>NC_054375.1:43104058-43420933 GCF_017654675.1 Xenopus laevis
AAGGACTTAAAAAGTTTAATATACATTGCTATACAAGAAGCCATCTAGGGTTGAACACTGGTGCCCATAATGACATGCCCTGATTTGATAACATTAAATATTATTTATCAGAGTTTCAAATACCTACTGCGCATAAAAGAGCGGGTTAGGGGGTTGTATATCTCTCGTAATGAAATACTATGAGCGGATAAAACTCTAGGTGAACATTATGACATGCAGTAAAGCATTGGCAAGGACTAATTGTATACATTTGTAACCTCAGTGTCATCTATCTTTTCGCAGCTGGCAGACATAGACCACCAAGATGTAGATGGCTGTCACTATATGAGAGAACTTATTTATGAACCTATCACATTGCACACTGCCTTGAGGCAGCCAAATGAACTGATCACTCTTATTTTGGCCTCTCTGGATGATTAATCCATCAATACAGGGTATTAAATCCTGGCTCATAGTGTGTCTATATTTTGAAAAAAAAATGCATTCTACTGTACAGTTTACATGACAGTTATAAAATTACTCAAATTAAATCTGTTTATTACCCTGGTGCAGTGATCCCCAACCAGTGGTTTGTGAGGTTGTGTTGCTCACCAACCCATTGGATGTTGCCTCAGAGTAGGCGCCTATTTTTGAATTCTTGGCTTGGAGGCAAGTTTTGGAAACATAAAAACCAGGTGTATTGCCAAACAGCCTGAAGACTGCCAGTCCACATAGGGGCTGCCATATAGCCAATCACAGCCCTTATTTGGCATCCCAGAGACTTTTTTCATTCTTGTATTACTCCCCTAATAGTGATGAGTGAATAAATTCAGCAGGCATGGATTTGCTGGTGAAAAATCCACCACAACAAAAATAAATTGGCGTGCGCCAACATTTTTCGGATGCCCATTGACTTTAATGCATTTGGATAAAATAGTCTGTGTATTAAAATTGATGCGCGTCTGAATTATTTTGACGCCTATTGACTTCAATGTGTTTTGCAAATTTTTGCCGTTTCAAGATTTTGTTCGCTGGTTTGAGAATTTTTTAGCCGTTTCCCGATTTATTTGTCGAAGCTAAATGGGCCAGATTTGCCCATCTCTACTCCCCAACTCTTTTTACATTTGAATGTGGCTCATGGGTACCGCTACCCTGGTGTATGTATCCCAGCTATACTATGCCGCTCCAACCTTCAGTCTTGTCGGACTTCAGAGGAAAATGTTTAGTTTCTAATCATTTGGCCAGCAATATGATCATAATACTAGCCCATATTGGCCCAGTTTGATTCTCGCCTCAAAGAGATTTTCAAACCAACCTTATGGATATGGCTGATCCCTGTGTCACAGTCGGCACCCTAAATCCAGAACCAATGCTAAGCACCCTGTTCACTGCTCTTGCTTCTGCCTTTAACAGCCGCCTTTCACCTCGGGAGGAGCCCTCGGCTAATCGGATGCCGCCAGGTCTTAATAAGAGAGTTGCCAAGCTAAGGGTTCTGGACGAGCAAAGGGGCACAACGGTAAAGCAAAGTCTTTTGGGCAGAAGCTCTCAGTGCAAGGAATAAACAGAAGGCATAGTCAAATCATGCCGGGTTGGGACAGGCAGAGTACAAGCAGAGTCAGACAGGCAAGGGTCAAACCAGGAGATCAATCAGAAGGGATGTGATATAAGGATTGCAGAAGTCAGGATCGTCAAAACAGGCAGGGGTCACAACAGGTATCAGATACGGGCTCAGAAGCACCAGGAAATCACACAAAAATGATCCTATAACGGGCAGTGAGAAAATACATTGTGCCACTTTAACTACTTTAAATACTTTTGAATTTCGCACCATTGCGCACTGGCATCAACACGCCAGCGCATGCGCCTATAAATAAGAAGAATGCGTGTCGCTCGCGCCCTAAGCTGCCGGCAGAGTGGAAGGAGAGGAGTGGCGTGGCGGGCGTCCCCGCTGCACCATTAGACCACCAGGGTCGTTACACCCTGGACAAATATTACTTGGGTATGACAAGCTTTTGGGCCCATACAGTGGTCAATAGACTGCTGACCCAGTCTATATTAAATGAGTTGGTAGCATTTGTCATTTTTTTTTTACTTTTTACTCCACACCACCCTTCACAACATCTTTGAACTTTTTAAGCTACTAACATCAAATTTATCAATTTTGAGAAAAAATCGTAAACAAAATTTATGGCAAAACTCATCCTCCCCTTATTAAAGAGATGACTCAAAATGAAGACATGTTTGCATTTTTATCCCAGAAAAAAGTTGCACACTACGGAGAATCACATTGTTCCGTTGAGGCTAATAAACCCAAATGTTTTAAAAGAAATGAATTGCATGAGACCGTTTCCATTGACTTCTATACCTCACCAGCTCTAATTGCTGAGTTTTTTGGCAATTTTGTTTTCTATAATAAATTCCTACTATTCAAAGTTACAACAAACTTGTACTTATCTTGTACTTGTACTTTATCTGATGCATCCAGACAGAAACAACACCATTCATGATATACAAAAACATGTGATGCAATGTGCATTTGATTTGCCAAAATGAAGGCTGATGTGTGCATCATGCAAGTTGCAGCAGGCGCTACATAAACTGGTAGAATTCTGGGGGAAACAATGCATTGTGGGTAAGCATGGCAGTTTGCACTGCCTTCATAAATAATCTTTATAAGATTTCAGATAGGAAGGCAGAGTTCAGGGTTACCCAGACTGGTACCCGAGGCTCTTTCTGAGCACTGTAGTCTAAAAGGCTACATGAAAAATATGTGGCTTGAAAGAATTATCCTTAATCATAATATCGTGTCTTGTGATATATTGCTTAATATCTGTATATGACAATCTATTAGCAGTATTAGTTTCTCTAGATAGGTAGCATATCAAGATAAATGAATAAACTAAAGGAACAAAATAAAGATCAGTGAAGAGTTATCAGACCATGTGGCTCTCTTGACAAAAGCTATTTATTTGGCCTTCTGCAGGAAAAAAAAGTTTTAAAAAAGCAGGTAACATCATTTCATTTGAGAGAAGGCACACTGTCCCATGCCAGTGTGGACCTGCCAGTTCAGATGAACTGATTGTCTGTAGGGATGTAGCGAACGTCGGAAAAAAAGTTCGCGAACATATTCGCGAACTTGCGTCAAAAATGCGAACGGTTCGCGAACGTCGCGAACCCCATAGACTTCAATGGGAAGGCGAATTTTAAAAGCTAGAAAAGACATTTCTGGCCAGAAAAATGATTTTAAAGTTGTTTAAAGGGTGCAACGACCTGGACAGTGCCATGCCAGAGGGGGATCAAGGGCAAAAATGTTTCTAAAAAATCCATTGTTGACACAGCGCTGCGTTTTGTGCTGTAAAGGGCAGAAATCACACTACATTTCTAAACCTGTGTAATAAAATGCTTTAAAACGTCCGGCGTCTACATGCCAATCAAGTCGTGTAAAGGTTACAGCCTGTTCACACGCAAAGACGAAACGCGGTGCTTACTGCAACGCAAAAAGACGCAAAGAGCTTTAATGAATGATACCGTCAAGTGAGCAAATAATAGTTTTTAACTACTAGTTGCTTGTCACCTCCAGGATGTTCGTCCTGTTGGTGGCAATATTTCTGTAGTGGTGTGTTTAGCAGTCACCGTGCTTGTGCGCACGTGCACTGTCAGGCAGAGGTAATTCAATGTACAGTGAAGTGAACCAAAAAACACTGATTCTGCAGTGTGGGCCCAGTTTTGGTCTACTTTATTGATCACCTGCGGTGACCATAAAGATGCGATTTTGCCACTGTTGCAGAACCCTGAAAAATTAGGCATGTGTACTTTCCTGAAAAATTATGTTTTTTTTGTCGCAGCCACTGAACCAGAAGTCCAGAAACAATATGCCATATAAATGCTGAAAATATTAATTTTTTTTTGTCGCAGCCACTGCAGCACAGAGGCCAGAAAAAATATGCCATATAAATGCAAACAATATTAATTTTTTTTTTGTTGCAGCCACTGCAGCACAGAGGCCAGAAAAAATATGCCATATAAATGCAAACAATATTAATTTTTTTTGGTCGCAGCCACTGCAGCACAGAGGCCAGGAAAAATATGCCATATAAATGCTAACAATATAAATTTTTTTTGTCGCAGACACTGAAGCACAGAGGCCAGAAAAAATATGCCATATAAATGCTGAAAATATTCAATTTTTTTGGTCGCAGCCACTGAAGCACAGAGGCCATAAAAAATATGCCATATAAATGCTGAAAATATTCTGTTTTTTTTTGTCGCAGCCACTGAAGCACAGAGGCCAGAAAAAATATGCCATATAAATGCTGAAAATATTCATTTTTTTGTCACAGCCACTGAAGCACAGAGGCCAGAAAAAATATGCCATATAAATGCTGAAAATATTCATTTTTTTGTCACAGCCACTGAAGCACAGAGGCCAGAAAAAATATGCCATATAAATGCTGAAAATATTCATTTTTTTGTCACAGCCACTGAAGCACAGAGGCCAGAAAAAATATGCCATATAAATGCAGAAAATATTCTGTTTTTTTGGTCGCAGCCACTGAAGCACAGAGGCCATAAAAAATATGCCATATAAATGCTGAAAATATTCATTTTTTGTCACAGCCACTGAAGCACAGAGGCCATAAAAAATATGCCATATAAATGCTGAAAATATTCTGTTTTTTTTGGTCGCAGCCACTGAAGCACAGAGGCCAGAAAAAATATGCCATATAAATGCTGAAAATATTCATTTTTTTGTCACAGCCACTGAAGCACAGAGGCCAGAAAAAATATGCCATATAAATGCAGAAAATATTCTGTTTTTTTTGGTCGCAGCCACTGAAGCACAGAGGCCATAAAAAATATGCCATATAAATGCTGAAAATATTCAATTTTTTTGTCACAGCCACTGAAGCACAGAGGCCAGAAAAACTCAGGATTTACCTGGATTCAAATTAAACCAGTAGGGTTTGCACCCTAGTTTGTAACGGTGGTGGAGGGAGGAGGACGCTAAAGGACAGCTGTATGTGGAGTCATGAGGCGTGCAGAGAAGGACAGCTGCATGGGGAGTCAGAATCAGAAACTCAGCACAAGTCTTCCGGCGTGCAGTAACCCTCCGAGATCCACCCCTCATTCATTTTAATAAAGGTCAGGTAATCCACACTTTTGTGACCTAGGCGAGTTCTCTTCTCAGTTACAATCCCTCCTGCTGCACTGAAGGTCCTTTCTGAGAGGACACTTGAGGCGGGGCAAGACAAGAGGTTCATGGCAAATTGTGACAGCTCTGGCCACAGATCAAGCCTGCGCACCCAGTAGTCCAGGGGTTCATCGCTCCTCAGAGTGTCGATATCTGCAGTTAATGCCAGGTAGTCCGCTACCTGCCGGTCGAGGCGTTCTTTGAGGGTGGATCCCGAACGGTTCTGCCGCTGCCTTGGACTGAAAAACATTTGCATGTCTGACGTTACAGAGTGGCCAAAGTGCTTTGTCCTTGCAGGTGCGCTCGTGGCAGGATTACTGGCACCTCTGCCCCTGGAATGTTGATGAGTTCCTGAAGTGACATCACCCTTAAAAGCATTGTACAACATGTTTTGCAGGCTGGTTTCTAAATGCAGCATCCTTTCAGACTTGTGGTATGTTGGTAACATTTCTGCCACTTTATGCTTGTACCGAGGGTCTAGTAGAGTCGCGACCCAGTACAGGTCCTTCTCCTTAAGCCTCTTGATACGGGGGTCCTTCAACAGGCATGACAGCATGAAAGACCCCATTCTCACAAGGTTGGATGCAGAGGTATCCATCTCCGCTTCCTCGTTATCAAGGACTGCATCATCCACGGTCTCCTCCCCCCAGCCACGTACAAGACCAGGGGTCCCCAAAAGGTCACCACTAGCCCCCTGGGAAGCCTGCTCCTGTTGGTCCTCCTCCTCCACAAAGCCACCTTCCTCCTCTGACTCCACTTCTGACACCTCTCCCTGCGTTGCAGCAGGTGCCTGGGTTCGTTCTGGTGATTCCGACCAGAAATCGTGCGCTTCCTGCTCCTCGTCACGCTGGTCTACAGCCTCATCTGTCACTCGTCGCACGGCACGCTCCAGGAAGAAAGCGAAGGGTATTAGGTCGCTGATGGTGCCTTCGGTGCGACTGACCATATTTGTAACCTCTTCAAAAGGGCGCATGAGCCTGCAGGCATCGCGCATAAGCACCCAGTAACGGGGTAAAAAATCCCCAGCTCTGCAGATCCAGTCCTACCACCCAGTTCAAACAGGTATTCGTTGACGGCTCTTTGTTGTTGCAGCAGACGTTCCAACATGAGGAGCGTTGAATTCCAGCGAGTCTGGCTGTCGCAAATCAAACGCCTGACTGGCATTTTGTACCGCTGCTGAATGTCAGCAAGGCGTGCCATGGCTGTGTAGGACCGTCTGAAATGGGCCGACACCTTTCTGGACTGCCTGAGAACGTCCTGGAATCCTGGGTACTTTGAGACAAAACGTTGTACTATTAAATTCAGAACATGTGCCATGCAGGGCACATGTGTTAAATTGCCCAGTCTCAGTGCTGCCAACAGATTGCTTCCATTGTCACACACCACTTTTCCGATCTTCAGTTGGTGTGGGGTCAGCCACCGATCGGCCTGTGACTGCAGAGATGACAGGAGTACAGATCCGGTATGGTTTTTGCTTTCCAGGCACGTCATCCCCAAGACAGCATGACAACGGCGTACCTGGCACGTCGAATAGCCTAGGGGGAGCTGGGGGTGCACAGGTGTGGAGGAGGAGGACCCAGCAGCAGAGGACGAAGAAGAGGAAGAAGACAAGGTAGAGAGCGAAGGAGGAGTAGAGGTGGTGGCAGAACCGCGTGCAATCCGTGGCGGTGACACCAACTCCACTGTCGTTGTTGAGCTACACATTCCCTGCTTCCCAGCCATTACCAAGTTCACCCAGTGGGCAGTGTAGGTGACATACCTGCCCTGACCATGCTTGGAGGACCATGCGTCAGTAGTCATATGGACCTTTGGCCCAACACTAAGTGACAGAGATGCGGTGACTTGGCTCTGCACATGGTGGTACAGGTGTGGTATTCCCTTTTTGAAAAAAAATTGCGGCTGGGTACCTTCCACTGCGGTGTCCCAATTGCTACAAATTTGCGGAAGGCCTCAGAGTCCACCAGCTGGTATGGTAAAAGCTGGCGGGCTAAGAGTGCGGACAAGCCAGCTGTCAGACGCCGGGCAAGGGGTGACTAGCAGACATTGGCTTCTTACGCTCAAACATGGCCCTCACAGAAACTTGGCTGGGGGCAGATGACTGGGAATGGGAACTGGTGGTCAAGGTGGAAGGCGGAGTGGAGGGTGGTTCAGACGGGTGAAGGACAGCAGAGGTAGAGCAGTAAGATGCTGGACCAGAAGGAGGGTGGCTTTTAGTTTGCCTGTTGCCTTTGAGGTGTTGCTCCCAAAGTGCTTTGTGCTTGCCGTTCATGTGCCTTCGCATAGAAGTTGTACCTATGTGGCTGTTGGGCTTCCCAAGACTCAGTTTCTGACTGCACTCATTGCAAATGACAACGCTTTTGTCAGAGGCACACACATTAAAAAATCCCACACTGCTGACCTTTTTGAGGCTGGCAATCTGGCGGTAACAGTAGAAGTCGGCGGCGTTGGCGGCAATGGCGGGTGCGTTGGCCGGCTGACCACAGGTGCCGATACATGTTGTTGCCCTACTGTTCCCTGCGAGCTGTCCTCCCTGCTTCTTCTAAGTCTTATTCTCCTCCTGCCTCTCTGACTCTCCGTCTCTCCATCTGAACTATCCTCCTCTTCCTCTCTTCTACTGGGCACCCATAAAACATCAATCTCCTCATCCTCATTCTCCTCAGATGCATCAATTTCTTCTAACAGCTCACAGAAGGAAGCAGCAGCGGGGACCTCCTCGTCATCACTCATTATGTCCATCTCTGTTGTGTTCTCTGCCAGAATTAAATCTGGTGTAACGTCCTCATCTCCTTCATCTTCTTCTGCCAATAATGGTTGCGCATCACTCAGTTCAAGAAACTCATGTGAAAATAACTCCTCTGACTCCAGTGAAGAAGGGGCGCCGGTGGTGGAGGAAGTGTTACGTGGGGTGCCCATAGCAGTGGAGGATGAGGATGTTGTGGTAAAGTTAGAAACGGTAGAGGATGGGGTGTGCTGTGTAAGCCAGTCAACTACCTCTTCAGCATTTTGGGAGTTCAGGGTCATTGCCTTTTTAAAACTGGGCAATTTCCTAGGGCCACAGGATAGCATAGCAGCACGGCCCCTTGTGCCTCTGCGTGGCGGCCTGCCTTTGCCTGGCATTATTTTTAAAACAACAACAACAACAACTCAGGTGGTGTTTCTAGAGACGGTATTATTATTGATATTTAGACAGAATGTGAACAAGCTCACACAGCTAGATGGGAGTTGTTTGAAAATGAAGAAGAAGAACACACTGGGCAAACAAGGCCTACAAGGTCAACGTATACACTACTACAGCAGTGGATACGGAATATATTATTGCTGCCTGAAAAACGTCACTCGGGTGGTGTTTCTAGAGACGGTATTATTATTGATATTTAGACAGAATGTGAACAAGCTCACACAGCTAGATGGTTGTTGTTTGAAAATGAAGAAGAAGAACACACTGGGCAAACAAGGCCTACAAGGTCAACGTATACACTACTACAGCAGTGGATACGGAATATATTATTGCTGCCTGAAAAACGTCACTCGGGTGGTGTTTCTAGAGACGGTATTATTATTGATATTTAGACAGAATGTGAAAAAGCTCACACAGCTAAGTGGCAGTGGTTTGAAAATGAAGAAGAAGAACACACTGGGCAAACAAGGCCTACAAGGTCAACGTATACACTACTACAGCAGTGGATACGGAATATATTATTGCTGCCTGAAAAACGTCACTCGGGTGGTGTTTCTAGAGACGGTATTATTATTGATATTTAGACAGAATGTGAACAAGCTCACACAGCTAGATGGTTGTTGTTTGAAAATGAAGAACACACTGAGCAAATAATGCCTACAAGGTTAACGTATACACTACTACAGCAGTGGATACGGAATATATTATTGCTGCCTGAAAAACGTCACTCGGGTGGTGTTTCTAGAGACGGTATTATTATTGATATTTAGACAGAATGTGAACAAGCTCACACAGCTAGATGGTTGTTGTTTGAAAATGAAGAACACACTGAGCAAATAATGCCTGCAAGTGCACTACTATTGGTGCACTACTATGAAGAACAGCAACAGCACTGTACACGTTAAAGAACAGTAAGATAAGTAAAAGAAAAAAAAAATATATGTATATTAAAAAAAAAAATTTTCTCGGGTTGGTGCTGCTGAACTACTAGGAGCAGCACAGTAGCACACCAGTCCCACTCCCCAACACTGCTAGACTAATAGCACTGGGCTTATAGTAGCAACTAGCAAAGTAAAAAAACAAAAAAGAAAATAAAAGCAGTCCTTACAAGGACTATTGGGTTATTACAGCAGTCAGCAGATGAGATCAGAAGAGATCAGTGCCCACAGCAGGCAGCTACATACAGAGCACTGCAGTAGAAGGTAGATTACTAGCCAGCAAAGCTACCCTAAAATGTCCCTCAAATCCCTGCAGACTTCTATCCCTCCAATACAGAGCAGTATCAAGTAGATTACTAGCCAGCAAACTTACTATCAACTGTCCCTCAAAGAAATCAGTGAAATCAGTAACAGCTCTCTCCCTACACTAGCTCTTGCAAGCACACACAGGCAGAATGAAAAAACGCTGCAGGGCTTCAGTTTATATATGGAAGGGGAGTGGTCCAGGGGGTGTGGGGGTGGTCCAGGAGGGAGAGCTTCCTGATTGGCTGCCATGTATCTGCTGGTCTGGGGTGAGAGGTCAAAAAAAAGCGCCAGGTAAGGCGAACCCAAAATGGCGAACGTCGCGCGACGTTCGCGAACATTCGGCGAGCGGGAACAGCCGATGTTCGCGCGAACAAGTTCGCCGGCGAACAGTCCGCGACATCCCTAATTGTCTGTTCCAAGATAAGGAAATATCTGAGTCAAACTGCCTGCAAACCTTTTCATCTAGGGTTTTTTTTTTTTACAAATGTATTGGTTAAAGCTGGCCATACACGTAGAGATTTGCTCGTTTGGTGATGTCGCCAAATAAAACGGATCTCTCCCCGATATGCCAACATTGAGGTGGGCGATATCGGGATGATCCCATCATGGGCCCTAGGGCCCAGCAATCAGATCATAATTCAGGCAATATGGGCGAAATTTTAACCCTGCCCGATTGACTTCTGGTAGACTTTCAGCCAGATATCAATCTGGGAAGTCTGTTGGATGGCCCTACACACGGGCCAATAATCTGCCAAGTCTGTTGGCAGCTTTTATCGGCCCATGTATGGCCATCTTAAGTCAGTGTTCTACTTAACAAAAAATAAGCCAGTTTGCCATTCACACCTCTCTCGCCCAAAAAGAATAATTTTTACAGAAGTCAGTAGAACTGTGTACTTCTGAAAATACAACATGCAGTCCTATTGGCTTCTGTAAGAAACATTCTACTATGGCATACAGCAGAGCTGGGTGATGGAGAAAAGCTGTAGGGTGATGCACCTGACAAAAAAGAAAATACTGGACAGTGGGAACCATTAAAATCTGGGTCTGCTGGTACATTAAAGCGACCCTGTCTGGAATTATTGAGGAGAGCAAAAACCTATTCTCCCCAAATCTTACCCTAGTCCCCTTTAGACTGAGATCTCATGAAGCCACTGCTCTGACCCTCCCGATGGGGACCATCTCCCAATTCCATTAGAAGCTTAGGCCTGTGAGATTTGAATGTATTCTCTTTACGGTTTCAAAAATGATGTCCTACCACCCATTATGAGAACTTACTTTTGTTAGGTAAAACCCAAGGGTAACTATGCCGCATGGCAAAGAAAAGGGGTATCCCCTATAAAAAAAAATTCTTAAAACATATATGAACCTATCATGTAAAGAGTGGCAGTCTAAATATCTGAATGCATTGTGCTTAGTACACCCAAATATTTAAATTAAGTATATTTAAGTAGTATAATTTCCCCTTGTTAAACCTTCAAAGTGCCTCAAAGGCAAATAATATCACATTAAGTGAGAGATGTTTTAACCCCTTTATCTCAGCACTACAAATGATGACATCAATTGACATTCGAATACAGTTAGCCCAAGAAATAGCTGTCTTTATTTATACCAACCAAGGTGGATCAGATGTGATAGCAGCTGAATTACAATTCAGTCTTTGTTAAAAGGGAATTTATTTTGAAGACCGAAGGAATTTCTATCAAAGCCGAAATCTTCTAAGCATGCTACGGTCCAGCTTGGATTAAATGAATGCCGTAAAACATCAGACCGCAGAATTCCCTAGAGGCAGGAAACATAGTCTGCACCTTTATCAGTCTATCACTCAAGAACAGTAGATTAAGTGCAACTAAATAAAAGTACCTGTGACAAATTAGACATGCAATAATCCATGTCTCTTATCTTACTGTTTTCTTTTGCCTAAACCACCTTTTTCTTCTAGCCAGAAGAAATACTGCATTTCATTCCAAACAATTGCAGAACAGTTAAAAGGCTAAAGGGGTCAACAAAGTTTGTAAATGGTGGGTACACAGTTTGAGTATAGAGTTAGACTGGCCACCATGAGACAGAGATCAGTTACAGGCTAAGAGGATCATGGTAGGGGGAACAGGGGGTTTATGAATGCAGTGCAACGCAGGTGATTGTGGATTATCACTGAGAATTGTCACTGGGTCAATTGTACCTGATATTGTGGGTGTGCATGTTCATAAACTGGATTCAAGCTGCAGTTTATATTTTCAGAGTAGGGATTGTGTCACTTCAATGTACAGTGTTAACAAGGCATTAGCATGTGATTCTTTTGCCATTAGTCCACTGCACCTTTTGATGCACCTGCAGTGAGAAACTTATTCAGGGTGGGGGCAGTTTTATGGTTCCCCAGCATCTATCGGTGCAAAATAGGCTAAACAGATACAAAGACACCTGGTGGGGTATTTATTTATTAAAATTTAAATTTATTTCATTATCTTAAAAATAAAAATTCAACCTAACTCCCAAACACGATTTTGGTTTAATTTACTAAAAAAATCTGAACGAAAATTGAACGTGTAGGGAAAGTTTCGACAAAATGACGTGACAATTCGAACCACGCGAATTGAAACCCAAAATTTAATTATTCCGATTTCCGAATGAAAACTAGCATCAAAATGCCTGAAATCCTTCATTGAAGGCAAGAAACATCTTCCAGTTGTAAAAGGGACATCTGCCATTGATGTCTACATGACTTAAATAGGGTATGTAGTGAGCAGTTTCCGCTCCAACGAGGAGAAGTAGTGGGGTTAGCATACCTCCCAAGTGTCCCGGATTAGGCAGGACAGTCCCGATTTTACCTGCCTGTCCCGCCATCCTGCATAGCAGGTTAAGATGTCCCGCGGCGCTATGAAGCGACGCAGCGAGCGTCACACAATTTCACACGATAACACCACGTCGGCACAGGCTCGCGTTAAAACTATGTTTCCTAGAATCTCTGCCGCTGTGCGCGCCACTCTCGCCTGACCCTTAATGCTTTTCTTTTCCCATCCGCTTGGAGCGCTTGGTATCCCCTGGAGGGAGTATTGCTGTTTAACATTATACTGGTACTATTATTCTGTGGACATCTAAGTGCCTATGAATTACTCCATTGCAACAGTTCCCTGTTAAATAAACAAGTTATTTTACTGCAAAGAAATTTGTCTGACTGAATCTCCTGCTGCACTGAATTACACCAGGAACCGGGAGTTGCAGGGAGTTGCACGTGTACACTGGGGTCCTGGGCACATTTCAAGCAGTTTTAGCCTAGTCACACATAGTCACAAATCCACAGCTAAAGTGCACTCAAGGGTGTGCTACAAGTGTAAAATTACTAAAATAAACATAAATGGAGGCACAAATATTGGAACTGGAATTTATACCAACCCATTTGATACAGGTAATCAAATACTTTTAACCATATTGGGATACTCAGAAATATCCATTTCGAACATCTCTTTTTCAGTGTCTACATTAGAAATATGTTCAGCAAATGAGTTCCATTAAAGTGATAGGGACATTATTGAGATTATAGACTAGGCTCATAAGGCCCAGGTGGTTTTTCATGGCACATTACTGTACAATAATTACATTGGAATCCTTCACCTCTAGTATAAGTCATATTTGTATGTAACTTTTACATTTTATGTATATGACCTTTAGTTGTACAGCTGTGTGAAATTTGTTGGTGCTTTATACTGTAAATAAATGTTAATAACAATAATAATTACAATTAACAGTTTAAGCAATACTTATCAACTATGAGACGGGAGTGTCTTGTGGTATAAACAGCTACTAAATATCTGCCACTTTGATCAATATTTGCTTATAATACAAGTCATTTTAAGTTCCAGCGACTGTACATACACGGCACAGCCGTAGGCCTCCCTCATTGTTTGGACTTATGTATCAGTCAGATTATGTTTCATGTCAATAGCCTGAAAGCTTGTGTTTCATTCATATCTCCCCTCTAGATTGTTGCATTTGTAAAGTAGAAAAATACAAAATAACCAAAGCATTCGATTTGGCCTCGGGGATGAACGGCTGGGTGAACATCACTGGAGTTTGTTGTACTATTATGTCAGTTATTCAGAGTTTAGCTACTAAACTCTATAATCTATAAAACGAGGGAAAATAAAAAAACATTTAGCTATGACATTGACAATCCTCTGCAATATACAGCTTGCATGCTGCCTCTTACTAATGCAAATTACTAATGCGATAGGACCTCTTGTGATTGGCAATTGGAGTCAGTACAGTGCAATATACTAAGACATCCAGACTCATTCTTGCTTTTATTATTCATCTTACAGCTGGTTACTATGGGTTATAGGTTATGGGTTACTGCCAAGGTGCACATTTACTCAGTGTTAGTAAATTAGCCAAAGTTGTAATTGTTTTTTTGCCCATGTACCCTCTTCCCAGACCTATATGAAATATATTACCAGTCTGACTCTTCTGGTCTTTGTTGTTGACAACTGCAAATTGGCAAATCTAAAAGTGAATGAAGTCTAATATTCATCTATTGAACTTGTGTAATATCTGTGGACATTATGTATAAAGTACAACAAATGGAGGTTGGTGACATCTTTGAAACCCCTGCACTTGACATGATGGAACCTGTATGAAGAGATTCAGATGCCAAAGGAAAAACCTAGGAAATGCTTGGGTTTTAAATATCATGTCTATTCACTGAGGCTGAAAGCCTTTGACTCAAATAGACTGTAAACATTTATGACAGTAGAACTAGAATTAACTCCAACAGCAAAGACAGGGCATGACTGAAAAATTGTATTGAGTTCAGGTACTGGTAGAAGAATGACTAAAGGATCACCAAGTTAATCAAGGATAACTAACTGTGGGAAGGTCTGCTTGGTGTCCTATTAAGGGGGGGGGGGTCCCAAATCTTTTGTCTCGACCGGCACCCAATACCAGAACAAGTGCCAAGCACCCTGGTATCGGCTCGGCTTCACCAGTAGTGTGACCACCGTTGGGCTTCGGGAGGAGCCCTCAGCTTACTTGGGTGCCACCTGGACTTAACGAGGGGTACAAGGCGAGATGTTCTGGCTGGAAAAGGGGCACGGCTGGTAGCAAAGTCTTTTAGGCCGAAGGTCATGGTACAAAAGGATTAGGCAGAAGGATGGTCAGACAGGCTGGGTCGAAGCAGGCGGATATCAGAATCGTCAGGCAGGCAAGGGTCAAACCAGTTTGTCAATCAAGGGGTTAAGCAGGAAGAGTTGTCGTAGGCAGGCAAGGGTCTGGATACAGAATGCAGAGTAGTCAAGAACAAGCTGGGTCAAACACGGGTAATCAAACAAACAGGATACAGATCAGATGCACAAGGCTCAGGAAACCACTAGAAACCAAGTTCTATCATGGGCATCTGTCTGCAGTCAGAATGGGCCTTTTATAGGGGAAAGAATTTGCGTCAAAAACATGCACATTCGTGCCAAAACGCGCTGGCGCAAATACGCCAGAGTGTTTGCGCCTATAAACAACACGCAGGCGCGTGCGCCCTAAGGAAGGCAAGATGGTGCAGGAAGAGGACCACGCGGTGGGCGTCCCCGCCGATGGTGGCACGACGGATGTCCCCGCCGCCCCACTAGACCACCAGGGCAGGTAGGTTTTATTACACCTTTTTTGCCCATTAGCCACATTCAAATGTAAAAAGAGAAGAGCAACACAGACATGAAAATAGTTCCTGGGGGTGCCAAATAAGAGCTGTGATTGGCTATTGTTTGGTAGTACACCTGGGGGGTTATTTATCAAAGGTTGATTTTATCTCAACATTTTTTGCTGCAAACTCCGATAAAATTAGCTCTGGTTTTTTATGCATATTTATTATAACAGTTTCCCGACAATTTGCTTTGCGGAAAAAAATCCAATTTTCAACAATTTTTCGGATTTTTCACCCGGAAACTCTTCTTGTGTTTTTTGCCTGAAAACTTCGGGGTATTGCACAAAACCCAGTGAACATCAAAACATCATTGGGGTTTCTCCCATTGACTTATATGCAACCTCGACAGGTCTGAGATGCAGGATTTTATGATTCAGACTTTTCCATCCTCGGGGTTTAATAAATGTAGCCCCCTCTGTACTTATTTTTTATCTTAGAAGTGAACAATAGCATAGAACAGGTACCAATGGTATGAAACCATTTAGAGCAAGCCCACGGCCCTTGATGTGAACCACCTGCATAATTACAATAACACACAGTATTTGTAGAATGTTAGAATATCAGCATGCGGAATAGCAGTTATTAATGGTTTTGCATATATCTGCACTTTTTCCACTCTGATTATGCTGTTGTTCTGCCCAAATTGCACTGCATATTTAAATGACTGACACGTCAAGGTTTTGCAAAGGGCAAAAGGTGGATTTTTGTGTCTGATTTTTTTTTTTAATTATCTGCAAGTCACTTTCTGTAAAGGACAGTAACATAGTCCATGCTGTGGCTGACTGGCAGAGTATGCTTTTAACATTAACCTCCAAATTCTTCAGTGACTATATCTAATATATCGGTTTGTGTGGAGATACTTGTTCCCCCATACATATACTGTATCTACATTCATTAGTACTGACCAGTTTCCATTTGAACACCCAACCCCAATTATGTAAATTAAAAAAAAAATGAGGGCTATTGCATATGATGAGTTTTAAATGCCCCCCATGTTCGCTCAGTGGTAATCTTCTTGTACCATAGGGATTTTCATTAAAAATAAAATCAACAATACAAGAAAACAACTTTCAAAAATCCAAAATTAGCAAAGCAAACTATAAATTAAGAAACATGAAAAGGAAAGGCTTATTAGTATCAAAAGAATCCATTCTTGCAAAATCAACAATTCCATATTTCCCTTATTTACACTGATTTCTTTAAGTCTCATAAGAATCAGTTCTCTCAGAATCTTTTTAAAGGGGAACTATTGTGAAAATGAACATTTAATATAAGCTTCAGCATACTGAAAAAGAAACTTTGTAAATACAATCGATTAAAATTTGTACCTTCACTATTCCTCTCTCAGTATTTGCTTCTCTTCATTCTGTCTTCATGCAGCAATTGGGTGTCAGATATTCATTGACATATTCAGGAGCAGTAACCAATAGCAACCAATCAATAGGAAGAATTTAATGGTCACCTGTTTAAAAGCAAACAACTTATTGGTTGCTATGAGCTACTGCTCCTGGGCTAACTTAATGCCTTTTATTACATATGGGGATTATATGTTACAGGGGTCTCTTTTTGCCTAGAATATGTATTAGATCTCACTATTACTACTATTGTGCAAAAGGCAGTTATTTTGTTAGATTTTGTTAAATTCATTTTTTTAAGAAAATGGTGCCAAGCCAAAAGGTAGATAGGGTCAGAGAACAAGGGTTAAAGCTGGAAGCGATAGACTTAATGACTGGCCCATTTGCCCATCTGTGATTGTATGTTCTTGTGAGAACAACCTTCTGATCCTAAAAACCAAAACAACAGCGAACTGGAACTATCAATCAAGGACATAATGTCACGTTCGGCACCCTATATCCAGAACCCAAGCTAAGCTCCCTGGTCTCGGCTCACACTTCTGCCTCTATCCGCCACCTTTCTCCTCGGGAGGAGCCCTCGGCTAATCGGATGCCGCCAGGTCTTATTTGAGAGAGGAGCAAAGCTAACATTTCTGGGAGAGCAAAGGGGCACGATCGTCTCACCAGGATACAAGAGGGAAGAACACCACCAGGAACAGGCAGGCCGAGCCAGCACAAGCAGAGAATAGTCAGACAGGCCGGAATCAGGATAGGAGAATGGAGAATAGTCAGTGGACAGGCAAAGGTCGGGATTGGAGAGGTCAGAGTAGTCACAAGCAGGCTAGGATCAGGATGGAGTGGATCAGAATAGTCACAGGCAAAACAAGGGTCAAACCAGTATTAACAGATAGTAACACAAAGGCAAGAAACTGTACAAATAGAACCTAACAATGAGCAACTTGCAAACCACTGAATTCCACTTTTATAATTTGAATCTCGCGTCAATGCGCAATGACGTCATCACACCGGCGCATAAACCCGGAAGCACGCCGGCGAACACCTGCCATAGGGGGACCAGCACTGGAGGGAACAGCAGCAACGCAGTGGCATCCACGCAGAAGGAGCTTTGGTGGACCCCACTGCCCACTAGACCACCAGGGTGAGTCCTTACACATAAGCAGGAAGAATTAGAACTCATTGAGATGTTCAAAAAAAATGCTGTGATCTGGTTCAAGAATATAATGGCAGATCAGTATCTGAAGTGAGGCCACATGTTTTCCTAATGGTTATGTTACCATATTCACTTTGCACAAGATCAGAGAATTCTCCATTATGGTAGTATAAAGTGTTAGCACTCCCAAATTGCCAACAACTGAACTAACGCTTTGCACATAGCAACAAATTACAATCTCTATTTTAAAAAAGGGCAATAAAAGCAGACAGCCATCTTAACCCAACAAGCATGTATACATCAGTATTGCAAATACAAAAAAGATAAACTAAGTCCATAATGGCGCATAATACCCTTAGTCCCTTTGTAAAATGTATAATGAAGCAATAGAATTCTTTATGAATTAGATGAAAATTGAGCATAGGACTGGCCAGATATGGGATGACTTTGACGTAGTTGGCCAGCTTAAATATATTGCAATATATGGACAAACAATCCCTGTGTTGTTTAAAGGGTAAGGCATTTTTCAGTAGCAGTATGCACAAAATGTCTCTGTCTTAAATATATTGATAATGGGTTGAGTGCAGAGGACTCTTGTATTTGTCCATAATACCCAGTGCCATATTGACATTTTGAGCAGGAATTTCTATACTAATGTCTACCCTACCCAATAGTAGATCTGTGCTTCCTGCAAGCCATCCAATCAAAGCATCTGGATTGCTATGCAACTTTCAACAATACATTTCACTACTCTAAACTCTCTCGCTCATATGAATCTGGTTTCCATTTATACATGTTTGCATATCCAGACTGTAGGGGTATCATAGTACCTTGGGCCCACCAGAGAACCGGACCTCTGAGGCCTCCTGCCGGCTTCTGCTATCAAACCTGCCCTGCCACCATTACTGCACTCTTGATACCCCAGTGAGCCAGTTCAACCTTGCATCACAGGCCGCATATCATCTCCTACAGTTTACTACAGGTCTACAGGACTGGGTGATCATCACCCTTACATCGGGGGGTATCCTTTACCAACATATGTTTCATTATACACAATACAGTGCTGTCTCCTTTATTTCAAAATGCAATATATATCGTAATTGCACCAGGTCACTCTCCGGTATAATGAGCAGTGAAATGATTACCTTGCAAAGCCTACATGTTTAAACTCGAGCTCCTGCAACAGTCTGATATTTTTCAAAAGTAAAAATTAAGCATTGGGAACCTGAATTTGAAAAAAAAAAAGACAATGAATTATTATAGAGCAAAAGCAATTATATTTTGCAGACAGAAACATACATTCCCTGACGTCCTTGTCAAGATGTCGAAAAAAAGATTAAAGAGGTTTTTTTGTCATTGAAAATTTGTTTCGGAGAAAAGAAAAAAAAAAAAAGGAAAATCTTCTGTTCGACTTGTGATTTTAATAAGATGGCTTGATAGATGCAGCTCATCTGAAAGGGGAATGAAAAGAGAAATTGGACACTTGTAACAAGGGCTGCCCTTCTTTGATCTGATGTCATTTTCGTCATATATCTTTTGCTCAGAAATCTTCTAGATGAAAATATATATTCTAGCATGCTTCAAGCTACACCCAACCTGCTTAATAATTGTAATAAAAACATGCTAATAATGTACTTTTTTCATGAGATAATTCATGTATATATAAAAATACACAATATAAAAAAAAAACCTTAGGGGCCATGGAACAAAGATGTTTTTTTTGCAGCAGCAGCAGCAGCAGTCTTCTCAGAAAAAATCACAGAAAACGGAATTTAGGGGCTTTATTTATCAGCGATATTTCATAATGCGCATTATACGCTCATTAAAATTATAATGATGATTTTCCAGTGTAACTATTTATCTTCCATGCTGGAAATAACTGTCTATAACCTTCCTCCTCCCATGCATTATACATTGAGGAGAAAGAATCCAGATTGGTGAAAACATCCCATACTGCCAAATGGAGTTCCACATTTCTACAGGCTTGCCCCAGGGATAGCAATTGTTTTTGTCTACTTAATACAACAATTGTCAGACTCTCTCTCAGTTCAAGCCCTTCTTGGAGGTCCAACCCTTGGTCAGGGCTCCCCTTTTAGGTCATAATATGGTTGCAAATATACAGTACTATAGGAAAATAATGCTGGATCAGTCATTCAGCCAGAGGACAGCTAAGATCTATTAAAGGAAAACTATTCCTCGCTTACTCAGGGTCAACGTCTTCTGGAAATACCTCGCTCCGGAGCTGGCTCTTCCTCCCTCCTGTCTCGATAGTCACCATTACTTACCATTACTTACCATTTGACAAGCCCACTGATCCGTGTTGGTAACCCCCTATTCCTTCTCTATCTTTCGTCCCCCTCTTTTTTCTTTCCTGGCTCTAACCAGGTTTCATACATAGTAGACACAAGGTTGTTTTCCCTTTTTTTTTTTTTTCTCTTTTGAAGATGGGGGAATGGTGATTTACCTATACTTCCTGGATTTACTTTGAAGGGCCGTAGCTGCCCCTTGCAACCGTTACTTCAGGAACCTAACATTCCTTACCGTGTATACCACTAAGGGTTCCATCAGCACCCCCCTATTCCTACTATTGACTATGGACTATTATGCTTTTATTTTTAATTGTGTGATTGTGTACTACTGTGCTGTTGTTTTCTATGCTGAAAATTTCTCAATAAAAAGACAAATTGAAATAAAAAAATAAAGGAAAACTATACCCCCAAAAGGAACACTTAAGCAACAGTTTTTATCATATTAAGTGGCATATTAAAAAATCTTACCAAACTGGAATATATATTTAAGTAAATATTGCCCTTTTACATCTCTTGCCTTAAACAACCATTTTATGATGGTCTGTGTGCTGCCTCAGAGATCACCTGACCATAAATACTGCAGCTGTAACTGTAACAGGAAGAAGCAAAAGACACAACTCTGTCTGTTAATTGGCTCATGTGACCTAAGAAGTATAGTTTGTTTGGAAGTATAGTTGTTTGTGTGCACCGTGAATCATACAATCCCAGGGGGCTGCCCTTATTTTTTGGAAATTTTCTATTTATGATTACCCAATGGCACATACTTCCATTATTATGAAAATGGTTTATTTACATGAAGCAGGGTTTTACACATGAGCTGTTTTACTCAGTATCTTTTATAGAGACCTACATTGTTTGGGGGGGTATAGTTTTCCTTTAATCAGAGAAAATAGGCATTCTTTTCTACTGATTTTCTTTTGTTTTCTTGTTTTACTTCTACTACTACTTCCATATATTAGTTCTTTTCTTTAACCAATCTTACTGCACCATCTTTGATTCAAATAATCTTAATAGACACAGAACTTTGTGCTAACTTCACACTCAGCGCTATACAATGTAATTGCCAGTTGACAGCCTGACACCAAAATATAAGGATTACTAGACTCTCACAGGTATGGGAACTGTTATCTAAAAAAAAACGTAAACACAAAATAAACCCAGTAGGATTGTTTTGCTTCCAATAAGGATTAATTATATTTTAATTAGGATTAAGTAGAATGTACCTTTCATTATTACAGAGAAAAAGGAAATCATTTTTTTTTAAAAAAAAAAAAAGTGAATTATATGAATGGAGTCTAAAGGAGATGGCCTTCTCGTAATTTGGATCTTTCTGGATAACAGGTTTCTGGATAATTGATCTCATACACATACTAATACTACTGTTTAGTGAGCAAAAACATAGTGCATACATTACCTCTAAAGTAGAACCAATGCATCGTAAAAATGATCTATCAAGTTTCTAGTTGCGTCTAGCGATCTTGTCCCATTTCACCGAAAAATTTGAAAATTTCCCTTGAAATTCGCGAAATGGCGAAAAATTCAAGAAACACTAATTTTGACGCCAGCGTCAATTTTGACACCCGCATTAAAGTCAATGGGCGTCAGAATAATTTTGACGCGGGACAGTTTTTATGTGCACAATAGTCATGTGCAGGCTGACCTGATACCCGCGGGACCCGCAGGTTTACCCCCAGGTCGGGCGGGTTTGGGTCGACCTTGCAGTGCTCCTCGCGGGTGGCGGGCACGTGTGGGTTGAGCTCTTCTCCTGCTCTCCCCGCAGACCACCTTCAAATGCCGGCATCCGACTTCCGGGTTCCGGTTTTATAGTCTCGCGTCTGCCCCGCTCCTTTTGTGACGTCATTGCGACTGGTCGGAAGCGACTGGACTGGAAGCGGGTGCGGGCGGGCGCGGGTTGTAGCAGGGCGGTTTAGGGTCGGGTGCGGGTCAGGGAAACCCTGGCCTGCACATCACTAGTGCACAACTATTCTGATGCACGTCCAAATGGCGAATTTTCATCGCAGTTTCACAAATTTATTTGCCAGTGGCAAAACGTGGAAATTCTCTGCAAATTTGCGCCTGCTGAATTTGTTTGCCCATCACTGCATCCTGTGTTTAGGAGATGACTTCTGTTGTACATGACAGGTGTACATTATGAACGGTGCTTCTCTTGTTTCTCTATAGAGACATTATACTGTAGCTGTTGATGGATCCGACAGTTAAAGCTAAAAAATTAAAGCGGAGCAATCACAGCACAAAAACACATTGTCTAAACACCTGAAATGATACTACAGGTATGGGACCTGTTATCCAGAATGCTCGGGACCTGGGGTTTTCCAGATAATAGTATTTGTTGCCGGGTGACTAATTTCCCTGAATCTGCCTGTGTGCCCTGACGCTTAAGGTATGAAGATTCAATTTACTTTAGATGGAAAAACCCAGGTCCACAGCATTCTGGATAACAGGTCCCTTGCCTGTATCATATATCGTTTTTTTTTCTGTCTTACGAATCTCAGCCTGTACTGCACAGATTATATAGTGACGTGTAGTTACCTGTAACAGTTTTCATCATATTGCTGTATTATTCATTTTTCAAGTTTGGGTGCATGTACCTGTATTTTTAATAACGGTATCCAATAAATACTGAAGCTGAAATCCCATAGAAAACAAGAAAAGGAATTTCAGACCCCAGACTCATTATAGTTGTGAATGAGCTTTCACTCAATGACTGGGAGAAAGTAGACAGTCCAGCACAAGCTGGGAGCTTCTGTTTTGGCCTTTTCTCCGTGGTGTAATTGATGTTACTGGGCCCCACAGCAAATACAATTTAGGGCCCCAAAACATTGGTAAGTCAACCGATTCTAAGAAGATATATGGAAATTGTTTATTATTTAGGGCCTTACTAGGCCCCTTAACCCCCTGGGGCCCCTGCAGGGTCTGCATTCTCTTTAAATACACCCTTGCTTTTTCTTTAAAGATGATGGTGGTTAGTTAGACTCACTGAAATCCCTAAATTGACCCTAATCAGCTGGTTCTTTAGGATTTTCAGAATCACCTTTTACCATAGATAAGTGTGTGGTGCACAATCCTGCACAATACTTAAACATGTTTGCCTGTACTGCACCTACACTATACTACACTTTCTCGCTATTTCTTTTTATGCTTCCTTGCACTATTTCGCTTGTTGTTAGTGTATAACAGAAAAGGTGATGCCCTTTGGAGGAAGAGAAGTGGATATAACGTATACACGAGTGCCTGCTGTTTTTTTTTTTATAATGATATCACTTTAAATATCACTTTAAATACGGTTGGTTACAGTAAAGAGGAAGGTGTTATGATATCTTTTTAAATATTCACATCTGATTTCGGGTAAAAACCTACAGTGTATGATAAAATACTGTGTGCTGATTATATCTTTAACCCAACTAGTTTCAGGACAGCCTGTCAGTCCGTTTCCTTGTTAGCACCGCGAAACCAAGTCTGAATATTACATTTTACTTTACAAATAGTATTTTGAGTTGAAGCTACCCTTTTCATTCACGCCGTACCGTTTCCCATTCTAAAATAATACTTTGTTTTCCTTAAAGGATTTCTTCAGCTGTATGTCTCAAAATAAATCAGGATGTCGGCCTAAACTTTCTCACATGTTGGACTTCAAAATACTTTACTGCGCCCTTTGCTTAAAAAGAGTCAATGACTTCACCAAGAAAGTTTGATTAGTTTCTTTTTACTTTCTGTAATGAAGTGCCATCCTTTTTACACTTGAAAGGATCCTGGTAATTAATGCAACATTGATCCTTTGAATACAGATGAGCTAACCTAGATAATAGCGTTCGCTATCCAAAAAATGGCTATTATGGCAATTGGCGAGCTTGTACTGCCATCAAAAGGCGGCTCCATGAAGTGCAAGCACATATAATGCATCGATCGTACCTGTTCTGATGTGTAGAAAATCAGAACCTAATAATTTTCTAATATTATTCTATGATAGTTATTCTTAAAGAGGTCCTCCACACAAAAATAGTTGTTTGCATAGTAAAAGAATAAAAGGTATACGTTATTTTAAACATTTTATCAACTTTAAAGTTATATGTACATATAATTGCTATTGAAAGCATTATCTGTTTGGCTGTTTGTATTCTCTGAGCTACTGCCTCTGAATCCTCAGTGTAGCAGAACCAACTGATTAACAGACTTGGGGGACAATTGACTTCTGCTGACTGCTACGTTGGTTCAAAAGTCAGAACCAGAGAGCAAAAAGGTTATTTCTTCGCATTTCTTGATTGCAATTGCAATTACAATTGTATATACATTTAAAACCAGTAAATACTGTATTTAGTGTTCACATGAAAGTTTCTTTTTTACTGGGGTGGTCGTTAGGCACCCCTGTGTTTCTAGTGACTTCCCTAATACTCCTCTTCTTCAGAAAGTGAACAAGCCCAGGGCACTGTTTGTAGAGTGCTGCATTTTAAAGCTTTGAAAACTGCACAGAATTCTTACCTAATTGATGCAGCACCCAGCCTACCACTGACTGTCACATAATAACCCCGTCCCATGATGGTACTGCCCACCTGGACTTGTCCTACAGGGGAACACATAGGGCTGCAGCCTTTTGCCTGGGCCCTTACTGGCATGAGCAGGGGTGGGAGCGAAATGGGAGGATCAATAAAGTAAAGGGCAGGGCTATGACATACATTGAGCCGGATTGTGATATTTGCGGCCGAAGCAGACAGAGTTAAAGAGTTAATGAATGGGATGGAGGGGAGATGGAATTAGAGTGGATCAGAGGATGGCATTATTATTTTACCATCAATACCAGCCCCGTCCCGTCCGTTCTGACAAGGGATATGAATACTGACCAGGTGGCAACTCTAGGAATAAAGGTGGCAACCCTAGCTTGTGCCCTACTAGGACTGGTGTAGGGGACACATAGGAGAATGAAAGAAGAGGGGCTCAGCAAACAGTACCACCAAATGGTGAGTCTTTTGAAGATGAGGAGTGCTACCCAGAGTAGTGGGTAAGCAGGTAATAACTTGGCAACCACAGTGCAGAACCAGGCCAAGGGGTACTGACATCCAAAATAACAATAGCTGTGAAAAAAGATGTGCCCTAGGCACATGCCTCCCCCTAGTTACAGCCCTGCCCCAGAGATTTTACCTAGCCTTCTCTTTAAACCACCAGAAATGAAAATATATATAGAATATCATTCAACTGTTTTAACATATATGAAAGTTAATATGGCTGCAGATAGGAACATTTAAAGGAGTGTTGAAAAATACCTTTTCCTTCTTGTGAAAGGCAAACAATCCCATACCATGATTAAAGATGAACTGTGCTGCCTCTCAGAGTCACATGTTGGTTTAGAGAGTGATTACAGAATGTGTACAATAATAATTGAAACTTGCAATAAATAACATACTGATTCCAGGCTCAGATTGGGATTGGCAGAGAGTAACCTTTGAAGGGGAGCTGCCATTGCTGTAATGTAATCAAACTGTAGCTACTGTATTTATTGAATATATTTCGTTAATAGAAGTTTAGTTTTTTTTTAGTTTTTAAGTTGAAAATTTTTAGTATCTCAATCTCTCACCTTAAAATATTTTCCTGCTGCAAACAACTGGCAAGGGGGTATTTCATGATGCCAATGTTATTAATAAATCAGAAAGATATAAACTAAGGTGGGGTGGTATATTTCTTCTACAAAACGTGGCAACTCCATTTGCGGACTGCCCGAAGGTCTCTGTGCTCCAAACAGAGCACAATTCATCTAGCATGGAAGACAGGGTGCAAAGCATGGAAGGCAGGGTGCAAAGTGCTAGTGGTGGCCTGTGTAAATTTTTTGCACTTTGCACCCTGCCTTCCAGTCGTAAATGACCCACTGTGTCTTGTGTCTAGAAGTGGGACACTTTATAATTCTTGTTAACAATCAAAATCATTCTTGTATTGCTAGATGCATATATGCACAAGGAATATTTCTAGCCTTCTATTGAAGCTGAATGATTGAATGATTTTTAAGTAGACTTCATTTTAACGTAACCACTCAGTAATCCATGAAGTCAATAAAGTGTATGTAAAACACTATGGAAAATATAAAAGCAACGAAAGCTTTTCAAATAACAAATATATTATTTATGCACAAGTGCACCAGAGCATATGGGACAGGAGCACAAAACAATACAACCTTTGTCCCAAGTATCAGCAAGGATAGGGTAAATTCCATAACAAAAATCATGCATCCCCTCGATCAGTCTACAACAAATCTCAATTTGTTTCCCAAGCATTGCAGTCCTTACACCTTCTGCTTACGAGAGACAATAAACAGTCAAAATTGGAGGGTATAAAAAATTCATTGGAAAACAGCCTGTTCAGTTCAGTGGAGGAATGAAAATGAAAATACCAATTCCGTTGTGTATTCAAGCACATTTTCTTATAAATGACGAGGTCAACACACCTGCATTGCCACCTTTATCTGACTGCATTCAACCAAATTACAGAAAATGGTGGGATATGACTGGTCCTTGAGCTTCTCTTTAGCTAGATGAGTACTACAATTGCAGTGAATCAAAACAAACGATGCAGACTTTGTTTTAAAACTTTTTTTATGAATATTTTATTTAATCAGGAATATTTCATTATATGGTTTCAAATTGGAGAATGGTAAGAAGGAAAAACTATGCAGTTCTGAGCGCCAACAAGCATTGAAAGTAAGTTAGTCCCAGAATGTGTAGGAGTACTTGTAGTTCTACAGGGAGCACTTATAAGTGACTCTTATCGAGCACTGCAATATACGATGCCACCTTTAAGGTGGTTTTTAAAATGTACAACTAAAATTAAAATATTCTAAGAAGGTCTGTAAATGTCCCTCATAGTTTTGCCTTGGAATGGTGCACGATTCACATCAGGCCCTGCCCCAGCGGAGCTTACGCTATAAGAAAATAGTTATTTTAATGTTCCATCTATGTGAAAAGAACCGCTTAGCTTTTATTGGTAAACATTATGGTTACAGCAGAGTGTCAGGCTCTGCTGGGATTCGAGCCAGGGACTTTGGGGTTCCTGGCTCGATGCCTTAACCGTTTGTCCAGGTGAGCAGCCTGTATGGTTGCTCATTATATGTTACCTGGCCTCTGCAGCCCCAGCCCAGCTGCAGCCTGATTGGTTGCAGTCAGCCACTCAGGGCCTTGTACCTTTCCCCCTTATCTTTCTTTGTTCGGTTCCTGCCTTGTCTTTCCCTCCCAGTTCTGCTTGAGTCCTACCTTTTACCTTGCCTTAACCTATTTCTGCCTTGACCTTGATCTGACCTTGCCTTGTCTGTTTCTACTTCCTGTTCTGACTTGTAACCTTGCCCTTCTTTCCTTGCTATTCAGTATCTTGATCTGCTTCTCACTCCAAACCTTTCGCTGCCTTGACCTTGTACTGACCTTGCCTTGCCTGTTCCTGATTCTTGTTTCCTGACCCTACCTTGTACCTTGTGACCCCTCGTCTTGCTCTGCATCTTGCCCTGCCTTTTCCAGTCCCCTCCTGCTATCTGCTCCAGTGCTATCTGCTCCAGTCCTCTCGTGCTATCCGCTCCAGTCCTCTTGTGCTATCCGCTCCAGTCCTCTCGTGCTATCCGCTCCAGTCCTCTCGTGCCATCCACTCCAGTCCTCCCGTGCTATCCGCTCCAGTCCTCTTGTGCTATCCGCTCCAGTCCTCTCGCTATACAGTCCTTTCCTGCCAGCTCTTCCAGTCTCCTCCCGCTATCTAGTCCTCCAGTTCCGATCTCAAGTCTGCTCCCGAGCTACACCCGCACCGTCTTGTCCTATACTTCTAGTCTGCTCCTGATCTACGCCCGCACCATCCTGTCCCATCCAGTCTGTTCCTGTCCTGACCTTTGCCCTCTTCATCCTGTCCTGACCTTCACCCTCTTCATCCTGTCTAGTCTAGTCCAGTCCTGACCTTCGCCCTCTCCGTCCTGTTCCGCTCTGCACCTGTTCCAGTCTGACTCAACGCCCTCTTCAACCTGTACCTGCCTTCCCTTTACGTGTTCCCTAGGCGCATACAGCTCCTGTCTCCAGGACTCGCCCTTCCCTCATCAGTCTCTACAGCACCCCCTACCTAATCCTTGACACAGAGCTCTCAACTCCAGAGACTGTCTGTGATACCACACAGTGCCAGCCAAGGCAGCCGAGCACGACACTCCATTTCATGCATGCTTTCACTTGGGAAGAGCAGAACTGGTCAGTGAGGGGACACTGACCAGACTAGGGATAGGCGACAAGGTACATGTCTGGCGCCCCTCAAACTTTGCAACCTAGGCACGTGCCTCTTCTGCCCACCCCTTGTTTCAGTCCTGATACCAAACCAAACAGGTAGTGATGTGAAGTGACATTCAGAAAAAAATGTCACTTTGCCTGGAGTGTTATACCCTCAGATGGTGGATGGTGTTTCACATAACTCTACATAGAAATATAGACAAAGTCCAGAGCTAAATATTTTGTATATTTTTCTCTTGGGAAGTGTTGCTTCCTCCAAGGGAATGCTACCTCCTAACATTTCTAACCTTGACATAACTAAAAGTGTGAGAAAGAAGGAATAACTTCATCCATTGCTATTTTAACTTTACTATAAATGCATATTATAATCTTCCCAATCCTAATTTACTTTAACCATTTTGTTCCATGCACTGCTACAATCTAAGTTAGTAGGATCATTTGTATGGGGGACGCAGTTAGCCTGCCTGTATGTTCAGGAGTGTGGAAGAAATGCACACAGACATAGGGGTTATTTATGTCCACAAGTGCAGTGACAAAAGAGATTTCAAGCACAATTGTCATGTTTTTTTCCATAATACAGGTATGGGACCAGAGAATGCTTGGGACCTGGGGTTTTCCCGGATATCGGACCTTTTCCATTTGGAAAAAGGAAAAAATTCTTAAAAATTAGAATTATTTTCTAAATTGAGTCTATGGAAAATGGCCTTTCCATAATTCTGAGCTTTCTGGATAATGGATCCCATACCTGAACAGCGGGGTTTTTTTCTCAATAATACAGCAGTTTTTTTTTCAGATTTCCAGCTTTGTTGCAGTTGCAAGGGGGTGCTGTGCCTGATGCAATTGTGGTTTATGTGTTGAAATTAATGCAATTGTGCGATAATTTGCAATAAATTGGATGCATTTGCTCTGAAAATTTTCAAAGTCAATTTGGCGCCATTTTCAGTACTTGGTGCAAGAGTGACATGCACCCAAATATACAGACACAAGAAACAAATGAGGTTTTATGAGCAAACGACTGTCTATGTTTGCAGGGATCATTTACAGTTGTAAATGACCTATACAAATATAAACTACTTGCAGACTGAGACCTGGTTGGAACCAAACCTAAGATCCCAGTACAGCAAGGCAGATATGCTACTGATTCACTACTGTGCTGCACTTTCTAGCAGCTTGCTGGTTGCTTAGTTGGCCTAGTAACGAAGTAGCTGTTAGGAAATCAGAATCATTTTTAATATAATTTCCAGGCACCTATTCTGCATTTCTCATGCCAGGTGCAACATCCTTGTTAAAGAAAATAAAGCAACATTTTGGACTTGAACATTTGTTCCTTACTTTGACTGCAATTCTTTTCATACAGTCTGCACATCAGCAGCTTTCTCTGTGCCTACACAGCATCATATCGTCTGGTTTCTTTCACACAGGACACGGACCATGGAGAAAAAAAGAAAGTCAGGCAAAGAAAGCCTCTATGGGAAGAAAAAAGTGTATTTCAATCTAAAACAGATCTCCAGGCTGTGCTTTTTATGTTAAGACTTTTCGTTTTTTTTGCAAATAAAAGCAAAGGAAAGACAGATTTTCGACAGATCAACACAGAAAGGAAATATGAAGTGAAGGCTGTGCAGATAGTTCTAATGTAATCCCCATTTGGAATTTATAAAAAATATATACAGTAGAACTCGGAAAGTAATTAGGGCTGTCACCTGTCTGGTTTTCAACCGGATAGCCCAATTTTTGGAAGGGCTGTCCATGTGAAAACCTCCGGATTTCCAAATTAGGAAATTCTAATCCTAAATCCCGTCTCAGACATCACCGCCCCTTGCCCAGAGTTGAGCAATGAAAAGATGGCAACCCTAAAAAGTAATTGCAGGGGGTTGGGGGCCTGCAACTGCATCCTGGGCAGCTCCTACCATGTGCAATAGCCTCCTATTTCTTTTGCGTCCGGAACCATTGTGTCGACTCCGACATGAAGTTTGTGCGATTTCAGCAGCCTGATTTCAGCCCCGTGTGGCCTTGGCCTAAACCTGCAGGGGCTTTATATGCACAAAAGAAGGGGAAACAACTGTGATGTTTCAGAATCCTACAGGTGGGGGTGGGGTTCTTAACTTTGTGCCCATAAAAAACACCACCTACAAGCAGGTCCTAAAATTTTTATTGCATTCTCCCATTGTCCTGTCCAAAAGCCCACAGTATACAATGGTCTTGTATTAAATAATAATTGAATATCCATATACAAAATAAACTCTATTTGTTGTGCTTCTATATGAAGATTTATGGAGCACAAGGCCTATAAATGAACAAATCAGCGCTAGGTATAATTTTACTGCATGGAGCAGACTTACAGGATACATTAGGAAATCTGAATTCAGGAACTATGGCTATAAATAGGCAATAACAGGGAGCTCGACCCGGTTGAGCTTGACCCGCACATACAATATTACATTTTTAATTGTAGTTAATTGCATTTCTTAGCATTCTGTTTGGTTCCCTTTTTAACTTGCCCTGAGACTAACAGAACTGCGCATCTGCCATATTATATTCGCTGACATCACTACGGAAGGGAAAACCCTAAATGAACTAGGGAGCATGCTAAGATTTTTGGGAAGATTCCTCTGCTCATCCATTCCTTTAGAAGACATGTAATGCGCTGATGTCATCCTACCTGTGATGTAAGAGAGGTGATATGAAATGACTGCACCATCTGGCGAGGTCATGAAGCAGCGCATTAAGCAAAGCTTTTCAAAGAACCTTTACTGCTAAATTCCTATTGAAGTAGACCTTTCCTTGTCCTTTAAATAGCAAATCGAGAGCTACAAGACAAAAAACATTTACAGCTTGTTCTGTGCAACAGAATCTGCACTGCATGTTACATTGAAAATCCCTTTCCAACCATAGTTGCAGTTTTCTGTGTAACGCCTACACTAGTCACCTTAAATGGCCTACAGCCCATGTGCTTTCTAATGAGTATGAAACAGAATCTAACTCTAAAAATACCAGACTACCCTGGCCCCCTATGTAGAAACCCTGAGGGTTAGGCATCTCCACGGGCATTTTCCCCTATAGTTTAGACAACTAAAGTGATCCTTTGTGAGCCCTGGGTGTAAGACCCTTTTCCTGAATTTATCAGTAATCTGATCTGGTTCCTTGCTTGCCCGGTATGTGCCAGTGTTTTAACACATACATGAACAAATTGTGATACAAAGGACATGTATGGGATCAGTTATCCCGAGACCTGTTATCCAGAAAGCTCTGAATTACAATCCATCTCCCACGGAATCCATTTTAATAAAATAATTCAAATTTTTAAGAATTATTTCATTTTTCCCTCTAATAAGAAAACTATACATTGTACTTGATCCAAACTGATATAGAATTAATCCTTAAGCAAAACAATCCTGTTGGGTTTATTTGATGTTTAAATTATTTTTTTTAGTAGACTTAAAGGTATGGAGTTCCATATTACTCAAAGATCCCGTATCTGGAAAATCCCAGGTCCTTAGCATTCTGTAAAGCAGGTCCCATAGCGGTACATTTTCAGTATATCTCTGACTGTACCAATGCATTATGTCTGTCTGTAGAAATGAGGGGACACTACCCCTTTTGAAAAATTGGAAAGTAAGAGGCATGTTTCCCATTATTTATACTATACTGACATCTTGTGGCCTCCAAGGTTTCAGGCCAAATATGGACTTAGAGGCCTATTTATCAAAGGTCAGATTTAAGTGATTTTAGAGGTTTAGAGGACTAAACTCACAAACTCTAAAACTACGACTGTCATGACATTTATTAAAAAATCGATAGAAAAAAGTGCGAACGGAAAATTACTCGGAATGATGCACTAAAAAATACGAATACCTCGAAAACTTCTTAAGATCCAATTCTTAGAGAAAAAAAAAATCCGAAAGCCTGTCCCGATTGATTTAAAGCGGTCCAAAAGGAGCAGTGCAGCTCTCGTTGACTTCTATAGGTCCTCGACAACTTTTACCTGGCGAAGCGTTGTATTAGTAGTTTTCATGGTTTTTCCACTGAATAAATCTCAAATAGGAGAAATGAGAAAACTAGACATTTTTAGAGATTTGAGGAAAAAAATCGAAATTCGATTGAAAACGCAAATTTTTTAGGAAAGCACAACTCAACCTTTGACATTGATATAATTTGTGGAAAAAGGCTCCATCCTAATGTCCCAGTCCTGTAATTACTGTATTCTTGACAGCCCAGGTTCAATACTCCTTGGGAGCTAGGGTTGCCTCCTTTTATAAAAATTTTTACCGGCTGCTGGAGGGCGGGGCCTCAAAGGGGCAGGACGTGATGTCAAAAGGGGCGGGACGTGACATCAAAAGGGGCAGGGCCACATCACGGACACCACGGACACTAGAAGAGGCAAAAGAAAAGGTAAGTTGCAGGGGATTGGGGGCAGGCCGAGGGCTCCTTTTGATCATATTACAAATTTACCGGCAGTTACATTGCCGGTAAATTTGTAATACCGGCCCCGGGCTTGGCAGGTATTTTACCGGCCGGGTGGCAACCCTATTGGGAGTTCATCTTATATCCCTGTACTTCTGACACCAGCACCAATAGTACAGATGAGAGAAAGGCAGAAGAAGCTGCCGCTGATGTTTCAGGCAACAGGAAAACTAATTCTACAGAATGGAATCAATTTGGGTACAAAAAGGGGGCCGAACAATGGCGAAGTTTCGCTGGCATTAATTCGGCTAGCAAAGCAAAGTTGCGCTAGCGTTGGATAATTTGCATACGGCAGGAAGTTAAATTTCAATGGACGTATATTTTGCAGCAAATACATTACATTACACAAGCCCAGGGAACCTTAAGAAACGAATAAATAAATATTGCCCTACACATGTGCCCAGTATATAGTTTATGTGACATAAGTTAGGAAATGTTAGGGGGGGGGGAAGCCAGTTACCCTAAAAAAAAACTACGATCTTTTGCAGCCTATCACCCTGAAAAACTGAAAAGTCGCCAGCGTTTTTGGGACTTAAAAAAAATTTTCAAATTTTTTTTGAGGAACTACTATCTACTCTATTACACTTCGCCTGGTTTGAGGTGGCAAAGCCAAGTCTGGTGCAACAGGTAACGTTCATTAAAATCCGCATCTTAATGAATTTGCGTAGTTACGTCCATTCGCCAGAGCAAAAATTTGCCTGGCGTTAAGAGTGTGCAGTAGTGCTAGAGTCTCATTCGCTAGAGAATTTACGCCTGCGCCCGTTAGTAATTCGGCAAAGTCCCAAAATGACGTCACACTGGCAAATTTTCGCCAGCGTTAGTCACTTCGCCCTTTTGTTAATTTGCCCCATAGACTCCATTTTAATCAAATAATTAAATTTTTTTAAAAAATGATTTCCTTTTTCTCTGTAATAACAAACCAGTTCCTTGTACTTGATCCCCAACTAAGATATAGTTAATCCTTAATGAAGGCAAAACCAGCCTATTGAGTTTATTGAATGATTATGAGTTTTTTAGTAGACTTAAGGTAAGAAGATACAAATTACAGAAATATCTCTTATCCAGAAAACCCCAGTTCCTTCTCCTTTAATAAGCCCACGTAAAAACTAACCTTGTACTCAGAAAAACTTTTTAATGGCTTATATACATATAACTGCATGCATTTGTATCTCAGCAGGCCATGAACTTCACCCAGCTTCAAAATACTTTCATCTGACAAATAGCAAAAAAGCCTTTGTTTAGGAACATTGTGGAATTTAAGGATGATAACCTTGCTTTCCGGAAAAAAAAACACCGACGCAATTTCAATTTCACAAATATACTTTATTCTGTACTTAACAAAAAAAAAAAAAAACAGTTGAAAAATATGTAACAGTTTCACAGCCAGAGAAGGTCACGGAGGGTTCTTCTATGGAGAGACAAAAGTTTTGTTCACATCTGCTGTTACAGGACCAATAAAGGGTTTTAGACAAATACAAACAGTACTGTAATACAAAACAAATGCCCACACATCCGTGGGCTTCAGCAACTCGGCTAATCTTACTGTTAATTTCATGTGCATGGAATTTGTCCTTGAGCCTTTGCTTTTGTGCAACCCCCAACTTGCCAGAATACAGGGCAGTCGGCTTTAAACTTATATAGTTCCAAAAGTAACGTTTTACTTACTTTTCTTGTATTGTAAAAGGGGCAAAAGTCAAGCAAAACCATAGGTGCATAAACTGCTGTGGAAGAAATGGCAGTTCTTCACCTGTACAGACAAAAGTTACATTATAGACTTAAGCTAGCCATAAACTGAAAACACTGATTGGACATATGATCCCTGACAATATCTTTGTACAGGTATGGGATCCGTTATCTGGAAACCCCTTATCCAGAAAGGCCGTCTCCCATAGACTCCATTTTATCCAAATAATCCACATTGTTAAAAATGGTTTCCTTTTTCTCTGTAATAATAGAACAGTCGCTTGTACTTGATCCCAACTAAGATATAATTAATCCTTATTGGAAGCAGAACCAGCCTATTGGGTTTATTTAATAAATGACTTTCTAGCAGACTTCATTTATGTGCTTTAATGGAAGCTGTCAAAACAAGCAGTTTGAATATGATTGGGCAGGTCACTGGTCATGAATTGCTGGTGGTACCTATGGGGACCCTTGCACAATGCGATTACGGGTTACTTGTTGTGCTTAAAATAAAATGAATGGATGGGATCCTCGCAGAATGATGAACCGCGTGATAATAAGTTCAGGAAAACTTTAGCTCACAAGACACGAATGTGGTACAAAATGAAAACATTTCTATAACCGGTAAGAGTTTTCCACCACATTCCAAAATCATATACAGGTTTGGGATAAGTTATCCGGAAACCCATTTTCCAGAAAGCTCCGAATTACCAAAATGCCATCTTCTGTTGATTCCATTTATCCAAATTTTGAAAAACGATTTCCTTTTTCGGTGTAATAATAAAACAGTAGCTTGTACTTGATCCCATCTAAGATATAATTAATCTTTATTGGAAGCAATACCAGCCTATTGGGTTTATTTTAATATTTTCATGATTTTATAGTAGGCTTAAGGTATGAAGATCCGTTATCTGGAAAACCCAAGGTCCAGAGCATTCTGGATAACAGGTCCCGTACCTGTACTGTAGGTATAAGCATACAATATCTAAAGAGAGATACCATGGGATATGGAAGATCTCTCTATACCTTCCTGTTATTGAACATATACCATGTTCATACTGCATGTGACAAGGCAATTTGCTGATCACCTTAAAGGACAAGGAAAGGCAAAAAAATAAAATCCCATTTTCACTTTCTTTAATGAAAAAGAAGCCTATCTCAAATATACTTTAATTAAAAATTGTCTACCATTTTTATAAGAAACCTGACTGTATGCAGTGAAATTCTCAATTTACTACTGTGGATAGGAATTGTTAGATGCTCCCTAACTGCTGATCAGGGAAAGAATCATACTTATGATGCAGCTTTGTTCATGACAATCCCTAAGCAGCCCAGACCACACTGAGCATGTGCAGCGTCAGGATCAGGCAAAGATGTTTAACAAAGTTACAAGATGACAGCCCCCTGTGGCCAACTTTGAAAGCATAAATCATTTGTTTGATTAGGCTTTGTGGTACAGTAAGTTCATGCTTATGTTTAGTACACAAAATACAGCATTTCTAGTTTTATTCGATTTTAAACTTTCCTTGTCCTTTAAAGACTAATAATAGTTCTTTTTTTGGGAGCACCTAAAGCCCTGCTATAAGTGTTCCCTTCGGAGCAGAGGGCAGGGACAGACCATAATTCAGCAAAGAGAAAAGCAAGCTGTAGAAGCATAATAGATACATATCTCTGAATGTATACAGTTATAGGATCCATTATTCAGAAACCTGTTATCCAGAAAGCTCCGAATTACAACATGGCCAGCTCCCATAGACTCCATTTTAATCAAATAATTCAAACTTTAAAAAAATTACGTCTTTGTAAAAATATAACAGTACCTTGTACTAAGATATAGTAAATCCTTATTGAAGTCAAAACAATCCTCTTGGGTTTATTTAACATTTAAATGATTTTTTTAATAGACAAAGTATGGAGATCCAAATTACAGAAATGGAGATCCAAATTACAGAAAGACCCCTTAATATGGAAAACCCCAGATCCTGATCATTTTGGATAACCGGTCCCATACCTGTACCTGCTTCCAATAGCCTCTGAAAGCATGCACAATATTAAGCAAGAGCCCCAACTGAGAGAACCATGTAGTTACTTGCGTGAAAAAGCCATCAATACTTAGTGGACTACATGGTCCTTAACTGGCTCAACCTTGAAATCTGCTGGGATTTTTATTTTTTTTGCAGGGACAAAGGTTCCCTATAATTTGTAAATGTAATGAGAAATCAAGAAAAAATCTATTTTTCAAAGTGCTTCAAAATGCCAAGGTTGCGCCTGCCCAAAAATATGTGGCTCCTTGCATGATGTTTAGCAGTTAAAGAGCAACTAAAGCCAAAAACAACACAAAGTTGCCGGACACAACTGCAGGCAAATATCTTCACTTTCATACTGGGTTAACACTTTGCATAAGGTATGTCAATTATACCCTAAATCTCTGTAGGCTTTAGGCACCCTTTAATTAGAACTTTATCTGATAAACATACAATTTTAAGAAAAAAAAAAAAGTTTGTTCTTTAAACTGCCAACACAGTAATTAATTTCTTTTTTTCTTTAACCACTAACATATAAAACTAATTTTCTTTAAGAAAAATGTAGAGATATCTATTTTTATTTTGTCTGGGGAAATATTTAACACCTAGTGGAAGACTGTCTGTCTCCATCTCTTGTCCACTAAGAACGGCCAGAGGGTTTCCCTAATTCCCACTCTAAACGGTGTTCTCTGGCCAATGCCCATCTTCTCCAGTTTCGAACAGTCCAGTTGTGGATTCCATGGCCGAGGAGTCGCTCCTACGGGCTCATCTGTGATCTACAGAAAAGAAATGGGAGGGAGATAACAGAATATAAAATTATTCAGTTGCCGAAATGTTTTTCTTACAGGCTTTATTTAAGTGCACTGCATTCAAACGGGGGAATGTAATAAAAATCGCTAACGGAAAAACTATTCGCAATGCGAAAAGTTATGCCTTTGCGCGAACAAATTTTGCTTTGTGCGAATTTAATATAGCTTTTGCGAGCCCGGAAACTGTTTAGCGACTACTTCCGACAGTGAAAGACCGTTTGCGAATTTTATAGTTTGCGCCAATGCGCAGTCAATGTAATAAAACTTCTTACTGAAAAAGTCATTATGTTTGCTCCAAAAGATTACGATACCTTCAAGCACTTCTTATGAGTGCGCAATTAAAATTCGCAATGCAATAACAGTTTAAGGAACAATATTACATTGCGAGATGTGGATTTTTAGTCTTATTGGTGCGAATTGTTTTGCTCTTTGCGACTTTTATTACATTCCCCTGTAAATCCCTTGATTTTTCCTTTTTGTTATTAGTTTCCAATATAGAAGCATCGCGGGTGTCTGTTCCATCAAATCATTGTGAATCTTTCTGGAATGGTGACCATTACTTAATTCATGTTTCAATGCACCTTATAACTACTGACCAGTGCTGATGTTCATGTGTGCTGGCCGCAGGGAATCAGAAAAAAAATCAAGGAAATTGACATATTAAACATGTGCCAGTGGAGTGCAGTAGCCAGCAGTAAAACGTCCTTAACCCTTCTATAAACACACACGTGTAAACCTTATGGCTACGGGCACACAGGCTGAAGGCTCTGGCTGTTGTCAACATGCATATTTTTTTGCAGGCTCAAAGAAGCAGATCTGCTCAGTGTATCTGTTCCACTGATTTGAATCTGATCAGCCTGTGTACTCTCACATACAGTTGAAATAGGTTAGCCTAAATACGTGAAAGCAATCATGTTCGGGCCAATCTCCGCTTCAGCTCGACTGGGTGTACACAGGATGATCAGCTTCAAATCAATGGAGCAGGGGCACTGAGCAGATCTGCTTTTCTCAGTCTGCAAAAAAATATGCACCAGCCGGCGCCTTCAGTATGTGTGCCCATAGTCTATGTTTTTAGCTCATTTACAAATATTATTGTTATTATTAACATCTATTTATAGCGCGCCAACATATTGCAAAGCGCTGAAATAGGAGACTAGATGCAACCCTGTCGCCCCCCCCAAAAAGAAAAACAAACAAACCCACCCTGCATCCTACTCCCCCCTTCTTCTTCCATCAGATGAAAAACTTGTTTCTCAGCTTCCACAGAGCCATGCCTTGAATGCTAAATTGACAGATGTAAGTTGCTTCCACCGTGGAAAGGGAGGCATATGGGTTGTATGTGGTCAAAGGAGGCTCAAGGCATTTCATGCTGAAAGGTAGGATACCATACGAGTGGCCATACATAAGTACGGCCACATATCATTTTCCATTAGGAACGACAATCCTTAATTCGCAAGGATTACAGGATTAAACAGTTTTTAGGCTAGAACTCCACGACCCGTCTGGAGCGCACTGCGTTTTCATCCGACAGTCGGATAAATGTAGTTATTACCTGCGATTTCTCCTTCACTTCCTGTTTCTTTAGAACATCCGACACATCGCATGCATTTTGTCGCATAGCGACGTATCGGCTCCAGACGCGTCGTGGAGTTCTAGCCTTACAACTAGCCATACATACACAGATGGTCTGGTACTATGGTTAAAACAAGCCATAATGTCCGAATAAATCTGGGCTTGTATGACCTTTAGGTATGCAGGTTCACTGAGAAGGTCAAAAATATTTATTTATTCCAATTTTTCAAAGGTATTAGAAACATTACTCATAAGAATTAGAGTTGCTGGAATTATGTAATAAAAGGCACAATGTTTATTCAAGAGCAGTAATCTATAGCAGCCAATCAGCAGGTAGCATCACCTAACATCTTATTGGTTGCTATGGGGTTACTGCTCTGGGGCAAACAGTGCATTTTCTTACATATGGGGGTAAGAGTATAAATGATTTCTTTACACCATAGATTTACTTACTGGACGCAGATGGCTGCTGGGAAGGTTGAAGGCATCTGCCATGGCACAAGCTATTTCGTATTTGGTCATCTGCTCATTTCCAGACCAATGGTATATTCCCTTAATAGAGGGATCCTAGGAGAAATGGAGCCACAAATATTTAGAAAGAATTTAACAGATCATAAAACATCAAAACAGCTACTAATTGCTGCCTTGTGTGTTTTAAACAGCGAAGAGATAAAAAACACGAATACAAAAATTACACTGCAAGAGGCCCCTTCGTCAGGCAGCACAGTACCACAGTTTTTGTTTTGAGATAAACAGTAAAGAGCTGTGTCTGCTATGAAAATCTGCCTTGTTACGCCTTATCTAAAATATAATGTTACAACATAAATAATTTTTCACCTTTAACAATATATGCTATGTTAAGTCATATTGGCATTGGTTAAAAAACAGAGTTGGTAACACAGCAACATTTTTTTTATATAGATATAGATATAAAAAGCAGCATGTAAGGGCCGCACATCCTGAAAAAATGGACGAAACCTGGGTGCACATGCATCAAAAATTCATAAAGGATAGAGTGATGGCACTCACAGAGTGCCATCACTCTATATCCTCTATATATAGATATAGATAGAGAGAGAGCGAAGATGTACAGTAATTATTTTAATAAATGATCTACGTTGAATTGATGCCTTTTACCTGTATTTTTCGCTCTGTTAATTGAAGACAAACTGTAGCAACATCTTTGACATGAGTAGGAAACCTTTGCTGACAATGGTCCATATTTGCCGACTTGTTGCTAAACTGCACCTTATCAAAAAGAATTGTGACAGCACTTTCACTAAGTTTTTCCACGTCTCCATACATAACTGGCACTCGAAGAACTGCAGCACCTATTACAAAGCAAACGAGTACGATTTTAGAACCATTTATGAAACAAGGACTTGAGGATTAAATAACCCAGAGGTTAATTACACAACTGCCTTATATTAGCATGCTTTTGATAAATTTACAGTCAAGAGTTTGGACTTGGATATGCCAGTGTATATAATGTGAAAGTGGCATGTTGTTTTTTTTCTAACATTTCTACTCCAGAGCTTAGCCACTTTGTACATGCCCATGTATCTTTCATTTCTATTTATTATGTACAGTAAATAAACATAATAATATTTGAAGACAATACCTTCATTATTCTGCAACACTGCTCTCTCTCCATCCAGTTTTGTCTTGCCATAAAGGTTCAAGGGATGTGGTATGGAATCTTCCCTGTAAGGCGGGCTTGTTCCATCAAAGACATAATCTGAGCTAACATAAATTAGAAACGCTCCAACTCCAGCTATAAAAAAAAGTAAATGCATGGAAATAGGACATACTTTGACTTATTCATCATAAAGCCGATACAATGACTTATTTGTGTATACACCGTGTGTATATAGAGGTTGGATGAGAAACATAAAGCTTCAAAAAGATCTTCTTCCCATTTCAATTAAATATTCTTTGGAAAATGCAAACAAGTTTTTATTTTCTCATTTAGAAGAAACATCATTATCGACAGCCCACCAGTTTTTCCATTTGTTATCTCAAAACCTACAGATTTAATCTGTCCCACTTGGTGGCAGTGAATCCTTCCAGTACTTCAGGAATATGCAGGATTTAGGCTGGGGAGTCAATGCAAATGATTGGGGTCTTTTGAAACCCACAGACAGCAGTTAGCACTGCTGCCTTGCTAGGGGCACCATCTGCAATGAATTTCATGTTGTATGGTCTGTGCTAGCTTGCCCTTACTGGGTGACACTTTAAGCATAGTGTCTTCACTGCCAATAATGTGTTATGAACTAAACAACCTATTGTGTTATAGGGGCATTGTATTGTTTGCAACTATAACATTTTATATAATTGGCTAGAACAAGAAACTGGAAAGATGTGAGCTTTTTATTGGCTGCTAGGATGGGTCAAACAAAAGAGAAAACTGTAAGTTTATATTTTTGTATTGTCTCTTGCGGTGAAAGGAGCTTCTAATGAGACAGGAATAAGAAATGAAACTAAGCGTTAAACTCCACCTTTTACCGGTGTATATAGTGATGCAGTTTAATTATGTCCTGTATTTAAGTCTTTTTTCAAAATATCTAGTATAAGTATTTCTAAAACAACTGGACTTGCCGAGTAATCATTGAAGACCTTTTACTACTCATCCGAGAAATCCTCGGCATAACTCTTCCACTAATCAGATTACAATGGCAATTGTAACTCTTCTGTACCCTGACTGTTTCAGAACACTTCACACATCCATTCATGCAACTCTCACTAACAAGTAACACCTGTTTCTAGGAGTAACCCCACAGAATTACACCTTTGTGAGTTTCAGATGTCACCTCTCTGAAGCGTTACAATTGCCAATGTGATTGGATTAGTGGAAGAGTCTATATGCAGAGGACTTCCCACACCAGTCAGTTGAACTGAAGACGCTGCTCGGATGAGTAGTGAAACGTCTTTAATGATTACACAGCAATTCCAGTTGTTTTACAATTACTAGATATATATATCATGACCTGGATGAATGAAAATCTTCAGTCATATCTTCTTTCAAAAGTGATATTTTGTTCCAAACACACAAAGTAAAAGTAAGAATCTCAAAATGTCCTTACCGGCTACTTTTGCTAAATTCTCAGATGCCACCACATTTAGTAATGAAGCTAACTCTGGTTGACTTTCGACAATATCTGGTCTCCTCTCTGCAGCACAATGAATGATCACGTGAGGCTGGAAATTACAAAATTGAAATGAGGTAAGAGACTAGTAAACAAAAAGGAAATCAAATTCGATTAACGGGGTATACATTTGATAGATGTGACTTTCACGCAAATGTTCTGTCAGCTGTAAAACAAAAATATTACAGGAGAAGGAAACGCGTCTGTATAAGATGATCAATATATATTATATCACTGCTGCTCTGCTAAAACAGTTTTCTTTCCAAAAGGTAATAGAAATCCACCTATTTTAAATCATTTAAAACAGAAAAGAGCAATAGTGTTGCTTACGGCCAGCATAGCAGAATGAGAGTTATGTCTGTTACAGTAAGGAAATATATTTGTTCTTACCATACTTATACAGTTGAATAACAATAAACTACATTTCTTTAAGAACTTCACACTACTCGGGACACTGCCCATGAGAAGGGCAGGACAGTTACATGTACCGCATGTAGTTTCTAAAATTGAATTCACCTTGAAGTCTTGGATCAATGCTTTCACCGCTGCTTCATCCAATAGGTTGAGGCATTCGAATCTGGGTCGAGCACGACTGTACCCGCAGCCCAGCACATGCCAGCTGTTCTCCTTAAACTCTTTGTATACAGCTCGACCAAGAAGTCCGGTTGCCCCCGTTATCAGAGCCCTTCTACTAGGAACAGTAACATCATCCTAAAAATAAACAAACAAATGTTCAGTATATCTGTAGGTCACTTTAAAGATTAATTCGATCTTTACGTTCACTGGTTAGTTGAACGTATCAGTAGATGGAAAAATAAATCCCATAAAAACTTGATTAACATTTTAGGTTAAACAAAAGACAGATGTGAATTTATGTGAAAATCAATTATACACTTTTGAATCAATTCCAACCTTTGTCTACATGCGATGCCATGCTCACAAAACTTTCCATGCTATACAGTAGAAAAATCCTACTAAATGTTTTCATTTAAAAGGCTGATCGTGAACAATCAATATGTTTGTAGACTGGATTCATAGAGATTTTTTTGGGTGGTTGCATCTTAGAACCAAGTTGCCAAAGTTGAAAACAAGTTTACTTTTATTATCTAGTTTTGATATGGCTTCTGTCCAGAAACATGCAAATATGCAAACAGTCCCATCACCATAAAGGAGAACAGAGCACACTTTCCATAGCAAATACACACTAAAGTAGCAGCTAAATGATTTTAAAAGTAAAGTATTTTACCATCAAATATATATAAATGGGTTCATACTTTGCTGAAACTTTATGAGGCCTTCTGGAACATAGTGCAGAGTTAAATTCAATAACTCTGTGTTTAATATAATAAAATAATTATATAATAATAAAGGTGGTGGTGCTTCAATAGAAGTAACTGTAGACACCCTGGTTTAGCACATTTATCCTTATTATCGCATTTTGGATACTGAACTTAACAATGTTGTGTCTATAGATTTATAGAAAATACACAAAAGCCATTGATATCCTGTAAATGATATCTTTATAAATGGTGTTTGGTGATACCATCAGCTTTAATTAATGCTTAGTGATGTGTCACATGACTCGCCGAAACTTGTGTATTATTATGATTGTGGTTATCTTATCCATGTATCATATACACCCTGTTGTAAAATATGTTCTATGACTTGAATAGAAGCAATTACCCTTCGGCCTTGTGCTTAATATTTTACAGTATTGGATATTTTATTCACCAACTATATATATATATTATATATAGTGTGTATACACACACTAATAGGAATAACGTCAGCTTCCTTATCACCCGTCATCTTTCTGCCTGCATCCTTCTGAAAGCAGATTCACCGAGCATGTCGACCTAGGTTACTGTTGTTTTTGTTTCAAATACAGCCTGCAGGTTACCTGAATCATAATCTCGCTGGGTTACAGGTTAAGCAATACTGCATTTGAGAAAAATAGAAAAGAGAAAAATATTTAAAATGACAAGTTATTGTAACATGAGCTTTTGTTGGTGCAGCTTCTTAGAGGTTTCTGTGTTTCACTTATCTTTATATACATTGAATCGCAGACTAAAGTGATAGAGATCCACATTTCGGAAAGGCCCTTTATTCATAAAACCCCATTCTGGATAACAGGTCCCACACCTGTAGTTGTATATCAGCAAGTTACAGAACACCCTGTCCGAACTGAGATTGTAGCATACACAGACACCTTTATTAGAATGTCTCTAGTGACCTCTGACCAGATCCTGCCATAAAAACTTGAATAAAGGCATTTTTACACTATAAGGTGCTGTAAAGAAAATTTCTATTAGGCTGTTCCTGGTGGAGGATTGGCCATTGATTATACATGCATCTGCTATTTAAAGTTGGGTAAAACTTATTTGAGCTGACTCTGAAGTGTATGTACCTCTGCACATTAAACCATAACTCAGAACTTAAATACTGTGAAAATCGTTAGCCATGCTTTTATAAAAAGAGCACAGTCTTATTTTTTAATTAATTTCTTGCCGTGCATTCTCTCAGATTCTTATATATGCCTTGTACTCTATCAAAACAGCAGAAGCTAGGTTTATCCCAGACAAAATGATCTAATCTGCATCTAATTCATCTTTTTGCTACTAAAACTTGGCAAACTGTTAATGGCATCAGCACCTACTTCCAATGCAACAGTCATACATGCGTGAAAGTCAGAAATAAACTTTTACCTTTCTTCTCATTGGCAAGTGCAGTTAGAAGGCTGAACGGTGACAAACTGCAAGGATTTATTCACACTACTGAATGTATTTAGATTTAGGCTGCAGTATGTGATTTTTATTTCATTTGTTATAGCCCCGCTTTCATTTGATCAGCCTCAGACAACAGCATTCTTTCATCTAATAGAAACGGACGACGCTGATGAAGTACAGCGATAACTGGTAGAGCTGGGGCTAAAGATAAGGGTTCTGCTGCATCTAATGTGCTGAATGCATGCTATTTAAAGGAGAACTAAACCCTAAAAACAAATATGGTTAAAAATGCCATATTTTATATATTGAATTTATTGCACCAGTGTAAAGTTACAGCTTCTCAACAGCAGCAATGATCCAGGACTTCAAACTTGTCACAGGGAGTCACCATCTTGGAAAGTGTCTGTGACACTCACATGCTTGGTTAGCTCTGAGCAGCAGTTGAGAAGCTAAGCTAAGGGGTCGTCGCAATCAAGCAAAAAAATGAGGTTGGCCTGTATGATAATTGATGCTAAAAGGTTGATTATTAAATTCTGATGCTAAATGCACTGATTTCTAAGCAGTCATGTAGTAATTATCTGTATTGTGACATTTATATTCTATGTGTACTGTATTTTGTAAGTCTGTCCCTAAGCTCAGCACAGAGCATGTGCAGTGAATCAGAAGAAAAGAAGATGGGGAGCTACTGGGGCATCTTTAGAGACACAGATCTTTACTGCTAAAGGACTGTGGTTGCCTTGGGCTGGTACAGAAGCCCAAAAACATCATGTACAACATTTCTGGCTACTTCTTTAGTTAAGCTTTAATTCTACTTTAAATAACCATTCCTTATGACATTCAGTCCAAACTACATATGTATACTTGCACTATGCGATCCATTTATATGCAAAATGCCCATCGGCAGACATCTAACAACAAATAGTCAGAAATGTACAACAGCAGTGAGTCCAAGGGAGCAAACAACCATTCGCTTAGATAAAGGGCAAAATGCCCATGGAATGGGAAGCCTGATTCGTTTTTGTAGGTAACTGCACTTGTGCACATATGCCCTGCCACCTTGTCACTTGAGTCTCTACTCATCATCATTTATTTATATAGCGCTGTCAAGATACGCAGTGCTCTACTAACACTAAACAGAAGTAAGTGTGGTGTAGTTCAGTGCAACCTTCAGTGCTGTTAGAATCGAGTAAGCGCAACACAATCTTTCACAAAGAAAAGTGGAATCTATGCAAAATAACAGCTTTTTGTATAATGCAAGTACAAGTAAAATGTTCTTCTTGACAACTCTACAATAGACGTACAGTAGAACCCCCATTTTGCATTTTTTTTATGGGACCAGAAAAAAATGATGTAAAATACAGGAAAATGTAAAAGCATGGAAATGTATTATGCATAATATATAGGATACATAATATATAGGAGGGACTACAAAAACCAATGTAAAATGAGGGAAAACTTAAAATCAGAGGATGTAAAATGGGGGTTCTACTGTACATTACAAATAGTCAATGATTTAACAGTTACTTTTTAAAAGTAGCCCTTACTGTCTTGTATGTATGTATAACGTTATTAGTAAAGCACTATTCAGGAGCCGCAGCGCTGTACAGTGCATAAAAGTACAATATATATATATATATATATATATATATATATATATATATATATATATATATATATATATATATATATATATATATATATATATATATATATATATATATTGATAAGATGGGTGGCACTCTGCTTCTCGACTACACCCAGTTGCACGGTTAAAGTTTTCATATATTTCCAGAATGAACCAGCAACACAGGTTTTTTCAATAGAAAATTGAAATTTTTCTATTGAAAAAAACCTGTGTTGCTGGTTCATTCTGGAAATATATATATATATATATATATATATATATATATATATATATATATATATATATATATATATATATATATATATATATATATATATATATAAAAGTTAGGGATGCACCAAATCCAGGATTCGGTTCGGGATTTGGCCTTTTTCAGCAGGATTCGGATTCGACCGAATCCTTCTGCCAGGCTGAACCCGAATCTATGCAAATTAGGGGTGGGAAATTATGTGACTTTTAGGCACAAAACAAGGAAGTAAATTTTATTTCCCCTTTCCACCTCTAATTTGCATATACAAATTAGGGTCCAGATTCGGTTCGGTATTTGGCCAAATTGTTCACAGGATTCGGGGGATCGGCCGAATCCAAAATAGTGGATTCGGTGCATCCCTAATAAAAGTATACATGGGGGGAGACAAATCACATAATAAATTATACAGAATCATATGACAAAAGAGCTTAAGTGCTATGTAGTAAGAGAGTTAGAGGGAAGAAGGTCCCTGCCCCGTAGAGCTTACAGTCTAAGTGGGTGGGTGGATAAGATACAGGTACAGGAGATGAAAAGTGCACAAGGTAAGGCATAGTCAGTAGGAACAGGACTAGGCTAATGTTCTAGTGCTCCAAAAGGTAGACTTAGTTTTTTCTTGAAGAGATTGAGAGAGGATTCCTTACGGAGGAATTGAGGGATGGAATTGCAGAGGTAAGGAAGGAGCAGCAAGATAGAAGGGTTTGAGACGAGAGGTGGCAGTGGATATGGATGGTGTGAAGAGAAGGTGACTCTGAGAAGAGCGGAGAAGACCACCAGGAACGTATAGTGAGACAAGAGAAGAAATGTAGTGAGGAGCAGAGGAGTGAAGGGCTCTGTCTTCTGGTTCTGACTCGTGAAACAATGTAGCAGGTCTGTTCATTACATATATATTGTTCTTATAAGGAATGGGAAGTTGCTTCAGATGACATTCTGGGGTGGAGATTGCATTTAATACAAGGGATGTTCAACTTGCAAGACAGAGAGATGCAGGGAGCTGAAGTTAAACAAAACCATCAAGGGCTTCATCATCATTTGTCTGTGATGATGTCGGTGTTGTTTTGCTGGGCAGAAGTGCACAGAGAGCCCTGCAAAGATGCAGCCAATGGGATCGAAAACACAAACACCAGACTTCAACTTCCGGTACAGACTGTGGGGAAACCACCCAAGGAAGGCTGCGGGGTGTCAAACTACATCCTGCTCTCCCCCACTCACCTGCACAACCTCGACCCAGCCGGGTGAGAAGCGGATCCTGTAGTCCTTGTATCTCCCTTCCATGACTCGCCCAGTGTTTCCTTCCAAACTCGCCTGCAATTCTCTCCTCTGCGCACCTGCCCTTGTCATCCGTGACGTCACCGCGACACGTGACCGCTTTGCTTGGCCATAGGAAGTCCGGCTCGCAGTTGAAGTGCGCCGCCGGTTGCTTAGCAACAAGTGCAGTGCGCGAGTAATGTGTGCAAGTGCAGAGTTAGCGTGGCCTCAGGCCTGGGACACATGCAAGGCCTTTCAGGGGCTGGTGGAGCACTCAAATGTGTCCTGTTTTTGGGGTTGTTAGGCCGCGCTGCACTGTACTGTGATAATGGCTAATGCAGGGGCTTTAAAGGGATGGTTCACTTTTAATATGTTATAGAATGACTAATTGTAAGCAACTTTTCCATTGGCCTTCATTTGTTTCTGTTTTATAGTTTTTGAATGTATTTACATTCTTCTACTGGCTGTTACCTATTTTCAAATAGGGGTCACTGATCCCTTTTTAAAAAAATAAAAAACAATGTGAGGTTCTGTATCGTTGTTGCTCTTTTTTTTTTTTATTCCTCATCTTTCTATTCAGGCCTCTCCTGTTCATCTGCCAGTCTTTTATTCAAATGCATGCATGGTTACTAGGGTAATGTGGACCCTAGCAACAAGGCTGCAGAAATTGCAAACTGGAAAACCGCTGAATAAAAAGCAAAATACTTAAGAAAGCAGTCGTTTGTGTGGGACAGTGTCAAACGCTTTGGCAAAATCCAAATAGATCACATCTCCTGCCCCCCCACTGTCCAGAATCTTACTTACCACATCATAAAAAGCAATCATATTTCTCTGACATGACCTATCCTTTATAAAGCCATGCTGATTGCTGCTCATAATGCCATTCACTAGGACAAAATTTTGAATGTGATCCCTTAACAAGCCTTCAAATAATTTGCCCACCACAGATGTCAAATTTACTGGCCTATAATTGCCAGGCTGAGATCGTAATCCCTTATTAAATATTGGAATAACATCAGCTTTTCTCCAATCCATAGGCACCATACCAGATGAAAGTGAATTTGAGAAAATCAGAAATAGGGGTGAAAGGGGGGAACTGAAAGGGTTAACTTCTATCCTTGAAACTTCTGTCCTTGCTCAAACTTCTTTGTGTAAAACATGCTTATATGGCACGTACTCCCCAGCTGGCCTGAGCAGCCCCCAATGCCCTCGGGCGAATATGTTTCTTATCTCTTCTTATCTCTTCTTAGCACAGCCCACTCTCACAACTTCTACATTGTTTCTTTCTGCAGACACACACTTCCCTTAGGCTAAGGCATACCTTTGTAACACGTCATATTGGCTATATAAACAACTGCTGTAACCCTAATAAATCGGAACTTGCTTTGTAACACACGAGCCTACTGTGTCATTCTTTGCAAGACCCCTGCGCAGTGTATCTGGAGGGTGTAATCAGATGGTTTCTGCCGTGCCAAGACAAACCGGTTCGCACAGGGATAGCACAAAGATAGCACAGTGAAAGCCCGGGATTCCTTCTGTTCCTTTCAAGGGGCTGGTCTAAAACTGAACTAAGCTCTCTTAGAACCCAGTGGTGTATGCCATCAGGCCTTGGAGCCCTGTTTACATTAATTTTTATTAAAGCTTTATGAATCTGACGCATACCTCCCAACATTTTGGAAGTAAAAAGAGGGACATATAATTTTTTCCCGCACGTAGCACAGCAATTTTTTGACCACACCCCTTTCTGTGGCCACACCCCCTAATTACCATGTTCGTTTTACAAAATATGGCAGGTTATGAAAATTTGAAAATATTTCTCCTTATCTAAACTGTGTTTTTGTGTCTCAAAATTGTTACAAAGTATCTTATTTGCACCTGTGGCTGTTCTGGGCTCTCTGCTAAAAGCCAATTAAGTGAGAAACTTTGTTTCTTTTTCTTGCTGTTCAGTGCAGAGAAAAGAGGGACTTTCCAGTACAAATGAGGGACTGCGGGTTTAGCTGACAAAAGAGGGACTGTCCCTCCGAAAAAGGGACAGTTGGGAGGTATGGGATTGAGCTGAGCCATTAGTGCAGCTATAAAGAGAGCCTGTGAACCCAGACTCCTCTACTGAAGAAAAGAACTGATTTAACACATTTGCCTTATCTGTATCTGTTACAACCATACTGGTACCGTTATTTAATGGAGCAACACTCTCAACCTGCATCTTTTTACTATTAATATATTTAAAAAACTTTTTAGGGTTAGTTTTCACCTCCACCGCAATTAACTCTTCATTTCCTTTCTTTGCCTTCCAGATTGCTGATTTACAACATTTATTATAGTGTTTATATTCATTAAATGCAGCTTCTGTCCCAACAGATTTTTAGTTTTTAAATGCCTTTCTCTTCTTTCCTGTTAACTTCTTTACTTCTGTATTAAGCCACATAGGGTGATTCTTAGAGCTTCTACGTTTAGTCCTTAAGGGAATAAATTGAGAACAGTAATGATTTTATATAATTTTAAATGACAACCATTTCTGTTCTGTGTTTTTAACTGAAAACTTTATTCCCCAATCAATGCTCTGTAGGGCAGCCCTCAAGGCATTTAAATTAGCTTTTCCAAAATTCATGGTTTTTGTTGCCCCGGTATATATTTGTTTTTTGCACCAAACATTAAATGATATAACATTATGTTCACTATTACCTCCTCATCAACCTGTGCCATAAAATTGTCATGCAACAAGTTTATAAACTTGTTCCCATTAACTGATCTGGCAGTACTGTTGCTCCAGTCAATATTTGGGTTTAAAATTCCCCATTATCATTACTTTACCCAAACTAGTAGCCTTTTCTATTTGCATCAGGAGCTTGGCCTCCTCCTCGTCACTTACATTAGGGGGTCTATAGCATACACCTACAATTAATTTGCTGGACTCTTTATGGTGAAGAACTCCACCCATAAGTCTTCTGCCCCCTCATTTTCTAACATAACCTCCTCCTTTATATAAACTTTTAAATCCTGCCTAACAAACAGACATACCCCTCCTCCTTTTCTATTGCCTCTGTCCCTCTGAAACAAAGTATAGCCACTGATATTAACTTCCCAGTCATGTGACTCATTCAGCCATGTTTCGGCCACACCAATCACATCATATTTTCCCTCCAGCACCAGCACCTCCAGCTCTCCCATTTTACCAGTAAGACTCCTTGCATTTGCAAACATACATTTAATACTGGTACCTCCTCAAACTGTGGAAGCCATAGTGCGTCTGGTCTTCTTTGCTTCATGGGAATAAAAAAAAGAATAAAAGAAGAAACTTTTTTTTTTCATGTTTGAAAATGGTGACAAAGAACGTAGTGTGGTACTTGCTGGGTATTAATTCCAAGGAGCTAAAAAAAAAGTGAAGCATACCACTACATCATTTGTATGTCACATTCTAGTTGGTTGAAATATTTTCTGTTAGTTTTAAAGAGAAGAGCTTTAAAAATGTGGACCCATGTACTGCCTCACAGTAAGGCTTATTGTTGCCTCTGAGCCTTCATTATAAACTTACATACATTGTCCCTAATAAACAACTATCACCTATTTTTTTGTGTTTTCCCCTCAAGGAAACTGGCATTTTGCCTATATTTTGCTGTCATTTCTTGTGTCAGGATGCATATTTTTCCCTCCATGTTTCATTGACAGTTGGATTGTGTTTGTCACATTGACATTAAAAAGGTTTGCAAAGTGCAATCTTCCCTGTACTTGTGGTGTTACCATTATATTTTGTAGAACAAAAGCTGGCTCTCGCACACCCAGTGTAAAATGCGAAGTCCGGTGCTCAGTGGTAGAGGTTCGGCCACCTCACAATTGAATCAATAAAGAAGAGCGGCTAGGGAGGCCGTTAAGGCAATCCCTAGAAATGAAACATTAAAACGCAAGGTTTCTAGCAGTACTGTGTCAACACGTATACCATTTATTTCCTCATATGATTCTAACTCTAAATTATGTAGAAATGTTATTCTAAAGTATTGGGGCATTTTGAAGGCTGATCCGAAATATGGACATTTGTTTCAATCGCCACCTCTCTTTTCATACAGAAGGGGCAGAAATATAGGTGACTTAATCAAACCCAAACCAAAGGGTAAAATGGATGTCCATCATTCGGTTAAGTCTAATGGTACTTTCCCCTGCAGAAACTGCGGACATTGCAGTGGCATTATTCCAGGGGATGGGGTAATGCACCCATCACTCGGCACGAAGCATAAGATAAAAGGTTTCTTTACATGTGACACTTCGAATGTGATATATTGTATAAAATGCCCATGTGGGATGGCCTATGTAGGCCAAACCACGAGACCTATTAAGACTCGGCTTAACGAGCATAAATCTGTAATAAGGAATTACAAACCAGCCACTCGCTTAGCACGACCGGTCGAAGGTATGATGGAAGGTGAGATAAAGGATAAAAAAGAGAAGAAAGAAATGTTGTTGGCAAGACATTTTTTTGCCCATGGCCACCGGGTGGCGCAATTGCGCTGGCAAATATTGGAGCGGGTGGTCACTAGGCCTGGGCAGGATATAAAAAAATTGTTACACCAACGAGAATGTTATTGGATTTGGCGCCTACAATCTAAGCAACCTAAGGGTTTGAACGAGGAGTACAACTCGGCATGTTTTTTATAAGTAAACTGTTTTTACAGATAATTTCCCATAATATATGACAGGGACAGGTACTGTACCCCGCTGCCCATCATCTGGTAGGGTAAGATTTTCTGATTAAAAATAAACATATTTTTTATCTTTATACACTTTTTGTATTTTGTGCGCTAATTTTGTCTATTCTATAATTTTGGAAACTTTATGGACTTTAGTTAGGTTGGTATCACCATTGGACTTCGATTTTTTCAATTTTTTCAATGTTTGCAAAAAACTGTTTTTTATAAAAAAGGTTTTATAAAAATGTTTTAAAAAAAATGTTTTTCTACCATGTATGAGAATGTTTGTATCTTTATTGGAATAATCTTTCAAAATGCACTTAGCACTGTTATCACATGATTTTATTATTGCACCAATCATTGCTTTTGTATGGCTATTTATGCTTGTATGCACTAATTACCGTAGGCTTGACAAAGGGGCGTGACCCCGAAACGTTGCTCACTTCCGCATTAAACGTGCAAGGGGTACCATTATATTTTGACCATTATATATTTTAAATTTAAATGTTGGTTTTCTCTTCTAAATACAGAGGAACCTCCCTCATTTTACATTGTTGTTTGGTGGTCCCACCTATATATTATGCATAATACATTTCCCTGATTTAGCATTTTCCTGGATTTTGCACCATTTTTTCTGGTCCCCTGAGAAACGTAGAATGGAGGTTTTACTGTATTATGATCGGTCAACCATTTATGGATATATGATTTTAATGGAAATGGTTTTGATCCACATTAACTTCTGGACTTGATTTTTGGCATGTTGTCTAACTAGTGACAGCTAAACCTTTGCATGATAACAGCCCAATTTTTTTAATTGAATTCAGAATTGTATGTATTATATAGTGAATAAAGTACCCCCTCTTGTAAAATATAAGGATAAATACCAAGGAGTTTCATGACCATTCGGCCGAGTGCTTTTATACAGGTCATGGAACTCCGAAGTAACTTCTAATATCCTCATATTTTGCAACTGGGGGTACTTTATTTATTATAATACATACGTTTTAGTGAGTCATGAAACACTACTCACCGTTTATAACTGATGACATCACTAGTCACCATTTATAAGGATATAAATTACAGGATTTTCATGGCTTTTGTGTATAATATGTATATTATTACAGAGATATGCAATTATTATTACAGAGAAAAGGAAAATCATTTTTAAAAAATTTAGATAAGATGGAGTCTATGGGAAATAGCCTCTCCGTATAACAGGTTTCCGTATTACGGATCCCATAATTGTATTAGTCAACTACCACTCTATCAGCATATTTATAAATAGCTTAGGCCAAAAGGTCAACCCTTGAATCATATGCCTCATTCTCAAATAATGAATATAGTTGTTTCTTTAACCATTTAAATGCCAGAGACCGTAGAATCTACGTTTTGTGGCAAAGTAACTTGAAATGCCACAGAACTTAGATTCTACGTTCTGCACACACATGCAGATAACACATATTTTTCCATGTGTACAGACATGCAGAATTACACAATTTTGTAGCTTTTTTTCTAACTGTATCATGGGTTGTTTTGCCTGAAAAAACTGTTTTATTACCATTGCTAATGGTGTATTCGCTAATTGCACTGCACAATACCTTTGTATGTAATTTTGGTGCGTTTTTAGCCATTTTATTGCATGTTTAGCCATGTTATTGCATTTTCACCTTTGCATAGATGTTGTTCACTTATTTCTGTCAGTAAAACCTATTTGGCTATCCTAAAATATTAAAACTGTGATTCTGACTGATTACACTAGGCGGGGGAAAAATGCATTGAATTTTGTGGTTTTGTTTGATTTTAGTGATTTTATCGAATTTAGCTTTGTTCTTTGTTACTTTGTTTTGCCCATAGAAATTTTGTTTGCTATATAGACATTTGGGGGTCTCTATGCGCGACATAGTTTGGTTTATCTATGCATATTGGGCATCAAGCTAATCAGTAGACCCCTGGCGTTCATATTTAGGATGCCTTTTTTGCTGGTACGTTACAAAATGTGGGGTATATAATGGGGTAAAATGCAAGCTTTGTGCGATTTTTAGAAAATTCATAAAAAGCATTATGTTTAGAATAGCTTTGCAGTAAAAATCCAATAGGTGTAGGATATGTGGAACAGCAAAATAAAACCTCTGAAGTGATTTTTCTGAATTTTGATAACAAATTAAAAAAACAAACAAATACAAAAATTATTGTAGAAGTGATACCTATATTGGCTAACAATAAAAATACTTTTCAAGAATTTTGATACATTTTTATAAAAACCGCTACGTTCAGTCAAGCTTTGATGTTTGGTAGTTAGGAGTAGAGAGACATAGTTTCCCATTTTGGAATCAGCAGAATATGTACTTTTCAAAAAATATATGGTTTTCTGGCATAAAGCTACTGCTTCAGGATTTTTTGGCCTTGGAATCTAAAGTATGCCATTTTCTGCCTTAGTGCTTTCAAAATTCATTACCGGTAATATACTGCCGGGGGTGTTTTTGCTTTACAGAAGTCCTAAATCTCCCTAGAACTTTACATATCTGGTATTGCCACTTTTGAGAGACATGAGGCTTTCCAAATCAGTTGGATTTTCATGTGCAAAATGAAATTTTTTTCTGGTATAAATTCATATATTATAAAAAAAATAGGATTTTTTTGGTATTTAGTGCTATAAATCTTTTTGAAAAGGTGGAAATACATGAAATCAGGCAGATTTAGAAAGGTATAGTTTTTCTTGGTAAACTAAAGATTTCCCCTCAGAAAAGGCCCCTAAAGTGAGAGAGCACAAAATGTTTCTAAAACGTCTGGCATTTCGTGTAACCAAAATGTTAAATTCTGCTGGCACTTAAAGGGTTAACTGAGACCGGAGTCAAAGGTCTTGCAAGTTGGTTCATATTTGTATATTTCTTTTGGCAGATTCATTTATCAAGTGAATATAACAGTCCCATGTAATACAGTAATTGTTAGAAAAGACCATAAGGATCTACCATTCTTTTCTGACGATAAAGCGGGAGATAGAGATAGACTGATGGAGAAACCGAGGATAACATGTCAACAATAATAAACAGCAACGCAACCAGTAGCATGTTGATAACTAGCAGAGGTATGGGACCCGTTTTCCAGAATGCACGGGACCTGGGGTTTTCCTGATAACCGATATACTAGAAAATCATGTAAACATTAAATAAACCTAATCGGTTGGTTTTGCTTCCAATAAGGATTCATTATATCTTAGATTGGATCAAGTACAAGGTACTGTTTTATTATTACAAGAAAATGGAAATAATATTTCAAAATTTGGATTGGATGAAATGGAGTCTATGGGAGACGTCATTGGAGCTCTAATTTGGATAAGTGGTTTCTGGATAACCTATCCCATACCTTTATATCATTCACCTGTTGGTTGGTATTGGGGGTAAAGAGCATATACTACGCAGGATCAACATTTCAGGTATCACAGTACATCGAGTGTTGCTTGTGCAGGACACCTAAATCATGTACAGGAGGTGATATTAAATTGTGTCCGTGTGTTTATTTGTGTAAGCTGCTGGCTTGGAAAGGGAAATTACTTTTCATTTGCTTTCTATTCAATTTTATTTCCATTAACTGTGAAGCCCGTCCATTAGATTAGCCCATCTTCTTTCATCCTTTATAGGTAACAGTGAGCACTTAGATGAATAGATAAGGAGCAGCTCTAGGAGTTTTTGTGTATTCTATAAACAAATAGATAATCTAATTCAATATTTAGCCACTGGATAAATAGATATGAGAAATAAAGAGCAGAGCAAACAGAAAATCCTGGTATACCTTTCTCATTTAGAAAATTAACTTGTAAAACCATATCTATCTGCTTTGAAGAATCAAATTATGAGAGTTTGTTTTTAATAAAGGTCCGAATAATACTGAAACTGATAATAGTGTTTTTAGATGATTGCTGAAATATTAGACTTGTGAGAACAAAAAATGTCACGATAATTAATATAAACTTAACAAATCTGACCTTTCTTCAGTCAAATGTATTCACTTTTCTTTGAATTTCTGACCTATGACATGTTTTAAACGCTTCGAGATTTAGATGTTTTGGGATTCAGAGGTTATTCAATTTCTTCTGTCAGTGTTTTATATATATATAATACACAAAAGCCATGAATATCTTGTAAATGATATCCTTATAAACGGTGTGTTCTGATGTCATTAGTTATAAACGGTGAGTTCTGATGTCATTAGTTATAAACGGTGAGTTCTGATGTCATTTCTGTCACATGACTCACTGAAACTTGTGTATTATAATAAATAAAGTACCCCCAGTTGCAAAATATGAGGATATTAGAAGTTACCAGTTACCAGTTATCAGTATAATGGGGGCTATGCAACAGAAACAAGGCAAAGCACAATAATTTTAACATTAACATTTGTAAATTGTACATTTTTCAAGGTGAACCCTACTGAATCCACCCAGGCACAACAATGGATCAAAAAGGGACACTGTTCTCAGACTATTGGAAAATATTTTAAAAAGAAATGTAAGGGAAAATACATCAGAATACATTTCAGATCATAATATGTTTTGCCAGCATGGTTGTATGTGCAATAGCTCTTTTTAGACAAATGAGTTGCTTTCTGAGGAGGAGAGCAGAAACCTAGACATTGGTGTAGCAGTGGATGTAATCGACTAAAGCATTTGATACAGTACAACACAGAAGGTCACTGATTAAATTAAGGAATATTGGCCTGAAAAATTAAATTTGCAGTTAGTTTGTAAACTATATTTCAGCCAGTTATCTTAAGAGTGACAATAGGTGGAATATTTTCTAATTGGACCAGTGTTGTTAGTGGAGTACTGCATGGATCTGTCCTTAGATTCTTTCTTTTTATTTTTTCATAAATTACCTTGAGGTTGGCCTTGTATGCAGGTTTGGACTGGGCTGGCAGGATGCCAGTAAAAAACCTGGTGTGCCCCAGCCCTCATGAGCCCCGCTGACCTAGACCTGCTCCCCTGATCACCTGCCCTTATGGAGAAGGAAGAAGATATGTGGTGTACGTGCAGGAGAGGAGGGGGAACTTTAGGAGGAGGGCCCTTGTTGTTGCTGCTCTGCCCAGTCCGACTCTGCTCGTAAGTAGAATAGTATGTTTACTGATGATGCTAAATTGTGCAACGCTATAAGTTTGATGCAGGATATCAGGAGAGATTTCACTAACCTGGAGAACTGGACAGTAAACTGGCAAATGTGGTTCAATGTTGAGACATGCTAGGTTATGCACTTGGGCAGAAATTAAAAGAATGATAGTGATACACTAAATGGAAGTGTGTTGGGTGCCACCTTGAAAGGAGTGGGGAGTTTTTTTTGGATAACAGCCTGTGCTGCTGCAGGCAGAAGCATTCAGTGGCTACTAAAATATTTAAAGGGTTATTGATTTGAGAGATGGAAACATAATTTTGCCACTTTATAGATTTCAGGTAAGGCTTCACCTTGAGTATGCAGTGCAGGTTTAGACAACAATACTATGAATGATATTAATGCCCAGAGACATGCTACTCATTTGGCAGAAGTAATTGAAGAATTAAACTATGAATAAAGGCTATTAAAGTTGTAGTAGTTTTCTCTGGAGAAGAGGCATATCTGAGTGGACACAATTACACTTTACAAACAGTGGATATAATAGATGGATAGAGGGGCAACTGGTCACATGGAAAAGGACAAGAGCCTCATATTTGTCCTTTGTTGTTGGTTGTTGGAGAACCAGATGCTATTTTCTTGCTATTCAATTCTCTAAAAGCTAAAAAAAACTATAGAATATAAAACCAGTAGTAGTTGTAGTTATGCAGGATTTATAGAAGAAAACTTAGTTTTTGGATGAAAAGTAGCATAAAGACCTACAGATATCACTGGTTTCATAGGTTGCAATGTACAATATTTTGCTTTACAAATGTGTTCATGCACATGTTCCATTAATCCTTAGCAATCCTGTTTATCCAAAAGGTATCATTTATATTTGCCTTATCTCTTTATGCAAGGGTTTTAAATATATACTCCCTGCATGTAGTGCTCTGGTGATCACACTGTTAATTTCTCCTTTAAAATATTCATTGATTGACAATTGTCTTATATGATGATATACATCATGCTAACATTATGTTTTGCTAAATGCCTCAGTACTCAAAACCGATGGTCTACCAGGGTCATTCACATTTCCATAAATTATGTTGATATTTGTACTTTTATAGGTTCAAGTGAATCCTCTTTTATTGCACACTACTTCATAAAAGAGTTTTTACATAGAGCTTAAAGGAGAAGGAACCCCTAAAAATAAATAGGACAAACACTGCCATGTTTTATATACTGAACTTATTGCTCCAGCCTAAAGTTTCAGCTTGTGAATAGCAGCAATGATCCAAGACTTCAAACTTTTCACAGGGGGTCACCATCTTGGAAAGTGTCTGAGACACTCACATGCTTAGTGGGCTCTGAGCAGCTGTTGAGAAGCTAAGCTTAGGGGTCGTCACAAATTATCAAGCAGAAAATGAGTTTTGCCTGTCATACAAGCTGATGCTACAGGGCTGATTATTAAATACTGATGCTATTTGCACTGGTTGCTGTGCTGCCATGTAGTAATTATCCATATTAATTACTAATCAGCCTTATACTGTGACATTCATATTCTATGTGTACTGTATATTTTGAGTCACTCCCTAAGCTCAGTAAGTGACAGCAGCACAGAGCATGTGCAATGAATCAACAGAAAAGAAGATGGGGAGCTACTGGGGCATCTTTGGAGACACAGATCGATACTGCTAAATGGCTATGTTTGCCTTGGGTTGGTACAGAAGCACAAAACATAATGTACAACATTTCTAGCCTACTTATTTAGTTTAACTTTCCTTGTCGTTTAAGCTCTGGAGTTTTTGTGGTTGGTGTAGATTTCCACTCAGTTATGGGACTGAAAGAACCAAGCTTAACTTATACAAGGAAACAAGCGTGGATACAAAAACATGTAAACTGTAAGGGCTTTAAAATAGTATTGCAGGACATTTCTACTGTCTAAAATGTCTCAGTCTGTTACCATAATATTTTGTTTTATTTAAATAAACGTTTAGAATGAAATTGGGTAAGCACAAATTGCAAAGAACTGTTTTATGACTACCAAATATAAAAAGCAGAAGAATATACAAGTTCCTGTATACAGGATACATATGTGTACTTCCCTTAAGTGATATTATAAGAAGAAAAATAATAAACTTAGTACTACACCATCCTTTCATAATTCAAAACTTTTTTTTCCAGTAGGTGGCAACATTCTCTAACAAGCGCTTCTAATAACTCCTGAAAATACAGATCTGCCATAAAAAAGTTTCTGTAAAACTTTCAGACTATAGCTACAGATTTATTTCCATGCACAGTACTTTGAATATGTTTTGCTTTATATAAATAGTCATTCTTATTATTAATAATAATAATAGTTAATTTTTTATTTGCTTATTTTTTCCCTCTGTGGCGTGGAATGGACCCTTCTCAAGGACAGAAACAAATAGGATAAGGTACTAAAATGTTTCAAGTCAAATAACATTGGTGGTCCAAGGTTACTAGCCCCTGATCCTCAGCTAGAGGAGCTGATTTGTTTTGGACATTCCATTCCATTCCACATACAGGCCAAATAAATCTTTTTTTGAAAAAGTAACAGTAACATAGTAAGTTAGGTTGAAAAAAGACACACATCCATCAAGTTCAACCATAAGTCTGTATATAACCTGCCTAACTGCTAACTGATCCAGAGGAAGGCAAAAAAAACATTTGAAGCCTCTCCAATTTGCCTCAGAGGGGTAAAAAAATTCCTTCCTGACTCCAAAATGATCAACTTGTACTATGAGCTATCTTCCATAACCCTGTATTCCCTCACTTGCTAAAGAGCCATCCCACCCCTTCTTAAATCTATCTAATATATCAGCCAGTATGACTGATTCAGGGAGAGAATTCCACCTATCAAAGTGTTAATAGAATAGACATTTCTGAAAGAGCCCTTAGCAGTTGTGCTAACTGGTAAGACTGGATGAATTTATTTTTATTTGCTTCCATTTTTTTAAATGATATTGGCTGGTAAAGATGGTTTTGTTCTGGATGACTTAAGAGGCTGTATTTAATTTTGAAATGTGAAATGGGGCTAGACATGTCAGTGTCCCAGGTGCCTTCAGTCATGTGACTTGTGCTCTGATAAACGTCAGTCACTATTTACTGCTGCACTGCAAGTTGGAGTGATATTACCCCTCCCTTTCTCCCAACAGTCCATCAGCAGAGCAATGGGAAGTTTACTGCTCCCTGACACAAGATAACAACTTCCTCGAAGATATGCGAATAGCACTCAATAGTAAAAATCCAAGTCCCACTGTGACCCCTTCAGTTACATTGAGTTGGAGAAACACTTATCTGAAAGCAGTTCCATCATGAAGTGCTGGCTCTTTCTAAAAGCACAGGATCAGGCAAAATAAACTGAGAGGGCTGCCTAAACACCAATATTACAACTAAAACAATACACTTGTTGGTCAGGAATTACATTTTATATAGTAGATGTTGTGATTTAGTAATAAAAACTACACTATAAAAATCATGACAGAATTTAAGGAAAACATATAGGTCTCTAATACAAATACAACAATTTATAAAAGAGGACATACGTGAGCATTCATTTTTAATTATATTGGTATTTAACTGAATCTTGGTTGTGGCTAAAATAGTGGTGACATGCCAAGTTTTGTGTACAAGCTGCAAGAGGATATTACCAAAAAAAGAGGCAATCATAGATAGCCTTAAGCAGAGAATTATAGCAGCCATCCAAACCTTGTTTGTGTGGTTAAAGCAATTTCATTGTGTGACCGATTTACTGCACTCACTTACTTGTGATGGCTTTCAAAGGTGAAGGGAAAGTTAAGATGTGTGTAAAAAATATGGCAGTTAGCAGAAAAGTAATAATTGTATTTATTAACTCTGCTCAGTTATGACCTGCAGTATGTCATATGTTTTAGTTTAATATCTTTGATTTGGAGTGTTGACATTTGCTGCTGCGAGGGATGGATAAAATTAGACAACACATTTGTATCCAGTTGCTGAACGGTTGGCTTTGAACGGATATTGCGTTCAGTCTATTTTAAATTAAATTACAAATCTTACCCAAGTGTGTCCTATTCCAGAAGCCCTTCTTTAACCATGTACTTGTTTTTTTCTTTATTACATACAAGGGAATGGATCTAACATATCATTCTAATTCCCTTGTCTGTAATGCAGACGTATCACATTGTTCATTTCAATAGCCTATCAAGCTGGACACATTTCAAATCCACCATCAAATGAGCTCACTTCCAGTAAAAAGAGCCTGAAGTAATACGAAAAACATCTGCTAAGCCTCTACTGAAACAATTCAAATGTAGAGGTCATCATCCCAGAAGAGGGAAAAAATATCTTAATTTAATTCAGGGGATTTCTCATAATGCTTTTATTTGGAATATATAAACAAAGAACAAGCAGTGAAACATGTTCATTATTTGTAGTAAAACTAGAAAGGAAAAATCCTGCTTAATTAAAGGGCATGAAGCACGTTTTAAGATCCACATGTCTGCAATAACCTTTAGCTATTGAGCTATATTTTGAACTAAATGTTAATCAATCCAGTACAATTTGAGTTACACAATTTAAAGGGATTCTGTCATGGGAAAACATTTTTTTACAAAAAGCATCAGTTAATAGCTCTCCTCCAGCAGAATCCTGCCTTAAAATCCATTTTTGAAAACTGACCTTTTTCATATTCAATCTTTAAATTTGACATGGAGCTAGACATGTTCTTATCTTCCCAGGTGCTCCAAGCCATGTGACTTGTGCTCTGCTAAACTGCTGCACTGCAAGTTTAAGTAATGTCACCCCTCCCTTTCCCCTAGCAACCTACAGTATCAACAGAACAATGGCCAGATAACAGTTCCCTGACACCTGCATTGCTAAAAATCTCCATGCCTCACCTAGTGGTAGATATGAAAACAGCACTCAATAATAAAAAATCCAAGTCCCACTGTGACCCTTCAGTTTCATTGAGTAGGAAAAACAATAGCTTATCTGAAAGCAGTTCCATAGTGCTGGTTATTTCGGAAATAACAGGCATAACAACCTGAGAAGGCTGCCTACACACCAATATTACAGCTATAAAACACACTTATTACTTTAAGAATACGATCTTAAATGGAAGAATGAAGTACTTGCAGTGCACACAATGTAATTTAGTAATGAAAACGATAGCATAAAAATAAAGACACAATTACTTTAAGCAATGAAAGGGTCCCAACTGCACCAAGACATATGGGGTCCTAATAATTTGATTTATCAAACAGAAGAGAAAATCTAATTGGTGAGAAGGAGTTTGACAGTATTGGATGCAGGAAGTGAGGTACATAGATGGTTAGAGCGGTGTTTGATAAAGAAAGAGGTTGCACATTAAGTTGGTGGCAAAATAGGGTGGTAAATCAATGGGGACCAGATAATAAGGTCTCTAGTAAAATCCTTAATGAGGCTCACATGTATCAACAATGTACACCTAGGCACTAACAAAGAACATCCAATCACATTTTTGCTTTCACTGTTCTAACTGCAGCTGGCTGAAATATGTAATGAATGGCTGCTACAGGTTACTGGTACTGCCCAGGTGCAGATTTGTCCAGTGTCTGTAAATAAGCCGGAACCTGTATTGGCAAGTAATTATGACTAGTTTTCATAGGACATTGCAATAAACTCGAGGGCTATATGACATGACTTGTTTAATGATATGCATGGATTTTGTGGCATCATGTTACCCTTTGACCCTTTTAATGTTATTGGTTTTGTTGACCTTTCTCTTTTTGTAAAATCAACAGTGCATAGTGGGTATATAATGGGCTATAAAGATCCTTTCCCAGTGACAGTGAAAAAGCTGTGGAATGCACTCAGTATCCCATAAAGTCGTTTCATGAAAAGGTTGGCTACATCTTCACAAATGCCTTAGCAATTTTGTGGATTATGTGAGCTAAGGCTTTATAGCCATGGGCTTGTTTTCAACTTCAGTAACATATATGCAGTGCATATGGATGCTTTGACTTTATTTCATAATTACTCATGCACCTTGTTTTGTAGCATATGCCCAGAATCTCTTCTAGTTTTGCTATCAATAAAGATAATAAAATCCAAGGTGTCAGATATTTTATATTACGCACAACAGGTATGCACTGTATTGATAAACTGGAAAAACAACCCTTCTATTTTGTTTGATATTAAACTAAAACCACTTTTTACACAACCTAATTTTTTTATTGCCTTTTGTCCTGCTTTATTGCATTGGTTGCTTACGTTTACATCATCTAAAAAGCATCCCTTTGTTCTCCGTTATGTCTCTATTCAGCTGGGGGATTTCTGTGCCATATATATTTGTTATTTTACATTTAATCGTGCTCAAACCCTTGTTCATTCCCCCGTTTCTCAGAAATTATTTTGCATTTGGCTTAATATTCTTGGAAACAAAGGGTTTGAGTATCAACTCTGTTGAAGATCTGTCATCTGCAAAGATGCACGTCTTACCTGAAAAGTCAGAAGTCATATTATTAAGAAATATATTAAATACAACAGGACCAAGCCCGGTCTTTTCCTTCCTTCGCTATATGCAAGTCCGATCCTCAAAACCGCAGCAACTTTTTATGTGGAACAATATCAAAAATCTTTCTTGAATCTTGGTAAACAAAACCAACTGCTCTTACGTGATCTACTACTATAGAAAACCTTTAACAAAAAAGACTCCATCAGCATTCAGACCATGCACATTTTGGATTTAAATGGGGTTCAAATTCAGTTTGGCCAGGCTCCTGGATTTGGCCAAATATGAATCCTGCTAATAGAGGCTCTGATTTGACCGAATCTGAATCCTGCAAAAAAGGCTTGGATTATCCCAAATACAAAGCCAAATTCAGGACTCGTTGCAACTTTATTTCTTATCCTTTGAGAACTGTTGAACCCAGCCAGATCCTTGACAGAAGTAGTTTCTGAATGCTCCACTTCATTCTCTAGCACTTCTGTCCGGGGTCTAACAAATAACCCCTATTATCTTGTATCCTTCTACAAACCCTGGTTATTTTGATATAGTACAGGTATGGGACATGTTATCCAGAATGCTCAGGACCTGGGGGTTTTCAGATAATGGATATTTCCATAATTTGTATATTCATACCTTAAATCTACTAGAAAATCACGTAAACATTAAATAAACCCACTAGGCTGGTTTTGCTTCCAATAAGGATGAATTATATCTTAGTTTGGATCAAGTATAATTTACTGTTTTATTATTACAGAGAAAAAGACAATCATTTAAAAACATTTGCATTATCTGAATAAAATGCCTATGGGAGACATCCTTTCTGTAATTTAGAGCTTTCTGGATAATGGATTTCTGTAAAACATTCCCCATACCTTTACCTGAATCAGAGCCATACTTTTTCTATTACATGCATTTTGCTTAGATACATGCACAAAGAATAATATTTAAAAAAAGATACACAGCTGTGTTAAATAAACCTGATTAGAAGTCTGAGTATTCTTTTTTTCCACATTTCGTCAGACCTCACATCAGTTTTGAAACACAGCACATGCTATTTATTGAAATTTCTCAATGACCTGAATATAAAGGAGCAAGTGATTTTAATACACAAGCCTGCAGTAGTCCATTGAGTCAAGAGACAGTCTTTCCATTAAATTAATGGCAAACATATTTCAGCTAACCACTGAGCTTGGATGCCTTCCCTATGTTAGTGATTACACACAGGATACATATGTAAGTCAATGTACAAAGTAATTTGACTACACAATGAGTCATAAACACATCAGACAAAGACAATTTAGGGTTGAGTACAATTCAATTCAGTTCTATTCACATGTCAAAAGATGCTTTTTATGTCTAAAAGCTGGGGTTTCTTCAATGAACAAGTTTTGAAATATTGGGTGAAAAGAGCGCACACTTTAGAAGGATATTCCCATTGTAACATTTTAGGGGCAAATTCACTAACCAGCGAAAATTTGGCAGCGTCTGCGTCACACCCATCGCAAACTTGGACTGGGAGCAAATGCGCTCAGACAACGCTAATTCACTAATATGCAGAGTTTTTTCCTGGGCACCGAACGCTGGCGACTTTTAGCTAACATGTTGAAAAATGTATGGGGGAGGCCAGTTACAAGAAATTTTTTTGTAGGACTTTTGCAGCGATCACTCTGAAAAAAGAAAAAGTCACCAGCGTTTCGGCTCAAAGAATATAATGTAAGTGATTGAGGAAGATCTAGCTATTCCATTGCACAAGGCAAGTCTGGCAAAAGAGGTAACGCTCAGTAAAATAGCAATTTAGTGAATTTGCGGAGTGACGTCCGTTCGCCAGAACGAAAAGTCTCCTGGCGTTAGAGTGCAAGTAACCGCTAGCGACGGTCCTGCACCTGTGAATTGGCGATGTCGCTGCGGGTGGCAACGCTGGGCGAAAAGCCGCTAGCGTTAGCCACTTCATTCTTTAGTAAATCTACCCCTTAGTGTTTGTTTTTTTAGAATCCCATTTTATTTTTTTTACACTTTACCGTAGTAGCATTGTGCAGTTTCTTATACTTAAGATATTCTCTTTTCATAACATTGCAGATTTAGAAATTACGGGTTTACTGTAAGTTCCTCAAAATAAAAATTGTTCATCTTATTTGACCAAAAAAAAACAATCTCCAGTTTTCAGTCTGGTTGCTAGGGTCAAAACCATGCATTGATTTGAATAAGAGACTGGAATATGAATAGGAGAAGACCTGGATAAAAGGACGAGTAATAAAAAGTAGCAATAACAATACATTTGTAGCCCTACAGAGCATTTGTTTTTTAGGTGGGGTCAATGACCCCCATTTGAAAGCTGGAAAGAGTCAGAAGAAGAAGGCAAATAACTCAAAAACTATTAAAAAATTAAATAACAAAGACCAATTGTAAAGGTGCTTAGCATTAGCCATTCTATAACATACTAAAAGTTAACATAATGGTGAACCACCCCTTTAAAAACTCTTACAAGACTTTAAAAAATTAGATATGATATTGGATATTAAAGCATATAAACCAATATAAATTTCTTAACATGAAATAATGCATGAAACTAACTGTATCTAGACAGTGGCATATATATTATGATGTACTGATCTAGGCAGCAGATATTCAATTAAAAACAACAGTGATTTCATTGAGCAACTTTAAAAAGGAAATATTTATTATATGCTTTTTGTCACACCAAATATCTCCTGTCATGTTCCCTTCCTGCTATACAGAAGATTCCTGCTGAAGCTACTAACAATGTCTCCTGCATAAAATAAATATTTATAGTATATTCTCTCTGTCACTCTGAGCAAAAAATGTTGCTTCTTTTGTAGTAGACTTACTGCTTACTTTGCTAAAAATGTCACCAACAGGGGAAAAAAAAAAGGAAATATTTATTATATGCTCTCTGTGATGCCGAGCACAAATTTGCTGTCACATTGCCCTTTCTGCTACATTGTCAATTACTGCTTAGTGCGCTAAAATTGTCACCTACGTAAAATCATAAATATTTATATTATATACTCTCTGTCACACTGGGCTACATTTTTTTTAATGCATGTATTTATAATCATTAAATATAGTCATTAATACACTGTACAGGTATGGGATCTGTTATCCGGAAACCCGTTATCCAGAAAGATCCGAATTCCGGAAATGTGGTCTCCCATAGACTTCATTTTATCCAAATAATCCAAATTTTTAAAAATGATTTCCTTTTTCTCAGTAATAATAAAACATTAGCTTGCACTTGATCCCAACTAAGATATAATTAATCCTTATTGGAAGCAAAACCAGCCTATTGGGTTTATTTAATGCTTACAAGATTTTCTAGTAGATTTAAAGTATGAAGATCCAAATTATGGAAAGATCTGTTATCCGGAAAGCCCCAGGCCTCAAGCATTCTGGATAACAGGTCCCATACCAGTATTAATTCATTTGACAAAAATAACTGGGTGTTGAGTTTGCTGATTAGTAGGGATGTAGCGAACTGTTCGCCCGCGAACTAGTTCGCGCGAACTTCGACCGTTCGCGTCCGCCGAATGTTCGCGAACGTTTGGGAACGTTCGCATTTTGAGTTCGCGTTCGATTCTAATACAAGTCGTTCGACCATTCGACCATTCGAATTCCTTCGACCGCTAAAAATTGAACGATTTCCATTCGTTCGAACGATTGTAAGCATTCGATCGAATGAAAATCCTTCGATCGAATGGCTTCGATCGTTCGATTCGAATGAAAAACGGCGTTCGCGAACACCAAATCGGCAGTTCGCTACATCCCTACTGATTAGTGGCCTTTCTGTTCTGCATTCACAATATAATGCTACATTTTCATCAAAGCCAGTAACTGAACTTGGTGGGGGCGGGCCCTGGTGCGGGCCATGCAGCCGGGCCCCCCCCCGTGCAGCCTTTCCCCGCCCACCCCGCCCACCCTTGTCCGTGCGAATTTACTTTGCGGCTGCAGCCGACTCCAGCGTTCTCCATAAAGATCCGAATTATGGGAAAGCCATCTCCCATAGACCCCATTTTAATCAAGTAATTAAATTTTTTTTAAAAATGATTCTCTTTAGCTTATAATTAATCATAACCAAGATATAAATAATCCTTATTGGAGGCAAAGAACTCCTATAGGGTTTATTTAATGTTTAAATTATTTTTTAGCAGATTTAAGGTATGGAGATCCAAATTACAGAAATTTCCCTTATCCGGAAAACCCCAAGTCCCGAGCATTCATGATAACAGATTCTATAACTGTATCAACTCCTCTATCTTGGTAAAATATATTTACACAGGCTGAATGAGCGCTGGAAGTGTTTTCCTCCCTTGTATTTAGCTGCTGGTTGCGTGCTGGTATATTAAATCTATGTGTGTTAAAATATGCAGAATATGTATGGTTAAATTATATGTATGGTATGATATATATATATTATCTTCAGCCTGCAATAGGAAGATTCTATAACCATGGCAGGATTATCTTGCAAGTTCCGGAGGAATGTTTTTTGTGCAGTATTCACTAGTAGGCACTGGATGGCAGTATGTCCTGCCAGCTAATAAGTCATGGCACATATACACTTCTCTTGCTATGCTGGCAGACAGGGCAATTCTTAAAAAGATCATGATTAACGTAGGGTAGCGTACAAAGTGCAATTCTGGACACAAATCTCTATGGTTTTGTAACCACAAAGCAGCCTGTATTTGTAGAATTCAAGCATCATATAGGGCACATGCTGTTGCTTTCACTTTTTGTCTAATTCATATGAGCATGCATTGGCTCTGGCTTCAGTCTGTTGTTCACTTAGCAGTCGGGCCTTATGTTTCAGAATGTGCTAGTTGACAAATGACACATTTAGAAAAAATAGTCTGAATTTTTGTCCAATTAAGGATATGGATGAGTGTTAGCGCTCAGTGCTCTCTAAGCATCAATCTGCTGGGATTCTTCTGGATTCCCCCAGTTCCATAAATTTGCCCCTGTGCAGTATCTCTTTGTTTCACTATAAAACTTCTTTTACAAATTCTAACCCTACATTGACTCATTTTCTTTGAGGATCCGTTTTAAGCAATGTTCAGCAAGTTGCCCTCAAGCTGTTTGGAATTGCAGCTCCCCAGCAAAGCATATTTTCCTGAATCCCCCAGAACTAGGTCAATAAAATCTCCCATAATAAAATACCAACAATAAAATCACTAATTGAAGCGTTTTAAAACCATTTTATTGTTGGTATGTGTTTGTGTCAATTCATCACTATACTAAAATTGACTTTAACTCCTTGGGAGAGTGAAGTTAGAGATTGCCCCAGTCCGCTAGAGTGAAATTCCGCCACTCTCCATTCATTTCTATGGGATTTTGAGGCATATTTATAAAAGAGTTAATTTTCACTTTCACCCATTGATAAATATTATTTTAAAAGTCCCATAGAAATTAATGGAGAGTGTTGGAATTTCACTCTAATGGACTGCAGCCATCTCTAACTTCACTCTAACTTCACTAAATATACCCCTTTGTTTAGTGTTAGCTTTAATTTGGTTTCTTTGTAGCGTCATGCAGGGGATTATTTATCAAAGTCTGAATTTATATCAATATTTTCTGAAAAAAACTCTGACCAAATCTGCACAGGTTTTTTCATCTTCTTTATTAATACACTTTCCCGAAAATTTTGTTTCGGGGAAAAAATCCCCAAAAAATTGTGAAAAATAAGATTTTTACAAATTTTCCAGTTTCACCCACAAACTAGATTTTTGACCGAAAACCCAGAAAACTTCCAATTATTGCACAAAACCCATTGCAGATCAAAAAATCTTTGGGATCCTCCCATTGACTAACAGTATATGCAACCTCGGCTAGTCTGAGATGCTTGGTTTTCGGATTCAGACTTTTTCCTTCCTCTGGGTATAATACACTTCAAAAAAACTGAAGTTTTTTTTTCCACTAAAAATTTGGATTTTATAGTAACAAAAACTAGATTTTTTTGAGTTTTTGGCATTCAGACTTTAATAAATAACCTAAGTCTAGCCCCATGTCAGAATTCAAAATTCAAAATAAAAAATGTTTGCTATTCGAAAAAACAGATTTCAGTACAGGATTTTGCTGGAGCAGCACTATTAAGGGTCGAAGGGTCACTAAGGGTCAAATATCGAGGGTTAATTAACCCTCGATATTCGACTAGGAATTAAAATCCTATATATCGAAGTCGAAGGATTTAGCGCAGATAGTTCGATCGAACGATAAAATCCTTCGAATCGAACGATTCGAAGGATTTTAATCCAACGATCGAAGGAATATCCTTCGATCAAAAAAAGTTAGCAAAGCCTATGGGGACCTTCCCCATAGACTAACATTGACTTCGGTAGCTTTTAGATGGCAAACTAGGGGGTCAAAGTTTTTTTTAAAGAGACAGTACTTCGACTATTGAATGGTCGAATAGTCTAACGATTTTTAGTTCGAATCGTTCGATTCGAAGTCGTAGTCGAAGGTCGAAGTAGCCCATTCGATGGTCGAAGTAGCCCAAAAAAACTTCGAAATTCAATGTTTTTTACCTTCGAATCCTTCACTCGAAGTTAGTGAATCCGAAATTTCGCATTTGGAAAAAAACATGTTTTCTTGTGCCAGAATCCCTTTAATTGACACAATGTCTATGGAGCCAATTTATTAAACCTTCAATTGTTCTGGTCAAGTTTTAAAGAGGAAAACTCACATTTTTAGAGGAAAAAAACTCAAATATTTCGACATTTATTATACTCCCAAACTGTTAAAAATACAAATTCGAAAATAATCCGTCTCAAACCTGTCGTGGTCATGTAGAAGTACATGGCAGATGTCCCTGAAGATTTTTCTTGACATTGTGATCCACACTAGTTTTTCTCCGGTAAAAGTTGAGTTTTCACTCTGACTTTTTCAAGAAGAATTATCAATAAATGAGTTCATTTCATGGATGGTAGTAAAGTTGATTTTGTTTTAATAAAATTAGATAAACTCTAGTTTTAGTAAAACCCTTAATGTCCTATATATGTATTGATAATGGATTAAGTGCAGAGGACCCCTTGTCGTTGTGTGAATTTTGTAGTCACAGCCTCATTGCATTCTTGCCTAATGGTTTAAATTTTAGTGGTGAGCACAACTTTCCCTTTTTTTGCCATATTCTAACAGTCGCTCTCTTACTCAAAGCATCTCCTGAACAGGCTGTATAAGGCTGCAATAGCTACCATATTAACAGGAAAGAGCCAGAAAAGGTCTTAAACACCATTATGGGGACCTGGAGTACTTGCCTTTGCCCTGCTGGAGGGGATAATTCCAGGAGGGGAAGCATATGCCCCCTTGTCCCCCCCATGGACACCCATGTGCTGCCATAGAGAACTCTATCCTATACATGTGTAACGTTAGAACTTAGCTAGTTCTTTCTCACCCTCCTTCTTGAGTCCACATTTTACAAATGGAGAAAAGTTTGAGAAGTTATGAAAAGTTTAAAGCAAAAGGACAAGAACTTGGCTGGCTGTTATTCCAATCTAAGCATTATGAACAATGGCTCAGATGAGTGTTTGCCAGAATGTGTCTGTTTTGCATGGCTCAGTACTAAATTGACAATGGCATTCTTACACTGCAGCCATGGTGCTTGGCTGAAAAACCGAAAAAACTTCCCAAAGCCCTTTTGACCCAATCCCTCCCTAATAGTGCAGTTCTTTGGTAGGCAATTTTTTTCTTCTCCATCTCCTCTGTCTCTTGATTATTTTCTGCAAACTCCAACCCCTAATGGTATTAACAGACAGATTTATTACATTCTGTATTGATGGTAGTTTGATCTCTTTTTCCTATTTAATAGTTTTCTTATAGTCAAAAAAACTGACACATTTATTGAGGCCAATTGATGTGGCAATTTGTTCAAATGTGTCTGACTGCTGTTAAATTCCTAATTCACATTATCTGCTCCACAATCGGTGCACTCTGGTACTGCTCTTCAACGACAAGACAAGAACAAGCCTTCCTGAAAGGCAAAATTCTTTTTTATGCTTTTACACAAAAGCATAAAATAGCAAGAGGACTGGAGAGCAGGATAGCAAGAGGACTGGAGAGCAGGACGGGTTAGGTACAAGGCAGAACAGGAAGCAGAAATCAGGAACAGGCAAGGTCGGTTCAAGGTAAAGTAAGGGGTACGAGGTAGAACAGGAAGCAAGAACAGGCAAGGCAGGGGTTAGGTCAAGGTCAAGACTGGCATTGTACAATGAACATAAATCAAGGCAAGGAAGGACAAGGCAGAATCACGGGAAAAGGGCTAGAGTGGGAACAAACTAGCTAGGGGTGCTGCCACAGTACTAGGATGGCCACATAATGCTCCGGCAAGGAGTGTTCAGAGGGCTGACCTTAAATAGGGCAGAGTCAGCCCTGATTGGCTGACTGCAACCAATCAGGCTGCAGCTGGGCTGGGGCTGCAGAGGCCAACTAACATATAGTGAGCAACCCTACTGGCTGCTCATCTGTCCAAATGGTTAAGACATTGAGCCAGAAACCAAAAGGTCCCTGGCTCGAATCCCAGCAGAGCCTGACACTCAGCACAAGAGGGCGAACTCTACAGGACAAGACTCAATAGCTGTCTTTCTACACCTAAAAGACAAGAAACACTTCTTTGAAGAAAACAATGTCCAAATCTCAGATACAGAAGGCCACTGATGTGAAAGAGGCAATTCATGTCATGGTGGAGAAAACATCCCTGCATAGAGGCGGGGGCCTTCGACACCACCTGTCTGCGACATACAGTGCTGTTCTAACATCTGTACCCCGGCAGTTTCAGAACACTTCACATATCTCAAAAGTAACACCTGTTTCTAGGAGTTGCATGATACCTTGGTAATCCCATCACAGTAACCCCATAGAATCACAGCTCTGTGAGTTTCAGATGTCACTGCCTGAAGAGTTACAATGTGCCATTGTGATTGGATTAGTGGAAGAGTTTATATGCCGAGGACTTCCCACACCAGTCAGTTGAACTGAAGAAGCTGCTCGGATGAGTAGGGAAACATCTTCAATGATTACACAGCAAGTCCAGTTGTTTTAGAATTACTTTTACTAGATATACCTTTTCCGTATCCTTTTTATCAACTTTATGTGCATTATTTAAAGGAGAAAGATAGTCTAGCATTAACAATATCTATATATGTAAGCCATAATATGATAAGTAACATATTGCTACAGCAGTGCTTTGTTTAGATTTGCTGCACTTTGCCAAGCTGTATTAATGGAATCAACCACCTGTATCTCAGTATGCCTGTGTCCTTTACATGCCTTTAAGCGATGGCTAGTGATGGGCAATTCTGTGAAAATTAGTCAAAATGCATTGAAGTCTATGGGAGACAAAACATTTTTTAACTTGCAACATTTTTGTTTTTAACCTGAAAACATAATGCCCTAATTACTGCTCTGAAGTAATGACCTTAAGGAGATTTGCTTTTCTGATTTAGAGTCTTTGTTGAAATAACATTATGGTCACTATTACCCAGGCATTCAATCACTTGCACATTTTCTATACGTTCTGGGTCATTAGAAATCACTAGATCCAGTATAGTATGATTTCTGGTTGGCTCTTCAACAACCTGTGACATAAAAGTGGTAAAGTGCACAAATTGGTCCTAGAATGGCATGAATACAGCTGCATTCGGAAGCACTGTATTCAGAGGGGACGTTTAGCAGGTGGCATGTGAGTGTCCTCTGCTGAGTATATCTGAGATATACTCTGAGGAAGTGCCAAAGGGCACGAAACACGTCAGTAGTAATGGACATTACGCACTGAATTATTTGGTAAAATAAAGCTTTAATTCATCAGCAGCGAGCCGTTCGTTTTTGTACTTTTGATGTTGTGAAGGAAGTTCCGCTGCCAGGGAACACATACGACGGCCATGTGACAGTCCTGGACCAATCAGCACGGCACTGGTGAGAAAGTAGTTTGTGCTAGGCTTTGGAGACCTAGGGCCACAATGTCTGCATTGAATAGAAAATTTACACATTTGGTTACATCATTTGTACAAAGGTTGTGAGCACTGATTTTTCAATTGAAGGTAGTTTCCTTGCTTCAGTCCTAAGTGAAACAATTGTATTAGCCTCCGGATGAGGGAAATACTGCTTTTTGTATCAAATTAGGGGACCACAGTGCTTTTTTTCTAAAACAGCATGAATCATATCTGCATTAATTGTTGTTGGGCTGAGATGATAGGTTGCCAGGTAGACTAGGCAATATAGATATGTATTTCCTCCTGATAACTTTATGGTGATTGTGAGAAAAATATGTATGGTGAAAGGGGTTATTTATTACATGTCCAGTTGTGGCTTTCCCAAAAAAATTGAGGGCAGTTTCAGTTAAAAACTCTGATTTTACTGGATAATTTTTTTTTATTTTTTTGAAATTTATTATGCCACAAAGCTGCAAAAAGCCATAGTCCGAAAATACTCCAGATAAAACCTGTTGAGGTAATGTAGAAGTCATTGGCAGAGGTCCCTTGAACAATTTGAAGATGTTTTTTTGCCTTCATGTTTTTTGGGTATTTTTCTGTGCATAATTGCTTTCATTTGAGTATTTTTTGAGGTAGACAAAACCTCACAAACATCACAAACTCGACCTTTGATAAATAACCCCCTTAATGAACCGTTGTGAGTTTTTTTTCTATTAGGGCACCAGGGAGTTTTATTTCATAGCAATTACTATGGTTTTGTTTTAAAGAGAAATAATAAATAAACATATAACTTTGCTTAATGGAAAGAAATTATTCTAAGCAGTTTTCCTAAAACATGATTACAATGTGTGAGCAAATATTCATTTATAAATGCTATTGAATGCAATTTCTGTCTGTCGGTTTCTGTTTGCATTTAAGCGTTTAAGACTTTTTAATCACTTTTTTTTACACTGATCACTGGGGCAAACTACAAAATCACAAAAGCTATATTAAATATGCATGGAGAAAATGCTACTTTTATTACACATATTTCTTTGTGAATGCCTTTTATTTTGTTCCACCATAAGAGAAGCAATAATGACTGAGGGTTCATACATGACTGGATGCCTTCCTAGTGCATAGAGATTTAGGGGCCGATTCACTAAATTCGAGTGAAGGATTGGAAGTAAAAAAACTTCGAATTTCGAAGTATTTTTTGGGCTACTTCGACCATCGAATGGGCTACTTCGACCTTAGACTACGACTTCGAATCGAAGGATTCGAACTAAAAATCGTTCGACTATTTGACCATTCGATAGTCGAAGTACTGTCTCTTTAAAAAAAACTTTGACCCCCTAGTTCGGCAGCTAAAAGCTACCGAACTCAATGTTAGCCTATGGGGAAGGTCCCCATAGGCTTGCCTGTGTTTTTTTGATCGAAGGATATTCCTTCGATCGTTGGATTAAAATAATTCGAATCGTTCGATTCGAAGGATTTAATCGTTCGATATTCGAAGTCGAACGATTTTAGTTCCTAGTCGAATATCGAGGGTTAATTAACCCTCGATATTCGACCCTTAGTAAATCTGCCCCATAATGTATATCATTTTTCATGATTCAGTAGAAATTGATCCAAGGGTCAGACAAGATTATTTTATTGAAAGGATATATTGCCAGTTGGCTGTTGGGGTTTTCCTTTGCCTCCTTCCTTCTCAATTAATAACCTGTTCAGCAAGGGTAAACGTTTTGCTGTTTGGTCAGTGTATTGCAGTTTTGCAGCCCCTCACACCACCATGTTTTTAGGGGCCTGATCATCACTCCCAAACCATTAGAAATATATTTGTTATGCACATTGACCACCTTTACTAGAAAGTACTGAAATATGTCCCTTTATGCAGAATTTTATTTATTGCAGAATTTGCTGTTGTCAGTTGTTGAGCAAAAACACTACGGTATCGGAGCTGTTATCCAGAATGCTCTGGACCTGGGGTTTTATGGATAATGGAATTTTTCCGTAATTTGGATCTTCATACATCAGCCATCGCTGCCATACTAAGCGGCAAAAATTCGCTCAGACATCGCTAATTTACTAAAATGCAAAGTTGCGTCTAGGGCACCAAACGCTGGCGAATATTCTCTAGCGTTAAATCCTAGCGCATACGGCAGGAAATTTAGAGTTGAATGGACGTATATATGTTGCAGCAAATACATTACATTACTCAAGTCCAGGGAACCTTAATAAAGACAATAGAGTTTTTATAATGTCCTATTCATGAGCCCACTATATAGTTTATGTTTCATATGTTAGAAAATGTATGGGGAAATCCGGTTACTTTTCAGCCTAAAAAAGATGAAAAAAAAAGCCAGGGTTTTTTGGACTTAAAAACTTTTTCTACTAAAAAATATGATGTAAGTAACAGAAGAATTAGGAAGATCTATGTACTCCATTGTACTTCACCTGGTCTGAGCTGGCGAAGGCAAGTCTGATGAAAGAGGTAACGTTCAGTAAAATCCGCATCTTAGTGAATTTGCGGAGTAACATCCACTCGCCAGAGCGAAAATTCACCTGCCAATAGAGTGCGAAAAGCGTCTTTCTCTTTCGGTAGCGAAGTCACACCTGCGCCCGTTAGTTAATCGGCAAAGTGCCTGAAAACGGTAATGCTGGCGAATCGCCCTTTAGTAAATCTGCCCCCTTAAGTCTATTAGAAAATCATGTAAACATTAAATAAACCCAATAGGCGTTTTTTTCTTCCAATAAGGATTAATGATATCTTAGTTTGGATCAAGTACAAGGTACTGTTTTATTATTACAGAGAAAAAGGAAGTCCTCTGAAAATTTGGATTGTTTGGATGAAAATGGAGTCTATGGGATACAGCCTTTCCGTAATATGGAGCTTTTTGGATAATGGGTTTCCAGATAACCGATCCCATAGCTGTACAGTGAAAAGGTTCGATATAGGAGCCGTATTTAGACAAGGATAAAAAAAGTAGCTAAATGTTGTCAACGTTTATATTGTGTATTAGAAACTATTTCCACTCCTTAAATGTACAGTCAGAGTGTGATAACAGGCAATGACAGTGCAACTCTTCCCCGTGCAGCCAAGATTCCTTTACCTTTACACAACTTGTTATTGCTGGGGAACTTTGTTCCAGAAAGCTTGTCTCTCCTTATTAAGCAGGACAGTTACTCTTATGGATTCATCTCTCTTTATAAGGAAGCCAAACTTTTATTGATCATATGCATGTTTTGTTTTTTGCTGACAGTGCCCCTTAACATTCTAAATATTGGTTTTACCAATTTTAATTTCTGGGTTACTAGTGGGTAAATAGTGGGATTTTTAAACATCACACACAGTAAATACACATTCTCATAACTTTATTGTGTCCCCCCAGTGATTCTAGTCACTTGCCTGATAACCTGGGTTGATATTCTTCTTCTTCAATGCCCGTACCATCCCAAGGTATTGTTCACATGCCATGCCACCATATTGATCTGGTCTTCTATGGTTATTAAAATGTTTTTTTTGTGACCTTAGATATACAGGTAATGGACCTGTTATCCAGAATGCTTTGGACCTGGGGTTTTCCATAATTTGGAGATTCTTACCTTAAGTCTACTAGGAGATCATATAAACATTAAACAACCCCAATAGGCTGATTCTGCCTCAAATAAAGATACATTCTATCTTGGTTTGGATCAAGTACAAGGTACTGTTTTATTATTACAGAAAAAAAGAACATAATTTTAAAAAATTTGGATTATTTGGATAAAATGGAGTCTAAAGGAGACACCCTTTCCGTAATTCGGAGCTTTCTGGATAACGGGTTTCCAGATAATGGATCCAATACATATACTGCTTTTAGTTGCATTTATGTTGTATAAATAACTTCTGAAAATAATCTATAATGGAAAGTTGCTAGAATTGTTTTATTTGACAACATTGTATTTTTGGTGCCCTTTCCAATCTGTAGAGTATCATACATTATCCTACAGTTTACATATTGTTATACTTGCAAAGGATATCACACATACTAAAATACTGTTGTTTGTTTGTTTGTTTTTTTAATTGTTAGCTGGTTTTTGTAAATAACACATTACAGTGTCATAATGAATGTTAAATGAGCCTGTGTCTCACTAGTGCATAGCTTTGTTATTTCTACTTTACATCTGTCTTTTCAGAATTACATTTCAAGGAATATTCATAACTAGTAAATGCACTTCTGTTCCACTTAAGGCTATTTTTTCAATTTTTTGAAGCCCAGTGTGCTTCTCGTTTATTTGCAAAACAGTGTAAAAAGCAAAAAAGTTAACTTAAAAGATACTTTGGGGCTGATTATCTAATTTTTTTCTGAAAATAAAGTAGACCTAACTCCCTTCCAAGAATTGAACTCATTTATTAATAATTGATAAAGAGCAGCAAAACGTCATGACAAAATCAAGCCTCAATTCGTATAGTACGATTGCCATTACAAAAATTCGATTTCATCGAATATTCGCTGCAAAAACTGAACTTTTTTTGGTTTTTCGGATGAAAACCCCAACTTTTTAGGATTATCCAGTTCAGATCATGATGTCAAAAAACACTTCAGGGCCATTTACTTCTACATTACCTCAACAGGTTTGAGATGGTGTCTTTTTGGATTTTTAGCAGCTTTTCAAGGTTTAATAAATGGTCCCCATAGTCTATAAAAACTCTGGGGTCACCAACCAAAAATGCAAGTAAAACCAGTCAGTGACCTATGACTAAGGGATTAATTCCCGAAACGCGTCAGGATATACAGCAGTAATAAATCTTTTCCAGAAGTGCCGTCTATTTGTTCCTGAACTTATTGTAAAACCAGTCATCAGATCTGCCTTTGTCCACAGACTAGGGCAGACGATTTTGTCCCCAACCTCCCCAACCAGAAGGCCTGCAGGGGGTAAGGGTTTTCACACTCCCTTCGCCGCAAGGCTAGGTGGGTCACATTCTCCTTCTCCCTCAAGCCAAAAGACAATGAGGGTCAAGAACACCAATGGTCCCCAGAAGAGGACTCAACTCTTTGTGTCCATGAGAAAAAGGTGCCTAATGGCAACACATCTTCCCATCTAGACCAGAGCATGTGACCCAGGCCAGGGGTCTGTGTAAAGATCCTTGAAAGTGCTTAAAAAGTGCTAGTGTCCTGCAAGGGGTAAAAGTGTCGGCAATGTGCTGCCCAAGCCTATCATCCAGATTAAAAAAATTCTATAACCAACGGGCAAAATGCTGGGGTTCAAGAACAAAAATTGAGTTAAAAAGTACCGGTGTCATCATTGTCCACTCACCATTGTGATTCCGGCAGCCTGGGGTGTAACTCTGGCTCAATCTAGCTGTTAGCCTCTGAGGACCAAGCACCTCTCTGCCTCACCAGTGAAAGGGCCTAAATCATACCCCCCTTAGCTAAATGGTACCTCCTCCACTTATAAGAACACATACTGCACTTGATCTTAGCCAAAAGGCAGAGAAGCCACTTAAAGTGGACCTGTCACCCAGACACAAAAATCTGTATAATAAAAGTCCTTTTCAAATTAAACATGAAATCCAATTTCTATTTTTTATTAAAGCATTCATAGCTGTTGTAAACTCATTTAAAAATCTCAGCTGTCAATCAAATATAGAGGCATAGCATATTCCAACATTTCGGTCTTCCTCGAGACACCTTCTCAAGGAAGACTGAAACGCTGGAATTATAAATAAACTTTATCTCTTTTTCACCATATTTTAATTCCTGTGAGTGCCTTGCTTTACATAATATTATATATATATATATATATATATATATATATATATATATATATATATATATATATATATATATATATATATATATAAGCCCAAATTTGAAAGCACTCACAGCAGATTTCATCAGTGTATAAAAAGGTTTATTCACCGCTCACATCTACGCGCGTTTCAACCCTCAATGGGTCGTCATCAGGATGACGACCCATTGAGGGTTGAAACGCGTAGATGTGAGCGGTGAATAAACCTTTTTATACACTGATGAAATCTGCTGTGAGTGCTTTCAAATTTGGGCTTATGTGAATTACGGTTAGCACCCAGCCGTGATACTTTATATGGTGAGTGCCGTTATATGTGGAATTATATATATATATATATATATATATATATATATACAGGTATGATAGGATTGATTTACATCCACTTAGGATTAATTATATCTTAGTTGTGATCAAGTACAAGGTATTTTTTCATTAATTCAGAGAAAAAAGAAATAATTTATAAAAGTTTGAATTATTTGATTATAATGGGGCGATGGTTTTTTCCATAATTCAGTGTTTTTAAATAACAAATCCTATACCTGTATACCACAGATGTTGGCCAGTAGCCAAAAGATGTGCTGGAAAATTTGGTTTATAGGTATATATTAATATAAATATTTTATTTCATTAAATGTATTCAGTCCAGGAAAGACCTGCCTGTACCTTTCTGCCATCTGTCATTGAGAGGGTTAATTTTGCTGAATAAATGAGATGAATTCTCTAGTTCAAGATTTTTTGCCAAGTGAAGTGCTAGAAGAGAGTGTATGGCCCAAAGAGCTTGGCCAGACAGTGTTATAGTCACTGAGAGTATATCCAGTAAAAGCTGCAGGTCCAGCCAGGCTGCTACACTCCGTCTGTGAGTAACTGTTAAAGATGCAGAATCTGCCACACTTCCATAGTATGTGATGTAAGGCTACAGCTGACTGTGGGATAAACCCTAGGCCTGTGGCCAGATAAAGGCAGGGTTATTTGTACCGCTCATCCAGGACACAGCAGAGCTCTATAAATTAAGAACAATATTTCTTATGGATATCTAAAGTATATCTATCTCTATATTCAGTATATCCAAGATCATTGTGAATTCAGTGTTTGCATTGGTGTCTCTAATCTTCCTCTTTTAAGCATTGCATGAAGCAGTGAAGATTTAATACACTACCCTCATATAATAATACATATACAATAGATGTACATACATGTTTGGGATCACTTATCTGTTGTCTAGAACCTGTTATCCAGAAAGCTCAGAATTATTATTCCATTTTAAGCGAACAATTCTAATTGATTGATTCTCTTTTTATTCTGTAATAATAAAACAGCAGCTTGTACTTGACCGTAACCAAGCTACATCAATCCATATTTAGGGCAAAATACCTTACAGGTATGGGACCTGTTATTCAGAATGCTCGGGATCTGGGGTTTTCTGGATAACGGATGTTTTCATAATTGGATATTCATACCTTAAGTCTACTAGGAAATCATGTTAAAAAAGTTTTTTTTTTAAATGTTAATTCTTTATTAGAAATCATGTAAAAATTAAATAAACCCAATAGGCTGGCTTTGCTTCCAATAAGGATTAATTATATCTTAGTTTGGATATTATTACCGAGAAAAAGGAAATCGTTTTTAAAAATTTGGATTATTTGGATAAAATGGAATCTATGGGAGACGGACATTCCATAATTCAGAACTTTCTGGATAACGGATCCCATACCTGTATTGGGTTTATTTAATGGTTTAAGTAGACAAGGTATGGCTATCCAAGCTACAGAAATATCCCATATCCAGAAACCCCCAGGTGCCAATCATTCCAGGTAATAGATCCTATATCTGTATATGAAAGTATATATTAAGTACCAAGGGGCAGATTTATTAAGGTTCAAATGGTAAATTCGAATTGAAATTTCAAAAAAAAATTTGGTCAAAACTCACAAATTCTAATTTTTAATCACCGACTTGAATTTGAATTCGAATGTGAGATTTATCACACCTCGACCCTGGAAACTATTGTAATTCGAATGTTAGCCGCCTAAAATCTGATGAGTTCATGTACAAGTCAATGGCAGAGGTTTGTTGAACCATTTGAAGCTGTTAAATTATTTATTAAACGCGAGGATGGAAAAAGTCTGAATTCAAAAATCCAGCATCTCAGACCTGTCGAGGTTGTATATAAGTCAATGGGAGAAGTCCCAAAGATTTTTTGATCTGCGCTGGGTTTCGTACAATATTTCCAAAATTTCTGGGTTTTCGGGCAAAAATCTGAGTTTCCGGCTGGAAAATCCGAAAAATTTGTACAATTTGTGTTTTTCGGGTTTTTATCTGCATACAAAATTTTCGGAAAAGTGTATTAATAAATAAGATGAAAAAACAAGTGTGGATTTGAATTTAAATAAATTCGTACTTTGATAAATAACCCCCCAAGTGTTAAAAGCCATAGAGAGAAAAGCCTAACCATTTTTGAGGTCTTAAATGTACTAAAAAGTTAACATATCAACCCTTATAAGAATAATAAGCAGAGAGGAGGAAACACACTTGTGAATAACACAGAAATCACACTCACTCCCAGGGTTTTTATATTATATATTGGTATAAATATTTTGCATTGTTTGACTACTGAGATGAATGGAAATAGTGCACATCTTTTTTAGAACAGCTAAGAAGATGTTTTTATGCTTGTTGACTATGCTTATGATGCTTCAATAATCTGGCATTCGTAAACTAAAAGAATAAAGCACTTTCATAAGCTTCAACAACATTTTTGTTTTTCTAGAGAAATCAATTCCAGATGCCCCAGTCCTGGTCAATGAATCTGTCACAAAGGGACATAACACAAGGTCAGGTTATTTCCTGCTTCTTAACAGGAGACAGATTATTCTTTCCATGAACACCGGCCTGTATTTTGTCTTCTAATTAGTTTAACAGAAAGTAGCCCCGCCATTATATTCTGTGCAACCCACGAGACGCATTGAAGAACTCCGCTAAGCATGTACTAAAATCTCCTTGCATTGTTCTGTGCAGAGGTGCCGTAATATCCAGTCTCATATTGTACAGTCCCTTGGTTTACATTTTGACAGGTTTGAAGATAAGGTTAAAGAATATATAGCTAGAGTGTGTGTTGCATTTATATTAAGATATTTTATATGTATTTGATTTCATATGTATTCCTTTTAACCGTAAAGGGAATCTTCCATTACACAAGTACAGGTATGGGATCTGTTATCTGGAGACGCCGTTATCCAGAGACCCATTATCTAGAAAGCACCGAATTATGTAAAGTCCTCTAAAGTATTTGCTGACATACCAAATACACTAAAGGGCCCATTTACTAAGGGTTGAAGTGAATTTTTTGCATTCAAAAACTTTTTTGGGTACTTCGACCATCAAATAGGCCAAAATTCGATATGAATTGAAAAAACTTCACAAATTCGACCATTCGAAAATCGAAGTACTAGAACCTCACTGAGTCTTTGGCTACGTTTTTAGAAGGTTTTTTTTTACGATTTGTTTAAATTGTTAGATCGAACGATTTTTACTTCGCTCAAAAACGGCCGTGTGACTTTAGCCTTTATGTTATGTGGTGGTTTGCCTTTATGTTAACTTTTAAGGGCACATTTACTAAGGGTCGAATTCCGAAGTTAAAAAACTTCGAAATTCGACCATCGAACTTGATATTTCGATAGTCAGTAGAATTTTTCCGATCGAAAATGGCCGATTGAAACGATTTAATCCTTCGAATCGAAGGATCGTACAAAAAAACCCCTTCGACCAAAGACTCAGAGAGGTTATAGGAGGTCCCCCATAGACTAAACAGCAATTCGGCTTAAAGGGATACTGTCATGGGAAAAAAATTTTTTTCAAAATGAATCAGTTAATAGTGCTGCTCCAGCAGAATTCTGCACTGAAATCCATTTCTCAAAAGAGCAAACAGATTTTTTTATATTCAGTTTTGAAATCTGACAAGGGGCTAGACATATTGTCAATTTCCCTGCTGCCCCAAGTCATGTGACTTGTGCTCTGATAAACTTTATAATCACTCTTTACTGCTGTACTGTAAGTTGGAGTGATATCAACCCCCTCCCTTCCCCCCCCCCCAGCAGCCAAACAAAAGAACAATGGGAAGGTAACCAGATAACAGCTCCCTAACACAAGATAACAGCTGCCTAGTAAATCTAAGAACAACACTCAATAGTAAAAACCCATGTCTCACTGAGACACATTCAGTTACATTGAGAAGGAAAAACAGCAGCCTGCCAGAAAGCATTTCTCTCCTAAAGTGCAGGCACAAGTCACATGACCAGGGGCAGCTGGGAAATTGACAAAATGTCTAGCCCCATGTCAGATTTCAAAATTGACTGATTCATTTTTTTTTTTAAAAAAAAAAAATCTCTTTAAGGTTTAAGGTGGTGGAGTGTCGAAGTCAAAGTTTTTTAAAGAAACAGTACTTCGATTTTCGAATGGTCGAATTTGTGAAGTTTTTTCAATTCGAATCGAATTTTGGCCTATTCAATGGTCGAAGTACTCAAAAATTCAACTTTGCCCCTTAGTAAATGGGCCCCTTAGTATGTTATAGAATGCCCATTTCTAAGCAACTTTTCAACTGGTCTTGGTTATTTTTCTAAATTCATTACTTAATCATTTTTATTATAACAATTGTTAGGGGTAGAGAGAAAAGTGTAAAAGATAGAAACATTACAAAAACAATAGCATAGAACATGACTATGAAGATTTAGCATAGAACATGACTATGAAATAGCATAGAACCTTATCAAAGTACAACTGGTAGCATTATACTTAATACAATTGGAAACCATTCCTTCTTGTTGTCATTCTAGGGTCTGTTAAGTATATGAATGTCGTTTTAATTACACTGTCTTTGGCTTTCTGATTCAGTTTTTTTGCAGTTTGATTTGCTTGACAGCTGTTTACGTTTACAAGCGAGTTAACAGTTTGTCTATTTAAAGCTAATGTCATATTTTTCTTTTTGTGTTTTAGCCTGAGATGGTTTCTTTAGTTATAGGGGATCAAAATGAATCAGTTAATAGTGCTGCTCCAGCAGAATTCTGCACTGAAATCCATTTCTCAAAAGAGCAAACAGATTTTTTTATATTCAGTTTTGAAATCTGACAAGGGGCTAGACATATTGTCAATTTCCCTGCTGCCCCAAGTCATGTGACTTGTGCTCTGATAAACTTTATAATCACTCTTTACTGCTGTACTGTAAGTTGGAGTGATATCAACCCCCTCCCTTCCCCCCCCCCCAGCAGCCAAACAAAAGAACAATGGGAAGGTAACCAGATAACAGCTCCCTAACACAAGATAACAGCTGCCTAGTAAATCTAAGAACAACACTCAATAGTAAAAACCCATGTCTCACTGAGACACATTCAGTTACATTGAGAAGGAAAAACAGCAGCCTGCCAGAAAGCATTTCTCTCCTAAAGTGCAGGCACAAGTCACATGACCAGGGGCAGCTGGGAAATTGACAAAATGTCTAGCCCCATGTCAGATTTCAAAATTGACTGATTCATTTTTTTTTTTTAAAAAAAAAAAATCTCTTTAAGGTTTAAGGTGGTGGAGTGTCGAAGTCAAAGTTTTTTAAAGAAACAGTACTTCGATTTTCGAATGGTCGAATTTGTGAAGTTTTTTCAATTCGAATCGAATTTTGGCCTATTCAATGGTCGAAGTACTCAAAAATTCAACTTTGCCCCTTAGTAAATGGGCCCCTTAGTATGTTATAGAATGCCCATTTCTAAGCAACTTTTCAACTGGTCTTGGTTATTTTTCTAAATTCATTACTTAATCATTTTTATTATAACAATTGTTAGGGGTAGAGAGAAAAGTGTAAAAGATAGAAACATTACAAAAACAATAGCATAGAACATGACTATGAAGATTTAGCATAGAACATGACTATGAAATAGCATAGAACCTTATCAAAGTACAACTGGTAGCATTATACTTAATACAATTGGAAACCATTCCTTCTTGTTGTCATTCTAGGGTCTGTTAAGTATATGAATGTCGTTTTAATTACACTGTCTTTGGCTTTCTGATTCAGTTTTTTTGCAGTTTGATTTGCTTGACAGCTGTTTACGTTTACAAGCGAGTTAACAGTTTGTCTATTTAAAGCTAATGTCATATTTTTCTTTTTGTGTTTTAGCCTGAGATGGTTTCTTTAGTTATAGGGGATTTGATTATAGAAAAGTGGATAGGGTAATCTGCCGTAGGGACCCTTCGTGCCAAACAATCTGCTTCGGCATGTGGTGGAACAAGTGGACAGATTATTGTAAGGGGCTGGGGAAGACCCGTGGTCTTGGTACAGATCGGTACCAAAGACAAAGTTAAAGGAGTTGGTGAAGTCCTCAAGAATGATTTTAAAAAACTAGGTGTAAAGTTGAGGGCGAAGACTTCCAAGTTAATTTTCTCAGAGATATTACTTGTGCCACAAGCAACGCTAAGAAGACAGAGGGAGATTTATGCGTGGCTGAGAGATTGGTGTAGGGAGGAGGGTTTTGAGTTTTTGGAGAACTGGGCTGATTTCTCAGTCGGCTACAGGCTCTTTGCTAGGGATGGGCTGCACCTCAATGATGATGGTGCAGCTGTTTTGGGAGAGAAGATGGCTAGAAGGTTGGAAGAGATTTTAAACTAGGCGTGGGGGGGTTCGGTAACGGATTCAGTGGAAGACAGGTTAGATGAGATAGTGGGCAAAGGAAGGGAAAATGGGGGAGGAGATTTGTTTGGGGGTACTGTTAAGGATAGGGAGGACCACATTTCATTTGTTCAGTATGGTACCAGTAAAATTACATTATTAAATGTATGTTTGCAAATGCAAGACGTCTGAGTGGTAAAATGGGAGAGCTGGTGGTGCTGGTGCTGGAGGGAAAATATGATGAAATTGGTGTGGATGGTGTGGGACAGAGGCAATAGAAAAGGAGGAGGGGTATGTCTGTTTGTTAGGCAGGATTTAAAAACTTATATAAAGGAGGAGGTGATGTTAGAACATGAAGTGGCAGAAGTCTTATGGGTGGAGCTCTTCACCAATTGTAAAGAGTCCAGCAAATTATTGTAGGCATATGCTATAGACCCCCTAATCTAAGTGAGGAGGAGGAGGATAAGAAAAGGCTGATAGCTTGGGTAAAGTAATGATAATGGGGGATTTTAATTACCCAGATATTGACTGGAGCAACAGTACTGCTAGATCAATTAATGGGAACAAATTTATAAACTTGTTGCATGACAATTTTATGTCACAGGTTGTTGAGAAGCCTACCAGGAAAAATGCTGTTCTGGATCTAGTGATCTCCAATGACCCAGAACTTATAGCAAATGTGCAAATCATTGAACCCCTGGGTAATAGTGACCATAATGTGATATATTTTAATGTCTGGTGCAAAAAACAAATATACACTGGGGCAACAAAAACCATGAATTTCAGAAAAATTAATTTTAGTGCCTTGAGGGCTGCCCTTTGGCATTAAATTTTCTGCTAAAAACACAGAACAGAAATGTTTGTCATTTAAAATAATATTAAATTGTTACTGTTCTCAATTTATTCCCTTAAGGAGTAAATGTAGAAGCTCTAAGAATCACCCTATGTGGATTAATATAGAAGTAAAGAAGTTAATAGGAAAGAAGATAAAGGCATTTAAAAACTACAAGTCTGTTGGGACAGAAGCTGCATTTAATGAATATAAACACTGTAATAAATGTTGTAAATCAGCAATCCGGAAGGCAAAGAAAGGAAATGAAGAATTCATTGTGACTGAGGCTAAGGGGCAGATTTATCAAAGAGTGAAGTTCACAGTCCACAGAGTGAAATACCGCCTCTCTCCATTAATTTCTATGGGATTTTTAAAGGCGTATTTTTCAAATGGTGAACTTTCACTATCCCCCTTTGATAAATAAGCCTTTAAAAATCCCATAGAAATAGATGGAGAGAGGCGGTATTGCACTCTAGAGGACTGTGGAGATCTCTAACTTCACTCTTTGATAAAGCTACCCCTAAGACTAACCTCAAAAAGTTTTTTAAGTATATTAATAGTAAAAAGATGCGGGTTGAGAGTGTTGCTCCTTTTAATATTGTGCCAATACAGTTGTAACAGATACAGAAAAGGCAAATGTATAAAATCAGTTCTTTTTTTAAGTGTATACAATAGAGGAGTCTGAGTTCCCAGGCTCACTTCATAGCTGCACTGATGGCTCGGCTCAATCTAGTCAGTGGCTGACTCGGGATATGATCCATAAAGCTTTAATAAAAATTAATGTAAACAAGACGCCAGGGCCAGATGGCATACACCCCGGGATCTAAGAGAGCTTAGTTCAGTTTTAGACCGGCCCCCTGATTTTCTTAGATTCACTTTCATCTGGTATGGTACATATGGATTAGAGAAAAGCTGATGTCATTCCAATATTTAAAAATGGATTACAATCTCAGCCTGACAATTATAGCCCAGTAAGTTTGACATCTATGGTGGGCAAATTATTTTAAGTTTTGTTAAGGGATCACATTCCAAATTTTGTCCTAGTGAATGGCATTATGAGCAGCAATCAGCATGGCTTTATAAAGGATAGGTCATGTCAGACAAATTTGATTGCTTTTTTTATGATGAGGTAAGTAAGATGCTGGGCAGTGGGGGGGGGGGATCTATTTGGATTTTGCCAAAGCGTTTGATACTGTGCCCCACAAATGACTGCTTTCTAAACTAAGCTCTGTTGGGCTTAATGAAGTCGTTTGCACATGGATAGGAAACTGGTTACAGGATCCGGTACAGAGGGTGGTTGTTAATGGGACATTCTCTACTTGGAGTAAGGTTCCTAGTGGGGTCCATTTTTATTGAACTTGTTCATTAATGACTTAGGGGAGGGTATTGTAAGTAATGTATCAATGTTTGCAGATGACACAAAACGATCCAGTCCTATAAATTCCATCCAGGATGTGGCATCCTTGCAACACGATCTTGACAAACTGGCAATCTTGGCAGCTAAGTGGCAAATGAGATTCAATGTTGATAAATGTAGAGTCATCCACCTGGGATGTAAAACTATCCAAGCCACTTATACCCTTAATGAGACTGCACTAGGCAAATCCATTTTGGAAAAGGACCTTGGAGTCCTTGTAGATGATAAACTTGGCTGTAGCAAACAATACCAATCAGAAGGATTAAAGGTAAATAGGGTATTGAGCTGTATTAAAAGGGACATTGATTAGCAGCAGCAAGGGGTCATTCTTCCACTGTATAGAGCACTGGTAAGGCCCCATCTAGAATATGCCGTACAGTTTTAGTCTCCATAACTCAAACAGGACATTACTGAATTAGAGAGGGTACAGAGAAGGGCAACTAAGCTGGCAAAAGTTATGGAATATCTTAGCTATGAGGAAAGACTGGCCAAGTTGGGGATGTTCATGCTGGAGAAGAGGTGCTTAAGGGATGATATGATAAATATGTATAAATACAGTACATAAGGAGATCATTTAATAATCTCTCTAATGCTTTATTTACCAGTAGGTCTTTCCAGCCGAGACAAGGTCACCCATTCCGATTAGAAGAAAAGAAAAATATTATTCGGAAAGGGGTTTTCTACAGTGAGAGCTGTGAAGATGTGGAATTCTCTCCCTGAATCAATTGTACAGGCTGATACATTAGATAGCTTTAAGAAGGGGTTGGGTGGCTTTTTAACAAGTGAGGAAATACAGAGCTATGAAAGATAGCTCATAGTACAAGTTGATCTGATGTTGAGTTTAAAGCTATTAAAACAGTAAATAGAAAACCTTGTGCAAGTATAATACAGGGATATACAATACTTTCCTGCATTAATTAATGACAGTCTCCAAACTGTTTGAGATTGCCATTTTATAAGTCTGGGATGTAGAGACATTTGTTCTTATAGCATAAGGGCTTTTCTCAGGGGCGATGGCTACAGAACACATTCTATTTCTTGCTACTAAAGAAAATACACATTGCAACTGTATAGTTTAGAAGTGGGTAGTTTTTGTTTTTGGAGGTTAAATCAGGTTTTCATATAGGTACAGAAAGTGTAGTCCTTTATTGCTTCCATATGGAATTTTGTTTTGTTATTTTTGCTATCCTCCGCATGTGCAACATATGTCAACTTCTGTTCATGTCACAGTATAATGGTTTAATTATGGTGGATGAAATATACCATAGTAGTGCTCGTACGTCTAGTCAGTAGTTGTGGGTACTGGGGAGGGAAATCAGGGACAGAGCCAGGTAAATTTGTTATTTGTTACATGTATGTGCCAGGTGATGCTGAGATGAATTTATCTCATATGATGCTTGTCACAATATATATATTTATATATGATTATTTTTAGCTTCTAGGCTGCTATGTTGGTGTCCAGTCAGATGTTTTCCCATCTGCATGCCACAGATTCATAATGGGAAAAAAAGAATTCTTCAGGGTGGTGTGCTGGGGCATAGGTAGCAGCAGCTTTTGGAATGCATTTTGTAATTCTGTCTAGCAGTATATAGCATAGCCAAATAGTGATACAGACATGGTATCCATTATCCGGAAACCTGTTATCCAGAAAGCTCCAAATTACAGGGATACAGTCTCCCATAGACTCCATTTTAATCAAAACGTTTTATTTTCCAAAAAATGATTTCCTTTTTCACTGTAATAATAAAACAGTACCTTGTACTTGTCCCAAATTGAGATATAATTAATCCTTATTGGAGGCATAACAATCCTACCGTAAAATATATAAGAATATTACAATTCCTAAAGGTCATCTGTGACCATGAAGGCCATGTTCTTTTAAACACGTAGGACCTCAGAAAACAATATCCAGCTGCTTCATATCTTATCAATCAAGCTCTGAAACTCTAGACTTGCTGCTTTTATTAAAGATGTATTTACTGAATTACCTCTTCTTTTATTGCCGGTGATATAGCCAGTGACAAATAAGGGTGAGTATGCATTTGCTAGGGACAAACAGCCCGGATCCACAATGGGCTTTGGTTTATATTTGTTCTAATACTTATATGTGCAGTCCAATACATTTTTGCAATAATTGTATTGACATGTAGAATAAACATTTCAGTAAATAAATATAAATCAACGAGAATTTGTGCCACATGTTAAGAGACACAATAGTAAGGAGACCCCTTGCCTGTAGAGATTACAATCTAAGTTGGACATTCCTGAGGTTTTACAATTCTAGAGGGCTTTTGGGAAACCCCTTCTGTCTATTAAATTTGAGATCCCAAGTACAGCAAATGGTTTATCCCTTTTCGTTCCATACAACATAAAATCTGACCATTGCAAAAGAACAAGCTGAGCTGAGCAGTCCCGAGCAGTAGGATCTGTGTTTTCATTCAGCTCTTGTTTACATGGCAACAGATGGCATATCTTAAAGAGCCAACCACCAGTAAAAAGGGTTCATCGGGCTGGGGGAACCCTGCTTATTTTCAATACGCAGCATAACATCTAAAACCTTTTGTTGCTCTATAACACCATGGTAGTAGACTTTAAAGGTGCCTGGATTTGATTGTGAGGATGCTGACATCTCTGAGAATGTTCTCAGAGATGTCAGCATCCTCACAATCAAATCCAGGCAGTTTTCATCTTATAGTACCTACTGGGTTAAACATGCTGCTTCCAAACTGGGGGACTTGTTTTCCTTTTTAAATAAAACTTTATACTAAAGCGCAATTGAGACATAAAATCCATCCACATGCATGTATAATAAGATGCAATGCAAATTCATATTGCCAAGAAGAGAACACAAAAGCAATATGTAGATATTTTGTTGAGATTGGTAAACTTGGGAACGTTACAACAATTGCATGAAGAATACAGTGAAAGGGGGATTAAAACAAAAATAGCAAAATGACACACAGAAGTAATAGGAGCAACAAAGTAGTCATATGCAGAACATACAAACAGTTGTTTTCCTAGTGGCCTCACCAGTTTCTGAACATTATGTATTGATTTAACTGGCAAAAGGTTCTAGAGAAGAAGTTGTATTTAAGACAGGAGTGGTTAAGGATGCTCTTCCATTTGCACATCAACATATATCCTTATAGTTTTCTGAATCTAAGTCATTGATGCCTAATATCGGCTCTAGCAGGAGTCTCTGGTAACTTGTAAACACGTATTGGCAAGGCTGAAAAGTTCCCCAGTAATGTCTATTGTGCTGGCTGAAATGAGAATGGAGATATTTTGCAGCCTCCATGGAATCAAGAGTACTGTTCCATTAATGGTTATGCTCACGTAGTTTTATATTCACTTAGTTCCTAAACTGTATTCTATCTGTAGCAAAATAATCTCTATTTAATGCTTCAAGCTCCACTTTCAGGAACAAAACAAAAGGAGCCAGATATCATGCAGATTCTGGTATAGATTGAGCCACTAACCCAGGAGAAAATGTACATTTTTAATGTAAAGGGGCATCTAATATGATTCCATGTAAATCAACACCATTGCTATCCATTCTGGAAAATGTAGTTATATCCTGTGTGGAATTTGACATGGTATTCATGGCCAGATAAATGGGTTAACTCCTTTGGGTCACAGTCAGGTTGCTGTAGAGTCATATTGAGGGCACCGGTGATACATCACATCAGCTCTGAAGTTCTGTAGGACCTCCCTTGTCTGCTGGCCAAATTAAAGTCTGGGGAATTTGATTCCAACATTGAGCAGAAGTGACACAAAGCTACTGCTACTTAAAGGAACAGTAACACCAAAAAAGGAAAGTGTTTTAAAGTAATTAAAATATAATGTAATGTTGCCCTGTACTAGTAAAATGACCGTGCAGAAACACTAATATAGTTATGTAGTTGTATATAAATAAGCTACTGTGTAGCCATGAGGGCAGCTATTCAAAGGTAAAAAGGCTCTGGTTACATAGCAGATAAACTCTGCAGAATATAATGGTGTTCTACATGTTTTATCTGTTATCCAACCCCTAGCAATTGCACTAAGAGGTGTAACTCTATCTAAAAATTACTACACTATATATTACTTTTTTTGTCTATCCCTGAGCTTAAAGCACTGGTTTTCTTCCTACAATCGAAACTATATTGTGATTCATCTGAAGGAGAACAGATTTTAAAACCGGCAAAGGGAGTGAACTGCAGAGTCTCTGGACTTTATTTACACAACTGATATCCAGTATTTTACCAGTGCCATTTAGCCCTATTTCAACTGTCTACATTACTCCAAAGAAGCGTGTTTGTATACACAAAATAGTAGCGTTTCTTAAGCAAACGGATCAGTTTTACCAGTGCAGGATAATAGTACATGGTATGGGACCTTTTATCCAGAATGCCTGGGATCTGAGGTTTTCCATAATTTGGATCTTCATATCTTAATTCTACTAGAAAATCATTTAACTTTAAATAGACACAATAGACTGGGTTTGCCCAGGATATTGTGTCTAAATGATATCTTAGTTTGGATCAAATTCAACATACTGTCTTATTGTTACAGAGAAAAAGGAAAATTGGATTATTTGCATAAAATGGAGTCTCATAGATAGCCTTTACATAAATTCAGAGCTTTCTGGATAATGGTTTTTAGGATATTGGATCCCATACCTGCAGTTTAATTGCTTTATTGGCTTTCATGTTTTGATGTTACTTTCCTTTAAAAGAAGAAACTAGTGTTCACTGATGTTCATCTGTCCAAAGGCTAATTTAAATAACTATCGAAAGGTTTAAAGACCTTAGAGTTCACTTTGGTAAAAAAGAAGTGCAAGAAAAAAAAAGGAAAACGAATTCCTTGGCAACATAAGAAAAAGTTGTTTTTTTGGCAAATTGTCCTTTAACTATATCCATAATACATTTTGAGCCCTTTTTCTGATAATAAGCTTCACAGGACAGATCAGAATCAAACTTAAGTGTGTCAGCTGGTAATAGTTAGCATAACAACTCCTGGTGCCTATAATGAATATGAATTATGGGTTATGCAAAACGTTATGAAAGGAACTGAAAATATGCATTTTACACAGGCCAGCATGGCATATGCGTCACAGGGAAGCTTTACAAGAGCCTTGGTAAAGCTGAACTAATGAACTAAATCCATCAGAGAGACTGCTGCCGTTATGGATCTGGTTATGTTTTGAATGAGAGCGAATTAGAAAGGGGAAAGGGATATTACAATGGAGAAGAGAGCAGAAGGCCTGCAGACGTTAAAGAAAATCATCTGTTTAACAAGTAACTTTATCATGCTTAAATAAATGTTAAAATGAACAGGTTGGCATAAAATACTATTTTGCTTTGGGAAATACAGGTATGGGACCTGTAATGCAGAATGCTGGGAACCTGGAGTTTTCCGGATAACTGATCTTTCCATAATTTGCATTTTCATACCTTAAAGTGATACTGACACTAAAAAACTACTTTTTAAAATATGACTGTACATTAAAAGTTTTAGAGAGAGGTTTGGTTATCTAAGTTATTGTTAGTTGAAGTTTCTAAACCTGACTATTTTGCCAACCTGACTGTCCCATCTCAGCCTGTCAGTTAGAGTTTCTAATGCTAATGGACTCCTGCTGCACAAATATGGCAGCCCCCCTCATACAGGAACATGGGGCATCAGACAGGTAATGTAAAAGCATTGTGCAAATACTTTACGGCAAAGTTATAAGTAGCTTTCAAAGGCAATGTTGTGATAAAAGAGTTTACTTTCTGGCATCAGTATCTCTTTAAGTCTACTAGAAAATCCTTTAAACATTAAATAAACCCAATAGGCTGGGGTTTTTTTCCAATAAGGATTAATATATCTTAGTTTGGATCAAGTACAAGGTACTGTTTTATTTTTAAAGAAAAAAGGAAATCATTTTTAAAAATTGTGATTATTTGGATAAAATTGAGTCTATAGGAGATAGGCATTCTTTAATTTGGAGCTTTCTGGATAACGGGTTTCCAGCTAACAAATGCCAATCTCATGCCTGTAGCTGATAAGAGCTATGTGGCATAATATTGTTTAGCATTAGAAGGCATATTCCGTGCCACAGGGATATGTTTATTAAAGCTTGTGCAGATTTTCTTATAGACGTTACTTAAATTAGGGTGTGTGAATGTGGTCCCTTAAAATAAACCCTTTGCCACACTGAGCAATGGAATATCACAGCTACCAATCAATTTACCCTATTATTTAGTGCATTGCAAGTTCTTTATGTGCTTTTCCTACTTAATGTTTCTAGGAACCGTTGATGTCTTCACCCAGCAAGCATACAGCCTGACACAAGGCAGACCAGTGATATATGGTACGTGGTACTTATTAATTTATGGGGGTTACAAGGAAGTTGTTATACCCAGACAATACCCAGAGGGGTGAACACCTGGTTTGCATGCTGTTTCTATTGTCAATAATAAAATCTATCTCTGTGTACGACTGCCGTTGTGCTTCTGGAAAACTCAAGGAAAGTGTCAAATGGAAAGTTGTGCTCTTCAATAAATATTTTAAAATTAAAAGGGGTGTTTTTTTTTCTGTTAAATAAAAGTGTGACTATATAATATAGCCAGATCAAAAATAATATCTTAAAGGACATGTAAAACCCCCACAAAAATTTCATCAGTGAACAACCTCTTTGAAATCTTTCGATAACTGCCACTGTGGTTGTTAAAAGGTTAACAGTAAGGGGCAAATTTACTAAAGGGTGAAGTGGCTAACGCTAGCGAAAATTCGCCAGTGTGACGTCATTTTGCCAGTTCGCCAATTTACTAACAGGTGCTGCCGTAAATTCTCTAGCGAAGTGGACCTACTCTAGCGCTACTTTGCACCCTTACTCCAGACAAAGTTGCGCTATGGCGAAGGGATGTAACTATGCTTATTTACTAACTTGCGGATTTTCGTGAACGTTACCTCTTGCGCCAGACTTTACTTCGCCACCTCAGATAAGTGCAATAAAGTAGATAGGGATGGTTCAAAAAAAGTTTAAATTCTTTCTAAGTCCCGAAAAAACGCTGGCGTCTTTTACTTTTTATAGGGTGATAGGCTGAAAAGATCTAATTTTTTTTTTTTTTAGGGTACCCTCCTTCTCCCCTACATTTGATAACATATGGCACCTAAACTGTACTGTGGTCAAATGTGTAGGGCATTAGAATACATTTATTAAGGTTCTCTGGCCTTGTGTAGTGTAATGTGTTTTCTGCTGCATATACGGCCATTGTACTTATGCACGTCGTATGCAAATTTTCGATCGCTAGCGTAACTTCGAACCGCTGATTGTAAGATTGCTAGCGCAACTTCGCAAATGATCGGTAACTTGTGCGCAACTTTGAATCTTTGAATTTGCCCAGCTCTGGAGAATCTATGCCTGACGAAGTGCGGTTAAGCCAACGCTGGCGCAACTTCGAAGGTAAGTAAATTTGCCTCTAAGGCTGCAGGGGCAGAGTAGGTTAGAGGAGTAGAAGGAATTCTAACAGCCAATGAAGAGATAGCATTGCTGGTTGCCATAAAAACTCTGCTCTAGCAGTCTGATGCTATTCTTTTCTTTCTAACCACCTTCCCTAAGCTCTTTCCTATACCTTTATATTAATGGGCATTAAGACACAATGGTCATATTTCTCATGGTGGTCATATGTCTCACCTTACTTGATGACTTTATATTATAAGCACATTCAGTAGCTTTGTGGCCACAATAATTAATTTGTGTTGTACTTAGTGATGTGCATGTTGTATGGTGAGTTCTATTTTGGATAAGTAATTTCAATCCTGCAGAACATACAGTATCATTAGATATGCATATAATGTTGTATATGCACTATTCAACATTGTTTAGGGGTCATTTTTCGACAGTAGGTCAGATTGGCCTCTTTTGAAGGGGCCAAAAAGGAGAAAAGGGCATCAAAGCACAAATCAAAGTAGAGATCCACCAATTTACAAATGTGGTCCTGGTGCTCTAGTCCCAGACCCTCAGCTCAGGAAAGTGCAAAAACTTGGGCATTGAAATGGTCCAAAACAATGCCCTGAAATAGTAGTAGAAAAGATTATTACATTTTTAATACCATCATGTGTAGAGCCTTGTGCGTTTTGCGCCAAAAAAGCCACTTTTTATGGAGAGGACCCTCATCATAGCTGTAGTTAGTACTTGGGCTACACGTAATTCCTGGGTTAAAGTAGTGAAAGTAGTATGCTGCTCTATATATTGTGCCCCCAAAATAAAATACATCTGTTGACATTAGTAATAGGCTGCATCCTTTCCTTTCTCTTCATAGTGTTCATTACAGAGATGCATAGGTCCTCAGTTCCCTGCTAATGTGAGAGTGCATGCACACCTCTACTTACAGGGGCAAAGTCCAAGGGGTACATTTATCAAAGAGTGAAGTTAGAGATTGCCACAGTCCTTTAGAATGAAATTCCGCCACTCTCCATTCATTTCTATGGGATTTTGAAAGGCGTATTTATCAAAGGATGAACGTTCACCCATTGATAAATACTCTTTTAAAAATCCCATAGAAATGAATGGAGAGTAGCGGAATTTCACTCTAAAGGACTGTGGTGATCTCCCACTTCACTCTTTAATAAATACACCCCTATGTGTTTATATACAATGTCCGGGACAATGTCCATTTTTATCTGTTAGGGATACAACAGTATTCTGTTTTCATTCACAGTACTACAGAAATCTTTAATAGACATGACATGTACAGCCGGTTGTGCAAAATGATACCTAATTATGCCTTCTCATATAATAAGGAAAGACTTCTGAGAGCTATATTAAATGGAACAGGAGCAGGGAAGACATACTGCCCATTACTGTTTGTCTTATCAAAATAATCCTTGAGCAGTCACAGGGGAAGAACTTCTATTTTATACTCTAGCACACTCAGGGGCCTGCTTCAACTACCTCAGGATACCGATATAAATCAATTTGGTAAGACATTTTTATGGTTTCACATAACTGCTTTAACGCATGAATCAGAATGGATCTGTTAAAAGGCAAAGCATAATTAAGGAAATATAAACCATGGTGAGACAAACTGTGAAAAAATACAATATAAAAATATATGAACATATTTATAAAAACCACTGGCTTCAGGGGCGTATGTTTGCACCTGAATGCTTGTTGTACCAAAACACAAGAAAGCTGCATTTAATCTATCTGCTCACTAAATGCACCAGATATAAACTCAATTCCAGTAAACGTGTCTGAGTCAGACCGCCCACACATGGACAACCAAGCTACAATTCACTGAAGAAGAATGTTGGTCTGGCTGCATGAAACCCACAGTGCAGCTAAACAAACTGTGTAATAGCCTTACAGGCATTGGAGTCACTAACAACTGATTCCCATTATATTTATAGGAATCTCAGTGCATTCAGCACATAGGAGTGCCACAGATGAATCCTTTGTTAGTTTACTGTTGTCTCATAGATTGTTCTTCAACAATGCTTAGTAGAACAATATAAGAATAAAGGAAATACATTACCACTGCACTTTCTCATTTGATGAACTGAACTGATTTTTGTAAAATGTTACTTATCTATACAGTAGGGATTCACAACCTTTTTTTTTTTTTCACCCGTGAGCCACTTTCAAATGTAAAAAGAGTTGGGGAGCAAAACAAGCATGAAAAAAAAAATCACACAGGGAGTGCCAAAGAAGGCTTTTTAATTGACTTTTAGGTAGCACCATGTGGACTGGCAGCTTGCCGAAGGCTCTGTTTGGTAGTTTATATGGTCTATGTGCCTCCACAACTTACCAGGAATGAAAAATGAGCACCTGTTTTGAGGCCCCTGGGAGAAATATCAAATGGGTTGAGAAGCAACATGTTGCTCACAAGCTGCTGGTTGGGGATCACTGCTATACAGTAGCTCAGCTCCCATACTGAAGAAAGGGCTGTAGCTAGAGATCAGCATGACTTCAGAAGGCGGTCCATGGTTGTCCAATGTGCTTGACACATAAAAGTGTTGGACAAAATAGCCTAAGAATAAATTAATAAATCAAGTTCCTAACATGAATTAGGGCCACCAGTTGCCTTAAGAATAGTTTCATATTTAACAGGAATATTTCCATACCAGTTCTGAACTCTGTGCCTTGGGATATTAGACAAATCTTCAAAAAATAAAGCTTCCTGGTTCAGAGAGACAATGCTAGCGGAGATCGATTTCACATTCTGATGAGTGTTTAAATACAGTGGCTATCTGGTAAGGAAGGTATTACACTTCTTACTGGGCTAAATATTTTGCATGTTGTAAGACCATAAAAAGCTCTCATCAGACCTCTAGAGGATTGCTCTGCTGCCAATTAGTATGGATCCACTACTGTGTTTAACAACAGAAACTATCCCTTGGCTTTCATCTTGCACTAGGTCATGCTTCTTTGTGCTTTGGCTTTGCTAGAAGTGTTTTCCTACAATGCAAAGCTTTTGATTTCGTTTTTAGACTGGGTCATGAAAATTATTAATTAAATATAGTGGTATTTTTTGCACGCTTGAGCATTTATGTGTAGCCTCAATTTGCAACCACGGTTCAAGTTGGCCATTGCAGTTTGTTGTTGTGATTTTGGAGATTTTTCGTTTGATAGGTTTAAATATTTGACAGTTGTAAACAATGCACTTGCACTTTGGGACCATTTATTTTACATCTGAGCTCTTTTAGAGCTGACACATATTGCTAATTAGCAGTTAACCTAATATAATAGACCAGTGTAGCTGGAATGTGGGAGGAAACTAGAGTGCCCAGAAAAACCTGCAGTTAAAACTTAACCTATTTTTCCATATGGTTCTTCCATTACTTTGTCCATCAGCCACTTCTGTTGTGCTGGGGCAGTATTGATTTGCTCTTTTCCATTTGCTTGGAAACTACAGGGGAGTGCAAATATTTGGGTCTGTCTGTCTTACACTGCTTTGTATGCAGTAGGGATTGCAGCACTGGGGTCAGTTCCATTTCCATACTTTTTATGTTGGGGAGGGGTGCTGATTTTTTGTTTAACTAGCTGTGATTGCTAATACGGGGATGTATTACTCTGCTGTATATGCAAAACTGTTCAGAAACTTGTGGATAGAGTTGATTTTACTGTTCAAAATCTTTGTAAACCTTAATATCTATTGGACTTTGCCCAGACAAGATGCACAATTTAGGGAACTTTAGATTGTATTAGACACAGCAGATTTTTTTATAATTTTATTTGGGGTTTGGATTTGATTCTAGTAGTCAACTATTTCAAATATCACCAATAACAATAGGGTTCAATTACATCTGCAAGCACAGCAGGCAACTTGCGCTTTTCCCCACAGTAAGTTTCACATAAAACAACTTTCATAAAAGATACTTCTGTATATTTGTGCTTGCCACCACTAAGCCCATCTTGCCTTAGATTCTATTTACACAGGGGGCCCTGGAACTACTGCAACCTCCTGACCAGCTCCAGGGATCCCTTCACTCCCTGTTTTAACAGGGGCAGCACACTATTGCCTAAAGAATCAGGTGCAGACATCATTCGCACAACGAACGCTAGAAATTATGCCAGGTAGACTTGAAAATATTTGGTGGTAGATGCAGCACAATTGCATCAAGAGAACTATCCATTTTTGTCCACAATGAGACCAGAATTCTGACAAAAAACTGAACTATGGGGAAAAAAACATGGCAACTGTGCTCAAAATTACACTTTGCTCACTGCATCTACTGTAGGCAAGTGAATTCCCCAATGTTGCCTTTGTTTGAGGAGCCTCATATTATATTATATTTATTATGTTCCTGGAAGTGATAATAGTAGGTAAAAAGGCTTACTATATTCTTGGGTGCAGGGATTTGCTTCTGTGCATTCTCCCTTGAAACCATGGGTCCTTATTATAAATTATGTAATGATTATATACGACATATACTGACATAGTAGAATGACCCAATTATTTATGCGAAGCTACCTGCACCTATACACACTTCTTGCAACTTGAGCCAAGCACCAATCCGGAGGTTCAGTCTGCTTTGTTGAATTGCGTGCATGGAGCCATACAGAATTTAAGGGAGCCCCTAAATTAACAGCTGCCTTGCATCAGTGTTACTTCCATTACCTCTCTGTGCATGTTGTGCCTACACACACAAACGACCTGCACAATAATGCTGTGCCAGAGGTAACATTTGTACAAATACTGATTGAGAAATCGAAATGGAACCATGTCTTGCTGACACCTCGCACACTAGTTTCAATGCCTGCTACTTAGTGAGCTCCCTCAATCACATTCGATTCTGGGGAAAATGTTGCATTAATGCTAAATACAAGACAATTTGCTTGGGTTTTAGCATTCAATAAAAGAAACCTTGTAAAAGCAAAATGTCAGTTCTCAGGTAGAGAAGAGTAAAAAGCTCCTCAATTTGTCATAACATTTCTTTAACCAGTTGTAAAATTCATATATCATTTACATTTATACCAACACTTGTTTTGTGGGTGTAACTGTTATTTATTTTGCTATTTACAGCCCCCAAAAGGAATGCAGTTTTCAGTGAACGTTGCTTTTCTACAGGGCTCATGATGCAATAAAAAAGAAAAAGTCTACAGTATGCTGGCATGGGGTGTATGCTATAAATCTTCCTCTGAAGATGAAAAGAAAGCAAAGCATACAGAGTTACCTTTCCAACAATCCCACCCCCATCTCTGGGTTTTGTTCCCCTCACATGTGGTATGTGCAATACAATAACATTGAAAAACCCAATATCTACATTTTCTCTATTGCAACTTTTTGAACAGCAACTGAATAAAGTGGTATTAACATATAATCAAGTGTGGTAATGTCAATGATAGAAAGTTTTAGGCATGCACATAAACACTTCTGAACACTGCATATATGTTTTGCAGGCATCATACAAAGGATTTCTGGTTGGGCCCCCTTGAAAGGGGCTTGAAGAGAATTTAGAGGGCCACTTGTTGGCCATTGTGGGTGTAATTGCTGGAATGTCTACTGAAATGTGAGAAAGCGATAAATCCCTGGACTTTAATTTTGGGAGATGATGGCACAATGTGTTTCTGCTTTGTATGGTCAGAGTTCTTCAGTATGAATTTAAACAATGACCCACCTTTGATATTTTAAATTTTTAGTATAAAGGTACTTTGTCTTAAAGATTATCAGGGTAAAAGCAGTATCAGACTGCTTTATGCTGGTCCGACCGGGCGCCGCCATCTTGAATCCATCCTGAAGCTCAAACCCCTCCTGATGCAGCCTCATGTAGCTCACCCTCCTCATCTTCCGCCCAACGTGGCCACCCTGAAGTGTATCTCCCGGCTCCAGTCCTGGGCAAGATGCGTTGCAGGGCCCACTGGGTTTTCTCCCGGTGCCCCGCCAGCCCAGTCTTGACGCTGGGTAAAACTTATGTATGCCAATCTATCTGTATTTAAGAAATGTGTAACAACTGACTGAAAGGGAAATTAATTGTCATGGTTTTGTCGATTGCAGTACCCCATGTCATCTGTGTCTGAATTGCTGCTGTCAAGTAGTAACCAGTTCACCACCACTAAAAATAAATATGGGGCAGTAGTGGTAGATTTGGGGGCTGGTTACAGTTTTTTTTATAATTTTATAACTATCAATTTTGAATAAGGATAATAACATACATCATACATAAAAACTGCTCATCCCTCGCTCATATTTACTTGTTTGATTCGGTGCTAGGCTACCAAAAAGCATATTTTTTGTTGTATACAGAAGCAGCACTCTAATGGAAATATTTATTCGAAATCTAAACAGATTTGGGGTTTATGAAGATCATGGATGTTTCGGAAGAGAAACAAAGCATTATTTAATCTCACCAAGCCTTTATTTAGTGTACAACAATAATGCTCTCATAAGCAATGAAGCAGAGCTCAGGCTAGTTGAGTAATGTGCTTTGCAGCTGTCATTTGAAACCATACGGCTAATGAAAATTTACAGGGATATATCCAGTGACTCAGATGATGTCTGCTTTTCTGTTTTTCTTTCTTTTTTTTTTTTTTTTTTTCAAAGAAGGTAGCCCAAGTTATTGAAAGTCTGATTTTTGCAGAACACTTGGGGACACCCAGCCAAGAAGTTACTTATTCATCAGTCAGGCTGGAGAGTAGGTTTCAGATAACACAGTAGCTTGCTTTCCCCTCCCATTCCAGCTCAACGTGTATTTAACAGAGCAGCTCATACAGATCCTGGCTTTCTCTCTTAGCTGCTGTGAGAGGAGCTTAGTACAGCTCCAAAAATGAATTCACTGGTGTTTTTCAGTTTCAGTGTGACACTTCTAGTGTCCCTTGTATTATCAGCAAGATACCCTTACCAGCAAGTCCTGCAGCACAGTCGGATCAGAGGGAGACAACATGGGTGAGTTACTGACTTTTTTCTCCAGCTGGGGAATTTGGGATCTGCTCTAAAATAAAGCTCCTGGATATAAAAGTCATTTTATTGGTATTACAGTGTTCTTCTGTAAAGTTATTCATAGTACTTCTTTAATAAGTTTCTTTTTACTTGTTGAGATAGTTGTGAAGGGTCAGTAGTGGCTGAAACACATATATAATTACATTTGTGTTATATATGTATCTAGTTATTTAGTGCCCCAGTAATGCAAAATGCTGTACAATATTCTGTAATTACACAGGAAAGCCCAATCACTTTATGTGTTTCATTTTTGCCATGGAATCTTAAACAAATACCAGATACTCTGTATCTCTGGCAAATAATCAGTAGGACGTGATTCACTAAGATTTTCCAGCTTTGGATTCTATCTCCTGTACCATAACCCTAATATGTAGATTATTCATTATTGTTTTTTTGGAGAGCTGCATTTCTTATAGATTGTATTCTTTTCTAGCCCCAATGTTTGTGCAGTCCAGAAGCTTATTGGCACCAACAGGCAATATTATGCAAACTGCAAGCAGTGGTATCAAAGGAAAATATGTGGCAAATCCACGTAAGTATAGTCCATATGCAGTGTTTTATTCAATAATAAATAATGGATGGCTCTTTGGGAGTGCATCTTTTATGTGTATTTTACTATAATTAAATAACTGACCCCATAAATGATATTTTTGGCACACTATTACTGACTCAATAGATTTCTCAAAAAGGATAATATGGCATCATTCTCAAATTAACTGTTAAAATCATCATCCCTCTCTCCATTTAAGCTACAATAACTTCCATTAAAATAAAGTATTCAATCCAGCCTATTGCTTGAATGTCTTAAACTGGTCATACACGTGGAGATGTGTTTTTTTTGCAAAGGTTACAAAACAAGCAGATCTCTGACTGATTTAACCACTTGCACTCTTGGTCAACAATCAGAACCCATAGGGAGAGAACTGCATTATGTGCAGTCCTTATTTATTGGGGTTTTCAAACTTGCCTGATAAATATATTGACGATCTTTGGGTAGATATCAGACATCCTGACCGCCAAAGCATTTTATAACAAGCTCCATTACATAGTTACATAGTTAAATCTGGTTAAAAAAAGACAAAGTCCATCAAGTTCAACCCCTCCAAATGAAAACCCAGCATCCATTCAAACACCCCTCCATACCTTCATAAATTATATATACCCATACCTATACTAACTATAGAGTTTAGTATCACAATAGCCTTTGATATTATGTCTGTCTTAAAGGCATTAACTGAATCAGCATCACATGCATTCCACAACCTCACTGTCTTCACTATAAAGAACCACCTATGCTGCTTCAAATGAAAGTTCTTTTTTTCTAGTCTGAAGAGGTGGCCTCTGGTACGGTGATCCACTTTATGGGTAAAAAGGTCCCCTGATATTTGTCTAAGTCCTCCAGGTCATAAACAAACAAGTTGAAAAGCAAGGGACCTAGTACAGAGGCCTGCGGTACTCCACTAACAACACTGGTCCAATTAGAAAATGTTCCATTTGCCACCACTCTTTATAATCTATCTTTTAGCTAGTTCTATATAAAGGTACAAATACTTTGTATTTAAATCACATCTAATGCCATCCCAGAATCGAGGTCCCTGCTCACCTTCTCATAAAAAGAAATTTAGTTAGTCTGGCCAGATCTATTTTGCATAAAACCATGCTGGCACAACTCATAGTATTATGATTTGCTATGAAGTCCAGCATCTTATCCTTTATTAACCCTTCGAAAAGCTTTCCTACCACTGACGTCAGACTAACTGGCCTATAGTTTTGAGGCTGAGAACGGCATCCCTTTTTGAATAGCTGCACTACATTAGCATTTCATCTCTCAACACCATGCCAGACTTCAATGAATCCTGAAAAATTAAGTAAAGAGATTAGGCAATCATAGAGCTAAGCTCGCTAACAACTGTGGGATGAATACCATCCGGCCCGAACCTTTGTTTATCTCAGGGATCCCCAACCTTTTGTACCCGTGAGCAACATTGAGAAGTTAAAGGAGTTGAGGAGCAACACTAGCATGAAAAATGTTTTTGGGGTGCCAAATAAGTGCTGTGATCGGCAATTTGTAGCCCCATGTGGATTGTAAACCTACATTGAAGCTCTGTTTGGCAGTGCACCTGGTTTTTAGACAACCAAAACTTGCCTCCAAGCCTCAAATTCAAAAATAATCTCCTGCTTTGAGACCACTGGGAGCAACATCCATGGGGTTGGAGAGCAACATGTTGCTCACGAGCTACTGGTTGGGGATCACTGGTTTATCTTAACATGTTCTAGTCTAGTCTTAATTTCCTCATATGTGAACCATGCATCATTATTTGTATTACTGGAATTAGGACTATTAAGAAGGAAACCTTCATTAACTGGTTCCTCATTTGTGTAGACAGACGAAAAATATGAGTTCAGAATCTCAGCTTTTTTTTGTTCTCATCAACCAGCTGACCCCCCCCTCTAATATTAAGGCTTCCATCCCTTCCTGCTTCATTTTTTTACTATTTACATATTTAAATAAAATTACTGCTTGCTGCAATATCCTTTTCCATATCGATTTTAGCTTGGATGATTTTGCATGATTTATCAGCCTACTTGTACCTTGTGTAGGCTGTCCCAGCTAACTTCAAAGCCTTAAAAGCATGTCTTTTCTTACCCACCTCAACACTAACACTTCTATTGAACCAAAAAGGTTTTGCTTTGCAACAATATTCCTTGCATACAAAACTTCCAAACACAATGGTTGTCACACTTTTTTGGGTTATAGCGCCAAACCAAGGTCCAACATTTTAACAGGCCCCCCTTAGCTGATTACTTCATTAAAGATTAATGAAAGGGACCCATGAATACCTTGTACGACAAATCGGATGTTCGTCCTAAATATTACCTTAACTGACCTTCAGGTTGGATCTCTGCAAGAAGGTACACAATCACACAAACCTCAACCTAAATGGCCTTCATGCTAGGCTATCACAGCCAAAGCTCTCAGCACCTGACTGAAATCAGCCCCTCTGTTTGGGAATAACTGCCTTAATGACAGCTTTCAGTGAAAGGGGTGTATAATCTTTTGACAAATAATTTGAAAACAGTCTGAAAAAATTTAATAAAATGAATATATGTATATAGATATATGAATATATATATTTAGTTTAGTTCTCCTTTAAATAAACCCATTAGGATTGTTTTGCAACCAATATGGGTTCATGCAACTTAGTTTGGATCAAGTTCAAGGTACTGTTTCATTTTTACAGATAAAAGGACAATTACTTTCAAAAATTAGATTTGCTTAAAATTGAGTCTATGGGAAATGGCCTTCCTGTATTTTGGAGCTTTCTGGATAACGGGCTTCCAGATAAGGGATCCTATACCTGTTCAATATTTCATATGATGTACTGCAGTTTTTACCTAAAACTGAGAAAGCTGTAAATATATATACTATGGTTACAGATTAAGGTTTAACTTGTTCAAAACTAGGAATATAATTTGTTCAACTCATATGGTTTACAGTTCAGGAGTATCAGTCACATTCACTGAACCCTTGATTAACTCATCTGTTTTCATGCAAAAAAAAATCCTTGAAACATGGCCTTTGTGCAGCCCTTGGGCCCAGCATTGAGAAACAAATGTTACTCTGTGTACTAACATTTCAAAATTCCTATAAATTCATCAAATGCAAAATTCCTACTTGTCAAATTTCGGCTCACTTGTGCTAAGATTTAGACCAAAACACATCAAGTGAGGGGAAACAGAATATGAAAAACACTGTAAAATGCAATGTGACAAGTTTTATACAAAGGTTAAGGGGCCAATTCACTAAGGGTCGAATATCGAGGGTTAATTAACCCTCGATATTCGACTAGGAATTAAAATCCTTTGACTTCGAATATCGAAGTCGAAGGATTTAGCGCAGATAGTTCGATCGAACGATCGAAGGATAATTCCTTTGATCGAACGATAAAATCCTTTGAATCGAACGATAAAATCCTTTGAATCGAACGATAAAATCCTTTGAATCGAACGATAAAATCCTTTGAATCGAACGATAAAATCCTTTGAATCGAACGATAAAATCCTTTGAATCGAACGATAAAATCCTTTGAATCGAACGATAAAATCCTTTGAATCGAACGATTCGAAGGATTTTAATCCAACGATCGAAGGAATATCCTTCGATCAAAAAAAGTTAGCCAAGCCTATGGGGACCTTCCCCATAGGCTAACATTGACTTCGGTAGCTTTTAGATGGCGAACTAGGGGGTCGAAGTTTTTTTTTAAAGAGACAGTACTTCGACTATCGAATGGTCGAATAGTCGAACGATTTTTACTACGAATCCTTCGATTCGAAAGTCGTAGTCGTAGTCGAAGGTCGAAGTAGCCTATTCGATGGTCGAAGTAGCCCAAAAAAACCTTCGAAATTCAACGTTTTTTCCCTTCGAATCCTTCACTCGAAGTTAGTGAATCGGCCCCTAAGTGTTAAAATGAATAATAAATTAGATTTTACCCTTTGACGATTTTTCTGTGACATTACTGACAGGATGGGAATTCTTTCCCCAAACACCAGTGTTATTGTGTGCTATACTGTCTTACAATTCTGATTAAAGGGCATTTCATTTAGTAAATGCAATGTGCTAATTTGTATTGGGTAATGTCTGTATATGAGTCTCCATTTCTTGGTAATAGTGAAATATGAAACTTGATGTTTTTTGAGGTGTATCATATACATACTTCCCCCAGCTATTCCCAGTATCCCTGAAACAGACAAAGCAGTCAGGTATTACTGAAAGCTGTTGTTCAACAGAATTTAGAAAACTGCCAGCAGGGAATTTATTGGTTCCTAAAGTAAGATATTTGATTCTAGAATAAATGTTGAAATAAAAACATTTAACCATCCCTAGAGATTGGATTATTTTTTCACTTGTAAAGGTCTAATTAATGTAATTTTCCTCATAAGTAGCTAATGCCTGTATAAATAATTTGATGCCTCCAGCTCAGCTAAAAAGATGCAAGTTCACAATTGAATTCACTGTGTTAGGAGAGCTATTACTTACCATTGGATTGCTGGACTTGCAGCCTTATGGCGTAAGTAATAATGACTGAAAAAAGGTATCTTTGTGCCTGACTTTAGCCATTAAAATGCCCAAACTGTAAAACTGTCATTAGAAATGTCTGCTCACAGCTACATCACATTAGACAAGCAAATTGGAATCTTAGATTGTAATTTAGAACCTTATACCCATACAGTATGTAATAAAAGTCACTAAGTTTGCCCAGGAGCAGTAACCCATAGGAAGCAATAAGATGTATGCTTTTAAGCAGATGACTAGTAAATGCTACCTGCTGATTGGTTGCCAAAAGTTACTGCTCCAGGGAAAACGTAGTGACTTTTATTACATAACCCCCTTAATGTCCAAAAAATTATCTAAACTCCCTATGCACATTAATTCAAAAAGACCCTCTCTTAACTGGGAAAGTCATTTTATGGCCCTGTCTCTGCCCAACCCAGTGCACACACTGAAGTGGATTTGTAAGGTCTCTCTCTCTCTCTCTCTCTCTCTCTCTCTCTCTCTCTCTCTCTCTCTCTCTCTCTCTCTCTCTCTCTCTCTCTCTCTCTCTCTCTTGAGTGGCTGAATTCTATATTGCTAAATGTGTACCTCAACCATGGGCAGGTATGAGTTGTCACTGTTTTAGAAATGTCTAAATAAGGTGAAACTTGAGTAATTTTATGGTAACCTCCAGCATCTATGCTTTTTCAAGTAAAGAAAAGTCAAGCTTAGTTTGGGATTGGCTGTAAGTGGGCTTTATATTTAAAATTATTATACACAAACACATTTAATAGGATAGCAGAAACCCTTACCCTAGCAGTGCTTACTAGTATTGTAGTTTTTTAGTGATGTTCTATTACTGAGGTGAAATAAGGACTCACAGTCTAGGGCCGACATCCCTAAAGAGAGATACTGTAAAAGAAGAAAGTATGAATGTGTATGTATTTATTAAGGTGCTATGGACTCACTCCATTGGTTATATGCAGATTACTGACATGACATATAACTTCCCTTCTTCTCCAAACCTGCATATTTTCCACTTTATCGTTTTTTCCTTGGACTACGGCCAGAAACATAATATCACATTATATCAACAGTAGAGGAAAGCCACATCCATCCCCTAAAGGAAATTTTAGCCCCCTCCCTCCTTTACAGTAATTACTCTTGTTTTGTGGCTCTTTAAGTAGAAATGATAAACTACTCCTGGACTGTTCCTTTTGGAAAAGAGAGAAGAATACAGAGAAAATCCACAAACTAGATTACATATTAACATTAATTCACGATTTATTTAAGTTTGCATAATCAGCCCAGATTTGCTGTGTCCCATATATAGATTATATATTTAGGGCACAGGAATGCATCTAAAATAAGATTTGTGAGCCATGAGTTATTTAAATACAAATAAGAAATAGAGGTAGATATGGTATTGTGTTTTAGGATGTGTCGGGCACAAAGCCTGTTGGCACAGGAACTTTCTAGCTCTACTTCTATTACTATATTTTGGATAAAAAATTACTAAATTGTGGAGCCATGTTCACAATACTTAGGGGCCGATTCACTAACTTCGAGTGAAGGATTCGAAGGTAAAAAACTTTGAATTTCGAAGTTTTTTTTTGGGCTACTTCGACCATCGAATGGGCTACTTCGACCTTCGACTACGACTTTGAATCGAAGGATTCAAAGTAAAAATCGTTCAACTTGGCTTGGCTAACTTTTTTTGATCAAAGGATATTCTTTCGATCGTTGGATTAAAATCCTTCGAATCGTTCGATTCAAAGGATTTTATCGTTCGATCAAAGGAATTATCCTTCGATCGTTCGATCGAATGATCTGCGCTAAATCCTTCGACTTTGATATTCGAAGTCGAAGGATTTTAATTCCTAGTCGAATATCGAGGGTTAATTAACCCTCGATATTCGACCCATAGTGAATCGGCCCCTTATTAACAATTATGATAAAACCACCAACGTAATCTGAAAAAATGGGAATGAGGAATGAAAGACTGAAAAGTGAAAATTTCACCCCTCTCACACCAATTTTGGTGTTCACATTTCTGACCCCATTGTTTGTACAATATCCAGCCAAGGCTCTTTAATTGCCTTTAAATTGCCTTTATATAAGCAGAAGATATACTGTAGAGAACAAGTAGAATTTCACAGTCTTCATATAATCTCTGACATCTATTTGTGGTTGCCCTAGTCTGTTGGGTACCTTGTATTAATTTAATGTTATAACAGTCTCAAAGTTTGCATCAAGTCTAATAACTGTCCTAGAGGAACCATAATTTGAAGCTCATGATCAGTAAAAGCTGGTTGTTGGCTGCTATGGGGTTGCCACTCCTGATAGATTATCTATTAATGGGGTAATATAATAAAAGGTGCAAAGTTTGATGCATGTCTAATCACCTGTAACAGTCAGCCAGCAAGTAGCCTTTACTGGGCACCAGTTGCTCTGGGTCACTACACCTGTAACATCAAAATAATGCTAATTGCATTTCTAGAAATGTAATGAATATATAATAATTGTCCAAGAAATGTTCATATGTATTTTGTGTGCTGACTACTGAATGGTCCTACACATTGGTGTCACGTGACAACATGTGCTTTTGCTTTATTACTGAACGTCAGACTGTAAAAGGCACTAATACCCAGTGTTCAGAATTAGAAGGGTCTAGGAATGTATTCTTTACAGCAATGATGTTCAGTCTCTTCTACAATATTAACGCACTGTATCTAAATGGATGTTAATATGGAAAGACTTAGGGGCACATTTACTAAGGGTCGAATATCGAGGGTTAATTAACCCTCGATATTCGACCATCGAAGTTAAATCCTTCGAATATCGAAGTCGAAGGATTTACCGCAAATACTTTGATCGAAGGAAAAATCGCTTGATTAAATCTTTGGAATCAAACGATTCGAAAGATTTTAATCCATCGATCGAACGATTTTCCTTTGATCAGAAATTGCTTAGAAAACCTATGGGGAAGGTCCCATAGGCTAATATTGGAGCTCGGTAGGTTTAAAGTGGCAAAGTATGTAGTCGAAGTTTTTTTTAAAGAGACAGTACTTCGAATGGTTGAATAGTCAAATGATTTTTAGTTCGAATCGTTCGAATCGAAGTCGTAGTCGAAGGTCGCAGAAGCCTATTCGATGGTCGAAGTACCCAAAAAATCCTTCGAAATTCGAAGTGTTTTATATTCGAATCCTTCACTCGAGCTTAGTAAATGTGCCCCTTAGTGCATCTCTTCTGCTTGGTCTTCGCTCTATCATTTGGATCCAGAACAACGGCGCCCTGGGCTTCTTCAGGGCACTTTAATCAATGGGTTTTTAACAGTCAAAAAATTCAGCGCTAAAGCACCAGAATGTGCTCCCTGTAGCCTAGACAGTAACCCATAGCCCAGCTGTATTCCTTTGTGAGATGATGCTTGTTGATATTGTTGAGGTTGGTTATATTAGAAAAAATAAGATGCACTTGTCCAAAACACAGTAAAAAAAAAAGATGATTTAGCAAGAATCTTCCAACACAACAGAACAGAGAAAAATACTGAAATATACAAAGATACAGTATACACAGTGTGCACATAATAGTATGTGTGTGGGTCATTATTTTCCAAGTCACTTGCTGGACAGTGTTACCCTATTATAGCCTTTTGCCAAAGAAACTAATTTTCTGTCTGGTAAATGCAGCCCTAATGAACACATTCCTGCTCACAACTAAAACATTCCACATATTAAATATTAAAATCATGGCATTTGTTTCTGACACTGATCAGTTCAACTGCTGCTGCTGTCAGGTTTATGACTTAAGAACCAGGCAGTTATCCAGCACATTTGCATTTGTACTTTCTAGTTACATGGCACTTGTGGTACATTCCTAGTTGGTGACTTTTTTCCTTTTCGTTCAAATAATGAATTCTAGAATTCTCTTCCACAAAATGTGGGATTAAGGGAGATTGAGGTGTAAGGAGAAGAGCTGTCACTCCTTTCTTTATTAAGGCATTATGTTCACATATAATTTTCAAAGGCTAGACTAAATAAATCTTATTTTGTTTAGAAATATGTATTACACCAGGGAAATGCCTTTTTCCAGTTACTTCAAAATATTCTTAATACAGTACAATATTGCTACCTAATGGCTAAAGCATGTTCTATATGGGTGGTAGGGAGACAAATTTAAATCTAATGGAGACAATGGAATTTGGTTATAAAAGGAAAGGTCTGATTTATTCTACTTTTTTCAAAATTTATTTATTTTTGATTATTTTTTTTACATTTATTTAATACAAACATTAAAAAACTAAGTGGTTTTGTTGAGTTCTTACAGTAAGTTAACTAACCTGAAAGACATTGAGTGAGAAGTTGTAGGTTTCCCTGACTTTGTTTCATCTATTTACATTGAGGCCACCTTATATTCACATATGGCATATTCATGCTTCATTACAATGTCAAAATATAAGCCTTGTTGTTTTACAGTTACAGAGAATAACAATATTATCCATAGAAAGTCAGTTGCCATTGCAGCTGTGGATCCGAAACACCTGAGAGTAACCATTGAGTTCACTCGGGGGCTGAACAAACATCAAACATAATGAATACCTGGCAGTTTCCATCTGGTAGGATGTTGATGTAATGGCAGAAAGGGATTTGTCCTACATGGTTCCAGGCTATTAATTGCTTCTGGGTGGTCTTGCTACTTATTCCAGCTCCAGAATATGTAAAACTCTTAATTACTTAAGGTTAATCCTTCCATCATCCCACAGCGACATAATTTGGCTGATGTTTCACCTATTATTCATTATAAGGTCAACCCTTGAATCATATGCCTCTTATTCTCAAAAGATGTCATGAATATAGTGGTTTCATTAACTGAGACCAGAGTCAAAGGTCCCACAAGTTGGTTCATATTTGTGTATTTCTATTTGGCAGATCCATTTATCAAGTGAATATAACAGTTCCATATAATACAGTAATTGTTAGGAAAGACCACAAAGGATCTACCGTTCTTTCCTAATGATAAAGTGGGAGATAGAGATAGACTGATGGAGAAACAGAGGGTAACATGTCATCAATAATAAACAGCAACCCAAACAGTAGCATGTTGATTTCCATTATAAATGTATAGAAAAAGGAGAATATATAGGGGTATTTATTAAAGTCTGAATGCTAAAAACTCAAAAAAAAGTTTGTTTTACTATAAAATCTGAATTGTAAGTGGAAAAAAATTGTTTTTTTTTTTAAATCCTTTCGGACTCAGGAAAAAGTCTGAGTCTGAAAATTCGCAATCTCAGACCTGCCGAGGTTGTATATAAGTCAATGGGAAAGGTCCCTATCTTATTTGGATGTTGCTGTGCTCTGCACTGGAATTAGCCTGAAAATATGACTATTTCAAGCTTTTCAAGCAAAAATTCAGGCTTTTTGGGAAGCAATACAGGAAAAAATTCGAAACAATCATACAATTTTCGCTCAATTTTATAGAGTTTTTCCCAATACGCTTAAATCAAGCTTTTGTAATAATAACTAAGGTCAAATCATGGATTCTAGCTTGGTCTGACTTTTTTAATTTAAATAATCAGAAAAAAACGGATTTTGCTAAATAAACCTCCCACTCTTGTAAATAAATATAGTGGAAAGGAGTGTTCTGGAAACCCAGTACAGGTAAGGGGTCCGTTATCCAGAAACCCATTATCCAGAAAGGCCATCTCCTATAGACTCCATTTTATCCAAATAATCCAAATTTTTAAAAATGATTTCCTTTTTCTCTGTAATAATATAACAGTACATTTTACTTGATCCAAACTAAGATATAATTAACCCTTATTGGAAGCAAAACCAGCCTATTGGGTTTATTTGATGTTTACATAATTTTCTAGTAGACTTAAGGTATGAAAATTTAAATTACATAAAGATTCATTATCCAAAAAAAACCAGGTCCCAAGGATTCTGGATAACAGATCCCATACCTGTTTCAATACAACATGGCCATATGTGTTTTTCGCTTGAATAGCACAGCAGATTCTATTCATTTGTTTCCGTCATTTATTTTGACTGTTTTTGTAAACTTGCTATGTTAACATTCTTCCTTCTGTTGCCTTTTTCATCTTGAAAGTAGCAGACTCTTTGCCCCAGCCTGCAAACATCTTTATTACAAGTTATTGTAAATTTCCTTCTGTTATGACATGTAGTAAATCAAAAAACTCAAATTATTTTGTTTAGCCCTTTTTTCACAAAAAAAGCTCTATGCTCTAGGTGCATTATACATTATTATATATTATTACATACAATAGTTAATTGTCTAAATTGATAAATGAGTTTATTCTTTAGAGTTCTAATGCATGTAATGAAAATGCATATTATCCCAGCGAGACTAGGTTTAAACAAACAGTTCTGGTTACCCAAGGTGAAGGGAGAAGAATGCTGATGAGTTATTTCTACAGTGCTCACAACATTCCCCTGTATGAAAGTGTTAAATAGACATGGACAAGTAGGAATGTTAAAAGGTAATATATAACATGCATAATGCTTTAAGAAGGATTTCTTCTATATAAACATAAGACTTCTGATTTTTGGTAAAACTGTAAATCTGTCCTTTATTCTGCTTAATATGTATTAGCTGTTTTGGTTTATATTCTGTTTGTATTCGCACAGTAGCATAGGAAACAGCATATACTGCTGAAGGACTTGGAATAAGACAGCTCCACATTCCTGCCCTTCCCAATTGCCATGAAAAATAATGCCTGGGTAACAGAATGTTCACCTCATATCTGCTGCCAAGCTTGATTCACAAGCAGCAATGATGACAACCATCCATCACTTCCAGAACCATTTTTTGCAAAACTACTTTCACTTCTAACAATTTTCTTGGACCAATATAAGGTGTTCATTAAATGAATAACCCAGAGCAATCAAGGGACACTTTCCCTGCCAACCACAGAGGCAAACTAGATTTAAAAAAAATCATGGCGAAGGTCAAGAAGAGATAAAAACATTGTAGCCCAAAGGACAAATATAATATTTTTATTGAATCATACAGTAGTATCAATTAAGTTACCTTACTTTAATTAGGTACTACTATTGCCTTGACCCTCTCCAAACCCACTGATCCATAACAATTAGTTTATTGCAGGATGCATTGGGCAATCGTATAACTTCTATCAGTCTCCTTTGTTAATATGGATATTCTGTAGTCAGTAACACTGAGGTCAGTCTCCCCTAAGCCCACCCCTCGGCCTCCATAAAACCTGACACTTTGTTATCAATGTATTCTATTTAAAGTATTCCAGAACAGTTTCTTGACATACTGTAATTGCTAGAATAGTAGATATTTATATTTTAAACCAGATAAGGGGCCACTTATTATTCCCTGGGGTGCAACTGCTAGAGCTCTAAGGGGCACAGGAGTGTGCACTGTTTTGTTTGTCTATGAATGTTTTCATTCATCCAGGTCATGGAATACCTAGTAGATCTAGAGCAACTAACTTGCTGAATAATCATTGAAATCTTTCAATTGTTGCTCAGCAACTTCATTTGCTCTAGATCTACTTCTGCTAGATACACCTTTTTTGCACTTCGTTCTTTGTAACCCCTATAATTTGATGCCACACAGCTGCCTTGGCATTCCTGATTTAACTGTATATTTCTGGTTCCTGTTGAGTGGAAGAATTATTCCTCCCATTATTCAGGAGATGCTAAAATGGGTAATTTGTTAAAGCCCCGCCTATCAGGCGCATTTTTGCTCAGTCGAGCGATCGTTACTCAGCAAATTCATTGAGTTGCAAATTTTACAGAAAGTTACCCCTATCGCCAGAGTTTACTTTGCCCACCTTAGACCTGGCGAACTGATAATATGAAGCTACAACCTTCTCAATCTTATGTCATTTTTGGTAGCATTTGCTGCTTCTTTGCAGATTTCTAAGCAGGTTTGATTTCAAGTATCTGTCATCTATTTTGCTTGTTCTAGCTAACTACAGGATTGTTTCCCTGTAGAGTTACACAATGACAACCCTGTCATCTATTTAAGAGTCATTTTACATGTCTTTTTAACGTTAAAACAGTTCTTTCTATCAGGCTACATGCTTGTGGTTTAACTTTTTAAGCTTGTGAAAAGTTTGTTATGATTCTTTCAAGAAGCTTTATATATCCTTAATGCCTGCTCTTTAATCCTGTGATTTTATGAAGAGGTGATCACAACAGTACGTTTCTTTGTAGTGTCACATTAAACCTTAATATCAGCTTCAAAAGATTCTAGTAAAATAAATATTAATGTCACCGAATCATTCAAGGTATTGCACCGAGCAAGTTGAATGAAATGGAATAAAATCCTAACGGTATTGTGACAGTCCTACAAAATGAAAGCAATGGTAGTTTAATAGAAAATATTATTCTTATGAATTATTTTCATATTTTTTGCATATTAAGTGAATATTTACATTTGTATGGATCCATTTTATTATGGGCTGTTGCTGGATCTGTGACCTTAACAGTAAAAACTCGAATAATTTTAGGGGGTTATTTACTAAACCTTGATTTTTTTGGTCAAGGTTTTTGGGCAAAAACTCAAATTTTTCAAGTTTAATTAAACCCCAAAGCTGCTAAAAGTCCGAATCTGAAAACCACCCTCTCAAACCTGCCAAGGTCATGTAGAAGTCAATGCCTAATGTTCCTTTTACAATTTGAAGATATTGGGGGTCATTTATAAACTTTGCGTTAGGCAGATTGGTTTGCAGAGTGAATATATTTGCCCCGTGCATGATTATATTTATAAAGCTGAATAAGTGTTGTGCAAACAGAATTTTTTTTCACAATGCAAATGTCTATAAGAGCTTTTTAAATATGTCAAAAATCGCCAATTGTGAATATTTATGCAGACACTTTGCAACTGAATTATGCCACAACTTTGGTGGCGGAGAAAATATTTGCAGAACAGTTTAGCTAAGTGCGAATTTAAGTTACTGTCAACGATATTTTCGCATACAACAACCTCGCACATTGGGTGTGCTCGCACAAACTCCCGTCTCATTTGCACGCCACGGAAAACGGGCAGAGCATATATTAGCGTTCAGGAAAAAATGGGCAATACAACCATTTGCAAAAAAATATGCGTTGCGCAAACTTTATAAATGACCGCTACTGTGATCTGCGCTGGGTTTCGTCTGATAACCTGAAAAAATCAATCGATTTGGGCATCGAGTTTCACTCGATTTTATTGAGCTTGGTAAAATGAGATAAATTTGAGTTTAAGTAAATAACCCCCCTCATGAGAATTCCAAATCTAAATAAAACAAGTGTAGACTTTTTCTGACAGTGCTCAGGAACAGTGAAGATAATAATAGCTATTAGAAAAAAATGACTATAACCTTTTCTGACTAAAATTAAATAATGCTTTCCAACAATATTCTACCTCTACTTAACATTGCGCATAGGCAATGCGTTATTATAGACCCATGATTGCACTGATGCCACAATTACCTCTGAGCTCTTTAGATTATAAACAGTTTTCGGTTCAGTCCTAAAGTAAGTTTTCTTGTAATATCATAGATGTAAATGGCACAAAAGAGAAGTCTATAAACAGCTATGCAAAATTTATATTTTCCTGCCTCCACATATGATTTAGACATTTGCCCATTAGCTGTCCCGTAATTCTGAATTAAAGTATTAAAGTTAGTTTTCAAAACAGATGAATATGTTCAGAAGAGCCATTGGGCAGGCAGGGAAAGCATTATTTCTTTATATGAATGAGATACAATTCATGTTTTTTCCAGCTTTTATTTATTTGCTCAACAGTGCGATCCACAATACAACATTACACATGAGATTTAAGTTGGCCACATTAGCCATATCCTTTGGCTGATCTCTTCCTTGACATGGGCTTTCAATTTTTTTCCTATGGGTCAAAGATGGGATCACATTGTGGCCCCCCTGTTGATCCTTCAGCTGGAGCTCGCATCTACAAACCGATTTGGTGGAATTTTCAAACTTCTTGACCAATATCTTATCAATCCCCAATCACATATCAGTCAGAGATTCATCAATTTGGTCCCAACACAGGCCAATAAGGTACTAACTTGGCTAGGAGTCATTTAAGTGTACAGCTATCTTTAAGTAAAGTATCCCAGGTTTTTATCATGCTAGATAACTAGCTAGTTATTTTTTAAGAGTCCAAATAGTAGCAGCTTCCTGACATTTTATTCTCCGTGGGAGACACCTACTGTATTAAATTCTTAAAGGAAAACTATACCCCCAAAATGAACACTTTAGCAACAGCTAGTTCATATCATATTAAGTGGCATATTAAAGAATCTTACCAAACTGGAATATATATTTAAGTAAATATTGCCCTTTTACATCTCTTGCCTTGAGCCACCATTTTGTGATGGTCTCTGTGCTGTCTCAGAGATCTCCTGACCAGAAATACTTCAACTCTAACTGTAACAGGAAGAAGTGTGGAAGCAAAAGACACAACTCTGTCTGTTAATTGGCTCATGTGACCTAACATGTATGGTTTGTTGGTATGTTTGTGAGTACAGTGAATCCTACGATCCCAGGGGGCGGCCCTTATTTTTTAAAATGGCAATTTTCTATTTATGATTACCCAATGGCACATACTACTAGAAAAGTATATTATTATGAAAATGGTTTATTTACATGAAGCAGGATTTTACATATGAGCTGTTTTATGCAATATCTTTTTATAGAGACCTACATTGTTTGGGGGATATAGTTTTCCTTTAAGTCAAAGGTTAGGAAATCCACTGCCAGCGTGTGGAACACCCCTGTTTTGTGTCAATATTTGGAAGGTTATGAAAGCATTACATTTTCCTGAAAGTTGTCATCTGCAACTATTTATGGGAATGAGTAAGGAATTACTGTTTTAACCAAGAAGATTTAGGGTAGGTTATATTAAATAAAACAGAGTCTGTTGGCTTGAATTGCTGGGACAGCCATTTGTGTTTAACTCCACTCACGAGAACTTTATTTTAAAGCTAAACACTCCTGGAGAGCTGAGATTTCTTCCTATAAACAATGGGCTGTTTATGCACCGCGGTCCATTTGGTAGCATGTAATGGAATCACAAGGCATTACTGTTTCAGTAACTATTCATCTTTGTGATTGCATTTTATATTTAAAAAACCCACAGTTCTTGAGAAGTGAATAAGTATAATATGCAAGCCAAATTTTGGTTTGAAAATAAATAAAATAAATTCCAAAATGTATTTGGACTGTATCCTACAAATACAACTAATCATAAAATGCATGTTGTTCTTGAATGGATAATTATGTTGCTGAATTAACAAGTAATTGAATTAAGTAAACTGGCAACTCACAGGGGTCCTTTAGATACAGGTACCCACCAAACTAGCTTGGATAGAGCATTGGTTATGTAGGACCCCTAGTTTCAGGAGGAGCTTCCCCTAAGGTACAGGGGTGAAATTCAGAAAAATCTCTTCCATATAAAGCCCTATGACCCTTAGTATGGGTGCCAGGAGAAAGTGACAAGTAAGCAAAGTTAGGTGACATTGAAAATATATTAGATGCCATAGGAGCATAATTAATTTTCTAAAGATACATGCCCTTGAGATGATGCTTCTCAATTTGGTTTAATGCACAGGTGGGGGAGAAACTGGGTAACTGGTACATTATGATGCAGTGTCTCCACCTAGTGGGATCTAGGAATAAACCAGCACGTTTTAGAGCTAAAAACTATACGCATGGTGAACGCATAGCCAATATAATTTACCATTTGTTCTACCTATGTTTTTGAAGTGTAGGAGGAAACCATAGTACCTGGAGGAAACACATGCAAGGTTGAACATACAAATGCCTTTAAGATACTGCCCTGGCTGGAATCACTGTCAGTATTGAATGAGCTGCTGATTAACTTGAGACTCTCTAATACGACTTACATATCTTGCAAGTAGCTACCCAAGGAAGTTTGAAAAGATATAGGTAATCCAGAGAGAGAGAGAGAGGTTATACTGGGTAGAGCAGTGATAATGGAGAACTGAGACTGTTAGCGTAAATATATGTTTTTACCAATGGGAATTATTATCCCTGTCAACAGAAAGAGGTCAGTCGGGCAATTCTTAAACAGTTTGATGTCTTTTGAAGGCAAAATGCCCATCAGAGAGATATCTGCTCATGTGCAACAGTAAATTATTGAAGTAGCCCTTCCCATAGCTTAGTTTTATAATTGGCTGTTTCTCTTTGTGTTACTGTATATCTATATTACTGTATTTACTTTCATAAATTGAAATCTAAACTTTAAAATGAATGAGTAACATTCCAAAAAGTGTATGGGATGGTGTATTATACAAACGGAAGGATAAATGTCAAGTGCATAAAGTAGAAGTGTTCTATTAGGCTGAGGGATTCTACCTAAAAGCTTCCTGTACTGTGTCTGAAAAGGGACATAAGTGTGTGTTTGTCATATGTTGGCAAAGTGCTGCAAGCAATAATAGCTTGGATTTTAAACTGGATGCTAATGTTCCACCCCATGCTGTCTCTTGTTATGTACAACTTGCACGCTGTTAGCTTTGTGCTTTCAGACATATGCTGGTATGTGGTGAGCAAAGTTATGCTGGAATTTTATAGGCATCATCATCAAGGTCTGCCTCTGGATATCTACTCTGTCCTAATATTTAAATGTTTGTATACTTTAATTATCATATGAGTACATTTTACTAACTGACAAATGTTTGTTTTAGTGTAATCAGTTATGAATGCTGCCCTGGATATGAAAGAGTACCAGGAGAAAAAGGATGCCCTGCCGGTGAGTTCATTTTTTTTCTTAGCATATGAGGTTAAAACCTATAATCCCATTTTATCAAGTCTGGGATGGTAATAAGACATTTTTGTTAAAATGTCTAAGTTCCTACCACTCCTCTAAATTTTAATTGATTTTACTAAATGAACGTGAAACTTTCAAAATGCAGTTCCAAATGGTTCACATACCTAGAGCTGCTTTTTTAACAAATTTCAATAATATATAATTTCCACCATTACGAAAAACATAATGCAGGTATATGACATTCCAAATTATCAGTTATAGTTATTTTTAACATTCTTCTCATTAATTCCTGATATGCTTTATCACCTGCAAACTAATTTGGTACAATACATTTTTTAAATATTTTGGAGACTTTCATGGAGACCTTTTTCTCATAAAAACATGACCATTATAGTCTGATCTCCCTACTCTCACATACGTAACTACCATTTCACCATACACATGAAACATTTCATCAACTCCTACCCAGATGGGCCTGCCTTGAGGTACCTGCACAAGTGCAGACATTGGCCGTTGAGTCAGAAAGCCCATTTGCATGTGTATGGGTCCAAAATGACACCCTCCTAAATTAATTTATAATTTATAATCAGGGTATCTGAAATTATTCAGCCAGGTTGGAATTAATCATTAGATTCCCCACCCTTAGCATCAACTTTTTGCCGTGGGGTCAAAGGATCAAATCAGCCCAATAAGTCCCACCAAAGTTCTGTTGACTCGCAACCATTATATTTGAGAAACCACTGATTTAGTATGATATCCAGGCTATTAATATACTTAACCTAATGAATTCAGATAGTAAGATAGATAGATGAGGTTTAAAAAGACACATCCAACAAGTTTATCCATTTTGTCTAAGAAAAACTTGCCTAACTGCTATTTGATCCAGAGAAAGTCGGAAAAAAATGCATCTTTCTTTCTTAAAGTCTCCAGTTTGCCTCAGCTGGGGAAAATAAGTTCTTTCCTGACTCCAAGAAGCCAGTCCCTGTATCAACTTTGTACTGAGTTTTTTTCAGTGACTTTGATTAAAAAGACACTTAACCCTTTCTTGAAGGTATCTATTGTATCTGCCAATCTAACTGATCCAGGGAGAGAATTTCACAACTTTACAGCTCGTACTGTAAAATAAACTCTTCTAATCTCAATGGAAACCTCCTTTCTTCTAATCTCAGTGGTTGCACTTATGTCCTCTGGAAGGATCCACTGGCATCAGAGTTTTTAATGTACGGTCCCCTTATATATTTATACAAAGTTATCATTACCTCTTCTCTAGTGTAGACATTCCTAACTTGGATTGATAAGCATGCATATTTAGAAACAACACACCTGTAACTGTGTTACCTTTCTTGATATTTTTCTCATAGCACTTCCACTTTCAAATATTTATGAAACTCTTGGAATAGTTGGAGCAGCTACCACACAGTTATATTCAGATAGAGCAAACTTGAGACCAGAAATCGAGGGACCTGGAAGTTTTACTATCTTTGCACCAAGCAATGAAGCATGGGCTGCCCTTCCAGCTGTGAGTATACAACGTTGTGGGCGAAACGCACATTGTAACATAACAGAAGGCAGAGCATTTAAAGATAAAAAGACATCTGGGTAGTTTAAACGATCACAGCTTGACATATTTATTGCTGTCTTTACAGGAAATATTGGATGCTTTAGTGAGCAATGTTAATATTGAGCTTCTGAATGCTCTACGCTATCATATGGTGAACAGGCGTCTTCTTACTGATGAGCTGAAACATGGAGTGACTTTCCCTTCAATGTACCAAAACCTGGATATACATGTGCATCACTATCCCAATGGAGTACGTAAACCTTATTTCCGTAGTGCCATCATAACCTGTAGCTAGTGAAATGGAATTTTTGGGCAGTCTCTTAAAAGTGAAAATAGTGTACCAGATGCTTCTCCACCTAAAGCTTGTCATCTACATCCTAGGATATGCCTGGTTCTGATTTTTATGGAATTAGTTGGACAGATATAAACAAGCAGGTGGAATACTGTATGCACTTAAATTATGTTCAGTTGATTCAAGTTGATGGTGATTCAAATGATGCAGTATTAATTGCTATTACACAAAAGCAGTTCTGCACTTACACCCTAGTCGAGGCAGGTGTTAAGAACAGGGCTCCCTTTCACCAGAAATCCCTGCACCTTGCACCTCAGAATATTGGTACATGGCACAATCTGCAAATGGATTAGGTACAGATGAGCTCAAAGTGATTCAGGTTGTAGATTGGGCACAGTTTTTGCACCTAGTTATTGATCTGTTTACAAATACCACAGGATCTAGACAATTTACAAAAAAATGCATGTATTTATTGTTCTGACTAAAACCAACTCCCCCTTTCTTTCCAAAGATTGTAACAGTAAACTGTGCCAGGCTGATAAAGGCTGACCACCATGCCACCAATGGAGTAGTCCACGTTATTGATAAAGTTATCACAGCCGTAACAAACGACATTAACCAAGTGGTTGAAACAGAGGAAAGCCTTGAAACACTCCGAGTAAGTATATATTATCCATTTGATTCCTCTGTGCATTAAATATCCTTCCAATGAAATCATTGTGCCAATGAGGCAGCGTTTTGCAATGTTTGTTTAAAGAAAATGTTAATTCAGTATTTAGTCAATTTAACTCTCTGTACATAAAATATAATCCCGTATAGTTTGTTATATGATGGGGTGGGGGTGGGAAAAGCTTGTAACGCTTAGGGGCACATTTACTATGGGTCGAATATCGAGGGTTAATTAACCCTCGATATTCGACCATCAAAGTTAAATTCTTCGACTTCGAATATCGAAGTTAAATCCTTCAGCTTCGAATATCGAATGCGAAGGATTTACCGCATTTCGTTCAATCGAACGATTGAAGGAAAAATCAGTCGATCGAAAGATTAAATCCTTCGAATCGAAACGATTTGAAGGATTTTAATCCATCAATTGAACGATTTTCCTTCGATCAAAACATGCTTAGAAAGCTTATGGGGACCTTCCCCATAGGCTAACATTGGTGCTTGGTAGGTTTTAGGTGGCGAAGTAAGTAGTCGAAGTTTTTTTAAAGAGACAGTACTTCGACTATCGAATAGTGGAACGATTTTTAGTTGAAGTTTAGTCGAAGGTCGAAGAAGCCAATTCGATGGTTGAAGTATCCAAAAAAAACTTCGAAATTCAAAGTTTTTTTCCTTCTAATCCTTCACTCTAGCTAAGTAAATGTGCCCCTTAGCTTTTGCATATCTGTAGAAATAAGTCAAATGAACTGGACTTGGTGTGTTTTTCTTAAAAATCTTTCACCAGTCAACCGACTGGCTTTCTCAGTTCTGAATGGACTGACTTACTAGTAAAATGTCTTCAAGAAAAACACAGCAAGTCCATTTGATTTGACTTATTTCTACAGATGTACCATGACCTGGAAGAATGAGAATCTTCCCAAACATAGCTTAGCTATTGCAATAAGCTTCTATGCATGCTAGATATATAAACTGTATACTCAACAGATCACACCACATTTCTTATGTTTTATATTGAATTCTGGAATTTTCTTAAGTTGCTGATTATTAGGAAACAAATTGGTAAAATCCTGCCTTTATGGAAAATCCTACATCAAAGAACTCAATAATATTATCCATACCCCTACCAAGATGTTTGCAGTTGTGAGTGTCTGCACAAGACCAATAAATAGTACCTTCTTCTTGAACTAAAAGAGTTACACATTTTGGCCATGGCATTATATAACGCATGTGTTTTTAGGATCCATCAAAAGTTCAGTTAGCTTTACAAATCTTCAACTGAAGATTGAATTCTAATAAAACTTTACAGACCTTAAAAATACTTGTTGTACTGTATCCTTAAGGAGCATAGCTGGCAGGAACATCGGTAAACCAGATCAGATTACTGCTGGAGCAGACCCGTTGGAAAATATGCACAGTATGATCCACACTTTAGAATGGCGCAGATCCAGAAACCACTTCCAACAGAGATCTGGACTTCCTTAGTCGGCAAAACTGTATTAGTCACAATTCCATCTCACATAGGAATAAATAAAGTAACTTTAAAGCTGTATAATATCATTGATAAATTATATACATTGTCTGGGTGATTTACAAATGAGTGTTGTGGAATAATCCATTCTGACTGCTCCATTACAATTATATTCTATTAAACCAAATATTGATTTACAGTCGATACAATACATTTTCTAAATATTGATCAAATCCACCTAAAAAAAAAATTCCCAACTTCCTAAAAATATTTAGAGATTTGTAGAAAACATCAGAATTTGATTGTTAGTTAACGGGCCCTTATTTTTCTAGTACAACAAATATCTTGTAATTTATTAAAAGATCCATATATAAAAAGTTAAAACAAAAAAAGCCAAACAATGAGCTAAAAAATATGAAAACCCTCTAACAAATTTTTGGGCAATTACTAGATAAAAAAAAATCCAAAACCCCCTAAAAGTCTAAATGGCTAAAGAAAGGTCCTATAAGATCAATGCAGCTCCTATTGACTTCTATAGGACCTCGGCTGGTTTTACTTCGCAATGTTTTGTATTAGATTTTTTGTGGTTTTTACCTTTTATAAATCTCGAAGTTTTAAAGAAAAAAAAACATGGATTGTTAGAATAAAAAAAATGATTTGTCAATTGAAATTGAATGTTAGTACAATACGGGACTCTTTCTTAATGCAGCCATGTGATTGGAGAATCTAATCCACCAGGTCAATGGAGTGATTTTATATCTAACTGCATATAAATATGGGTTTTTTTTAATTTATTTTCACTAACAATTATTTATTTATAGACTGCTGTCGCTGCTTCTGGCCTTAACACCCTGTTAGAAAGTGAGAACAAACAATATACACTTTTAGCACCCACCAACGAAGCCTTTGAAAAAATACCCCCCGAAACATTGAACAGAATCTTGGGTGACCCAGAGGCCCTGAAAGGTAAGCATGAACTGGTCTGAAATTGTACTGGATGGGATTGTATCAAGCTTTGTTAATGGACCTAATACAACTTATGTTTGTGCTAAGGGCACTGAAAGACCTTTTCCTTGTTAGATTTAGGTTCAGATTTAGTAACGCAGCTATTTGTGTAATACAAATTATATAAGAAGCGTAGGTAATAATAATATAACAATAATATAATAATTTCCCTTTAGCATTGCAATACATAAGGTCCTTTCCAACAACTTAGGGCTGTTGTAAGGAAGTTTCCATTAATCATTATGTTGGCAATGGTGAATCATCTAGGGAGTAATAAACAGGCTGAATTTCAGAGAACGTTTTAAGGTTTGGAGGGAGGATGAGTGTCGAATACATCATGGTAAGGTATACAGAAGAAATATTTTACTGTAAACAGTGAAGTCAGAGGCTGGCGTGGGATGTAATATATCTGGTGAAGAGGACAGAATAGCACGTAGTATAGGCATTTATTCAGCACATTGGACACTAGTATTTAAAAGGATAAAATGAATTTTAAAGCAAACTATGAGTGAACTTTTAGGATAGAATGTATTAAAGCAAGATAGGAATCATTTACATTATTTTATGTGCAGTATGTGGATTTTAAGAAAGTGGATAAAAATATGTTTTATGTGGGTAAATCTGTAAAGACAAACAAAGAAGAAGATTAGGGAAGGGAAAACAGAGAATCAGTCACAGATGAGCATCTAGAAAGTAGCCTGGATGGAGCTGAATGAAATTACAGGAACTGGAGATGATATTGTTTGGAAGTGGAGAAGATATTGTTTTCAGATTTAGAGAGGCTGAGTTTAGGTAGCATTATAACATCCACGAGGAAACAGAAAAGCAATCAGTGATCTGGAAATGTACAAAGTGGGAGTCTGAGATATAACTATGTCAGTAAACTAACTGCAATAAAATGGTTAGATTTCCTGAAAATGGAAAAAAAAGAATAATAGTTATGTGGGTTTAACAGACTGAAAATAAATCCAGGCCATAATATCAAATTCAGTTTTCCTGTCTTAAAGTCTCTACTTAAATAATCATATGCCTTACGGGGGAAATGTAATGGGACATAAATAGCTGAGAAAAGAACAAAACAATTATCTTGGTTTCCTTGTTTTAAAATCACTTAAAATAATTTTAGGAATATGGTAGAGTTTATTTGGCTACACGGTAGGAAACAAATTGTGCTATTTTTCCATTATCTTTATTATTTCCCTATTTCTGAACCTAGATCTGTTGCATCACCACATTTTAAACAATGCCCAGTGCTCTGAAGCCATCATTGCTGGATCATCCATGGAGACACTTGAGGGCACATCTATAGAAGTTGGCTGCTCTGGTGATGATCTCACGCTCAACGGAAAGCCAATAATTTCTCAGAAAGACATTTTAGCTACTAATGGTGTTGTGCATTTCATTGACGAACTGTTGATCCCAGATGCAGGTATAGTTATACCCCCTCCTTTTTTTATTGGTTTATACGAGAGCTTTTCAGCTATTGTGTATGATGTTAATGACATTCATTTTTTAAATAAAGAAAGCTACACCAAACTCCCATCCAGGATTTTACCTTATTTATTATTAAAATAACTCGAAAATTTGGGGGGGGAAACTCAATAAAATCGAGGGGAAACTCGAATCGTACAATTTTTTCAGACTTTTCTCCCAAATTGCTTGATTTTTTCGGGTTATTGGCCAAAAACTTTAATTTTTTTAGATTATCATCTTAAATCCAGCGCAGACCATGATTTTTTCAAATTGGATAGGGTCCACTGCCGTTGATTTATACATGACCTCGACAGGTTTGAGATGTCCAGTTTTCAGATTCAGGCTTTTTGCAGCATTGGGTATAATAAATCTTGAAAAATGTAAGGTTTTTTCCCATAAAAAATTCGAGTTTTTGCTCCAAAAATCCCGACCTGAAAAATAATTAGTAAATAACCCCCATAGTCTAAAACACCTTCATGTATATTGTCTTACTTTGCACAGCTCTAAAGCTTTACATAAAGAAAAGAACACTAATGTACTGCATAGACTTCACAACCAAATTCTTTTTCCAGCTTAACTAAATGGAAATGATTACTTAAAATATAGTTTCAAATAAGTATAGGCTTTCTTTCCATCTTGTACTGGCATGACCTTGTTATATGAGTAATGCTGAACCATCACTTTCTTTTTTTATGTGGTGGAAGAAATTAGTATTTTAATACTATGATTTTATGAGTTAATGGGCATCTTTCTTTAAAGTGGGCAAATGTGCATATTGTGTATACATTCCATATATACTGTATATCACGTTTTCCTTGCAACGTTGCTAGAGTTGCCACTCATTGACATTTTAATTTATATATCACATATCTTTTTAAACATTATGCTGGTTCTAGAAATATTACTCAACTGATGACATGGCATCAGTGTGATAAAATGTATTTAATTATAGGTTATCTCTAGATATATCTAGAGATCACATGTGTGTCTACAAATTCATTTTTTTAATCAACACATTTATTGTAGAGAAAAACATTTATTGGAGAAAGACAAAACATATAAACTATGGCAACACCAATACAAACCTATCTAGTCAGTTGCCAAGGAGAATCCACAAACAAAGGCAGTTAAGTAAAGAGAGAAAATTCTACAGCTTGGACCAGAAGTGTCAAGAAGGGCAGCAGAGATTTTCTTCAGTCACCTAGGAGACAGAATAAGATGATCATGTAATATATATCTTACAAGATACCCCCTATTGATCATATTTAAACTGTTAAGTATAAAAAAAAACTAAATCACTGCCCAGAAAGTGCTATTGCCATCACAACCCCCTCAGTCAAAGAGAAGGAGGGTTTTAATTATTATTTTAAGTAAAGACTTGAGGTGTTTGTATGAAAATGCATGCCAATAGTGCTGCAGAAGGCCCCACAAATGATCTGCACTAGTTGGCTGTTTTTCCTTGACCTCTCTATCCAGTTCATCACAAATCATGATCAAGTTTAATTGCATTTCCATTTTGGCTTGAATCCAGTACAGTTACAGTCGAATTGGGTCATATCTGAAGTTCAGCATCAAAAATGCCATTGCAAGATATTCTTTAAGTACATGTTGATGCAGCACACAGAGGGAACCATGGAATTACCTCCACCTTCAAGATGTAGGCAACTGGTGTTCCCCTGCAGCAATAGGCACACTTGCAAGTGATTCATCTGAACAGAATGGTGCCCATACTAGGGAGAGGAGCATATTTCGGCAGAAGTACCTTTAATGAATGGCATAAATGACTATGCCCATTTTTGCATGGCCTCAACTGCAGTTCTGGTCTTAAATGAGCCCTAGGGTGTTCATATAACTTTTGACTGAAGTATATGTGACCCCCTTAGTAGTCTGCTATAAATTCACCTAAAAAGCTGCTTGAACTGAATATGGCAGAAACACAATTACTATAATTGCATGTCCATAGCTCTACAGTCCCATTATTAGTCAGGTATCAGCTCTACTGTCCATGTTGCATCATAATAGTTTTGCTTAAGGTCAAAGCTAATTCTTTGTCATGTCAGATTTCCCAGCTAGTCATAGTTGATGCATTTCAAGTAAGAAAGAGTACAAAAAGTGTGTATGAGTTATGTTTTCATCACATTTAATGGATTTGAGATTGTAAGATCTATTGTACTTTATGGGATTTATATGTTTGATGCGTATGTTTTTCTATTGTACATATAATTTATAATAATTCAATTTCATTCAAAAACTGCCTTTTTGTTTTTACAGCAAAAACTTTATCTGAACTGGGTAAAGACAGTGATGTCTCCAAAGTCATTGACCTCTTCCAACAAGCCGGCCTTGGTTCCCACCTTGCTGTAAATGAGCGTGTGACTGTCATTGCTGCTCACAACAATGCTTTTAAAGGTTTGTTCTTCATGTGCTTGAGATCATCCTAAATTCTATTGTAAATTACCGAGTTCTGGCTAGTGCTAGATGCACAGAATGTGGGTGCCTTTGGGTGACTTTACCAGAACGCCATTGATGGATACTGCATTGTGAGTTGTGCTAAGAACTTCAGTCATTTACAGTATATAACAGGCCTTGGGACATCATTACTTATATTGCACAGGCGTATTGACAGGCCTTTTTTTCTAAATGAATTATTGATCACATAGTCTGGCAAGGCATTTCCAATTACATTTTCTGAATGGGACACGTGCCAGGTAATGTAATAAAAGCAGGTAACATTTTCTGGTTAAAAAATACATTGGTACAAGATGTTGGTAAAAGGAAGATGGAGATTAAACTAGGAAGGTTTTGGCCCAAGTAGATTTTTGTGCACAGTACATAAAATGACTCATAACGTAATTGCCATTTGTTTTATTTAAATTGTGTGTATCCCAACAAACTTTATTTTTTCAGATGGTACTCCCACTGTTAACAGAGACCTGACAAATTTGCTTCAGAACCACATAATTAAAGAAACGCTGTCCTCCAAGTACCTTTATCATGGGCAAGCCCTAGAAACAGTTGGTGGAAAGAAACTTCGTGTTTTTGTGTACCGAAATGTAAGGACACATTTTTATTACCGCCTCAAATACTATTTCAAATGGGGATACATATTGCACATATTATGGGGGTCATTTAATATTAGTGTATTTTGTGGAGGATTCTGTGTCTGACTGTCAAGGATAAGGTAGGGGGCGCTGTGGAGGCTGATGGGGGAAGGGCGAGTCCTTGAGGCAGAAGCTGTATGCGCTTAGGGAACACGTAAAGGGAAGGCAGGAACAGGTTGATGAGGGCGAAGTGTCAGACTGGATCAGGTGCAGAGCAGAACAGGACGGAGAGGGCGAAGATCAGGACTGGACTAGGCAGGATGAAGAGGGCGATGACTCAGGACAGTAACAGACTGAATGGAGCAGGAGTGGAACAGGAACTGGATGGGACTGGATGGGACAGGACAGTGTGGGCGAAGATCAGATCAAACTGGGGATAGAGTGCAGAAGGAGACTAGAGCAGAAGGAGACTGGAGCGGATAGCAGGAGTGGAGAGGACTGGAGCAGATAGCAGGAAAGGACTGGAGCAGATAGCAGGAAAGGACTGGAGCAGATAGAAGGAAAGGACTGGAGAGCAAGATAGCAAGAGAGGACTGGAGAAGGCAGGGCAAGATGCAGAGTGAGATGAGGGGGTACAAGGTACAAGGCAGGGTCAGGAAGCAAGAATCAGGAACAGGCGAGCAGAACTGGGAGGGAAAGACCAGGCAGGAAAAGAACAAGGAAGGATAAGGAGGAAAGGTTCAAGGTAGGACAGAACAAGGCAAGGAGGCTAAAGCGGAAACCCTTAGCTAGGGGCAATGCCACACTGCTAGTGTGGGAAACAATGCTCTGGTAAGGTGTGTTTGGAGGGCTGACCTTAAATAGTGCAGAGTCAGCCCTGATTGGCTGATTGCAACTAATCAGGCAGCAGCTTGGCTGGGGCTGCAAAGGCCAAACAGGCTGCAGCTGGGCTGGGGCTGCAGAGGCCAGGTAACATATAGAGAGCAACCCTACAGGCTGCTCACCTGGCCAAATGATTAAGTTATCGATCCAGAAACCCAAAGGTCCCTGGCTCGAATCCCAGCAATACCTGACACTGACTGACTCTAAAAATGATGGATTTAGGGCATCCCTACAATATTTGTTCTAGTCTGCTGTCAAAATAGTTTAAAATATTTATGATCCCACTGGTTGCAGGCTCTTTGCATTGAAAACAGCTGTATTGATGCACATGACAAGAAGGGAAGATATGGTACCTTGTTTATTGTGGACAAGCTGCTAACTCCACCCACAGGAAATGTCATGGATGTTCTGAAAGCTGACAATCGTTTCAGGTAATGTGTTTGGACACTACAGTATATGTAACCCATTCCTAGCACTATCTTTTAAGGCTTAGCTTGCACTACAATGTTCTACTAGTGCTTACCTGCATGTTGTCAGGCAAAACCTTGAGTAGTAATGGGGTAGAGAATACGAAAACCCCATTCCACTAAGAATAAATAGACTTTTTCATTTCAATACCCCTTTGGACATTCAACCATTGGTAAGAGCCCACCTATCAATGTGTTCCAATCTACAGAAATTGGAAAAACATTGATGCATCAGTTATTCAGTCGTATTTCTATGAGTATCCTTGACATTAAGTAAGTTTTGTGGGGACAAATCTCACCCTAATAGACACTAAAGATGGGCTTTCAGGTGAGCAAAAAAAGCTTTGCAGATAGCACCCTAAATGTCCCTAAGGCTGACCACCCCAACTTAGCTCTCTCATCCCCCAGTTTGAGAACTACAGTTCTAAAGTGATTTTATTAAAAAGCAAAGTCCAGTTGTCTTGACAAAGTATCTTTTCAAGAGCTTTTATCAGACCCCAAACTACCTTTCCTTGGACAAAGGCACCTTCACTTGCGTAGCAGGAACAAACCCTGCAGGTTTCTATCACTTTCAGGAATCATATCACTGAAGCCTTCAAGCTACACCATCCAAGCTGAGCACAGTTGCGCAGTCTGATACAAGATGAAGCTGTGTAACTTCAAGGAGTAAATCACAAGAGCTTACAATCTAGAAGACTTTTTATTATATTATTTAAATACACTTTATTAATAACATTTCATTTCTCTCTCTGGGCACAATCATTGTGCCCATGTGTATGGAATTAGTCTTAGGGGAATTTGTCATGTAACCTTGCTTTTTATCTTTGCAGCATGTTGGTGGCTGCTATCCAGTCTGCCGGACTCACAGAGACATTAAACAGAGAAGGCTCATTCTCTGTCTTTGCTCCAACAGACGAGGCATTCCGTGCCCTTCCAAGAGGAGACTTGAACAAGCTTCTAGGTATGAATAATGAATATATTGTTTTATGTAAGAAAGGGTCTAGTGGAATCTAGTTTGGGTCATCCTTGGCTGTATCCTTCAGCAAATGAACATATCTCCATATAACTCAGATAACAACATTTATTGGTTTGGTGCCTTTAGATATGCACTCACAGGCAAGTCAGAGCATTTTGCCACCCTCCTGTCAACTGGAAATCACACAAGTGACAAAATTTTAACATTCGACACGTCAGCCATGGCCCTTATTTTTAAAATGCCAGGGCTTCTTTGACATTCTTTGCCTCCATATATACCTATAAACATATGAGTAGGAAATGCTATACTACTAGATTGCAATACAATCCAAAAGAAACAGCAAAAATAAGTACAGTGCAATGTTTCATTCCAGTGTCCGGCACCAAATTATCTAGTTTTCTAGTTCTGTTTTGCATAATGCATGTCACCCCTTTCCTAAATGCTTTTAGTCACATTAATCTCTTCTTTCTCACAAGGTAATGCCAATGACCTTAGCAATCTTCTGAAGTATCACATTGGTGATGAGATTCTGGTCAGTGGAGCAGTCAGCCAACTTGTACGGTTAAAATCACTGCAGGGTGAAAAACTGGAAGCCAGTTCAGTAAGTTTCACAAGTTCAATCCTTAACACATATTTATAAACTTCCAACTTACTCCTCTGGGCTGTACAAGTGAAGATACAGATGACATACATGATTACATAGAAATAGTGTTTCTTAGAGTTTACAATCTAAAAGATGCATATAAAGCTATTTGGAATTTACATATAAAGACTTCACAAATGACAATCAATTAGAAGTACAGGAGCATGACCCATGTCACTCCCACTAAATCTCCATAAGAACTAATGACAAAATGTCAGAAAATAAGTTTGTAATGAAGTCAGTGTGAATCTCTGCTGATACTGAGTCACATAACTGTGCCAAAATTCCTTCTCCTGGATTCTTGAGCAATTCAAATGTTTTACCAGTGGATATTCAAATAATGTATAAATAATGACTTTGAATAAAATATAATGAATTTAATAAAAAGCCCTGAAGGGTAGCATGTTATTATCACAAAATATCACGGACATAAGAACTATAGAAATCAGTTTCAGTTACTTTGTAAATTGCAGGAGAATGAGCATGTTAAATTGTCGAGGCTTAATGTTATTCATTTATTGATTTTCATAGAAAAATGCCACAATGCATGTCAACAAAGTACCCGTTGCTGAAGCTGATATAATGGCAACAAATGGAGTAATTCATGCCATTACCACCTTCTTACACCCACCAGGTAAGCTTGGATAAAAATATGTAAAATCTGTTTTGCAATATAGTGCAATATGTATGTAAACAAGTAGGGCTTGTAATGTATTCTTTAGAGACACTCTCAGTCAATGCTTGGATACAGTATGCCAGTCTTATGGTTCTAACCAGTGGCTAAAATGCTTATGTTTCTCCTGTTATACATATGGATTGGTAGGTTCTAGAAAGAAGCATCCTAAAGAAAAAATAGGATCAGTAACTGGTATAAGTGATTTGTTGATCTACAATGTAGAGCATGGGTAATGATATTGGCTGCAGGTCAAGAATAGCTGAAAACCCACATGTGGATTCATGCCTTATAAAACTTCTTACTCTAGGATCATCATTACTTGATCAAGAACTTTTTACCACTCTATAAAGATGTCATAGGCGTTTATTGATACATCTGGTAAACAGAATGCACAGTGGCATAATATGTTTTTGTGTGTGCCAGATGATCCGACTAAAGATGGCTCCTGATTAAAGGTGGCTCCTATCACTTTCATGCCTACCAGTGCCATTGATGATCAAAGAAGGGGCATATGATATTGCCAAATTGATGGCCTGTTGAAAAAGCTCACCAGAGGTGCTATATATATATATATCCATGTAGAAAGCTGAAGCACACTGGGATTAGTCAAGATAAAACTTATTTTATTTTATAAGATCCATATTTATATATATTTATATTTATATAAATATATACACATCCATACAGCTGAGAAAAAGGATTCTCTTAATTCAGTTCCATTGTTTCCTCATAGACTTCAGTAGATTTTTCATGTGATAAACACTGAAATAACTGTTTCTCATCGAATTGCATCCGGGTCTATTGGACAATTTGGAATTAAATAAGGGGATTTCATCTCAATGAATTTGGCCTGATATGTTTTTGCATACAGGGTAACCTTATGTCACAAAGATCCATGTTCAGTGCCATAATGGTTTATGGTTTATAATGTGAAAACTTATGGGTAAGAATCGATTTTAGGAGAAGAAATGTTTCTCTTAAATCAGTTCCTGCGTTTTCCCATAGACTTCAATAGAGTTTTCATGTGATAATCAGTGAGACGTTTTTCTTATTGAATTGCATCCAGATCTATGGAACAATCTGGCATTGAATAAGGAGATAAGTGTTTCTCATCTAATAAAATCTGGCCCAATATGTTTTGGCATACGGGGTACCTAATATCACAATTAGGTTTGCAATATTAAGTCTAAAAGCCTGTAGCAAACGGTCATCTTTTGGATTTTCATGAGCATCTAGATCGGGTTCAAATATTTACATTGTTATTAAACACCTCTAAGGGTAAGTCCACAAATGCCTTCCCTGAATCTGCGCTGGTTAAAATGAAAAAACGCCCCGTGAGGCAACTTCGGGCGACTTAGGAAAACTAACCGCTGCGTGTGATTAGCGCCGTCTTTTTCATTTTAGCCGGCGCAGATTCAGGGAAGGCATTTGGGGAGATTGATCGCCGCAAAAACGAGGAAATTAGTCGCCAGGCAAACAAATCTCCCCAAAACGCCCTGTGTGGCCAGACCCTAAGGGGCCGATTCACTAAGGGTCGAATTTCGAAGTTAAAAATACTTCGAAATTCGACCCTCGAATTGAAATCCTTCGACTTCGAATATCGAAGTCGAAGGATTTAGCGCTAATCCTGCGATCGATCGATCGAAGGATTTTTCGTTCGATCGAACGATTAAATCCTTCGAATCGAACGATTCGAAGGATTTTAATCCAACGATCGAAGGAAAATCCTTCGATCAAAAAATCACAGGCAAGCCTATGGGGACCTTCCCCATAGGCTAACATTGACTTCGGTAGCTTTTAGCTGCCGAAGTAGGGGGTCGAAGTTTTTTTTAAAGGGGAAGTACTTCGACTATCGAATGGTCGAATAGTCGAACGATTTTTCGTTCGATTCGTTCGATTTCGTTCGAATTCGAACGAATTTAACCAATTCGATGGTCGAAGTACCCAAAAAATACTTCGAAATTCAAAGTTTTTTCATTCGAATCCTTCACCCTAAGTGTGCGACGGCCTGATAAACACTTCATTAATCTTTTCATCTCTTTCCATTTATGTATTTAACCATGACATGAATTAAAAAATATCTGTTATATTCATTACCAGCCAAAACACAAGAAAGAGATGAGATGTCCGACTCTGGCCTGGGAGTTGTAAAGAAAGCCCCTGTATATTCTAAGGTAAATGTCATGTTACATAATAAACTACATACTGTACATCACCAACAATAAGTGGATCACTTCTGTTATTTGACAGATGTAATACTGTACAATAATGAATGTTTGGCAACAGGTTACCAGAGTATAGTTGGTTTATATTATATATATATATTTTACTATCTTTTATTTATAAAGTGCCAACCAATTCTTTAGTGCTTTACAGAGATTCTAGACTTTTCATATCAGCCCCTGCCCAGTGCAATCTTAGCTGTCTACCATGAATACTATGTATAGTTTTATTAAGAGCCAATTCATTTTCCTGTATTCGTTTGGAAAGAGGGAGAAACAAGTGCACCCGAAGGAACATTGGGAGAATATACAAACTCTTTCCAGTTAGTGCCTTGGTGGAATCAGTTATAACTGATTCTTTAATAATTCATTACATGGCATCTGTTCTCTTCATTTTCCTTCAGAACATCACTAAGTGTTGTGGTTCTATTACATATACTGGCATGGATTATACATCACACATTCATTCTTTTCACTGGCACTGTGGGTTCACAAAAAGTACAATAAATATAGCCAAAGGAAAATTGTTTGCATTTCTCAGATTTTTATTCTATGGGCAGCTTTTATTACATTTCCCCTTAAGAGGGTTATAAGAGGCAGTAACAAAGGCTGGGCAAGCCTATGACAATGGCAATGTAGGTAAGACTAAACCTGTAAATTGAGCCAGTAAAACAATAAGAAGCCAGCAGAAACAAGTAAATAAGTGTACAAAGGGAAAATGATAAAAAGTGACCTGTTTAGACTGGAGTGAATACATATAAGGTAATATATAATACTTTTCTGCTTCTGCATATTCAGAAGTCCTTCAGTGTTGGTCTGAGCAATAGAGACAAACAGATGCTTAGCTAATAGGCCTCTGGTTTCTCTGGTATAACTACCATATAGATAACCATACAAATGAAAGGGAAGCTGGGATGAGAGGGGGGCCTGGTCAGGGCCCTCGTCCCAGCTCTGCGCATATCCAGTCTGAGCCTGATGTGAGGGGTAGTCAGATTGCAAGGGGGCCTACATTTTTATTTTCTGCCAGATACACAAGTCACATTAAACCACTATATGCTTTAAAAGAGCCTAAAAAAGAAAAAAAATACAATTCAGGTTGTGCCAATAGCTACAGCATACACCTAGCACATGAGCCTACTTTGCAGTGTATTTAAGCTCTGCAGCATGTGCACGTTGTGGGTGGATTGAGTGCTCCAGCCTGCTCCTGTGGAATGTCATGCTAGTAATGGAAGTACAACAGAACTTGCCCATACGGTAGACTGCAGATATGCGATGTCTGCCTGTAATGCACATAACATTCAGTCTGGGATACCTTGGGAGACATGTATACTCACTATTCCTATACACAGAATATACTCACTATTCTGTATATAGACATGATATGGTGAACAAGGCTTAGGTACCTACCTTGTGTTATGAGAGCTGCAGCCATACCTTACTAACCAACCTCAACTCTAAAAACTGAGCAAATTTGTAAATCAGATAAGAAACATTTGGTATGATCAACTTGAGTTAAGGTTAAGTACAACATGGTTTTACTACATGCACTACAGACTACAGAATGCTAATCATACAATGTAGGACGCACGTATAATGAGGGGTTTTGGAGTGGCACATGAGCTTTCATATTTTGGCCAAAGTGTGCTACTAACAATTCTTTTTAATGGCAGACACGGAGCACTGGCAATCATTCTGCTTCTTTTGTTTACCACATTTGGTATGATGATGTCATTATTATTGGCATTTGATAACTTCTCCCTGGTGAAGATTTACATTTTTTCTGTTAGAAATCTAACCTGTAAATGCTTTTGTACTGTGACGTGTTACAGTGAAGACAGAATCAATAAGTAGTTCCCTAGCATTCTGTGTATAGTATGGCAAACCCAAGACATCAAGCCATGTGCTATTAGGGGGGAACAAAACTGTTATTAATTGCTGTTTGCACATTATACATCAACTCACTTTAGTAAATACCTGTGCATTTCCCATCCATTCAATGCATCAGTTTGGATCATTGATGGCTTCTTGTTTGGAGAGCAATAAAATGTGTACTAAAGCCAACAATCTCATCTGTACATAAAGTGTAAACCCACTTACTACACTGCAGCCATTGTGTTGGTGTTTACAGGAGGGCCTGAAGGTTTGAGACATTTAGCATTTTAGCTGCTCGCAGCTTGTAGCCCTTTTCGTTATTGACCTTTCAAATTCTTTCCCAGACCACAGCAATGAATAGCCCCAAGTCATCAATCACATAGCAGCTTGTCATTATTTCCTACCTCCATAAACAAGTCTTTAACTCATGCCTTTCTCTTTTTTGCAGATTTCCCAGATAAGTGCCCGATTAGGTAAGGATATCTATGGATTAACTGTATTCTGAATTATTATCTTTTTGTTTCCAAGATATCAGTATATCGGTAATTATGTAATTATCTCTAATTTTGTAATATATTGCAAGAAAAAGTCCTAGTTTAGTAACCCATAACCACCAACTCATGAAAACTCAATAGAAGTATAGGGGAAATCTGAAATTAGGAGATCAAAAATTTAAATACATATGGCCACATGCACATCAATGATTTGGCCCAATAGTAGCGATACAATAAAGTAGGGATGCACTAAATCCACTATTTTGGTTTTCGGCTGAACCCCAATCCTTTGTGAAAGATTCGGCTGAACCGAATCCGAACCCTAATTTGCATATGCAAAATGGAAAAACATTTCACTTCCTTGTTTTGTGTCCAAAAGACACACAATTTCCCTCCCCTAATTTGCATATGCAAATTCGGATTTGGTTCTGCCAGGCAAAAGGATTTCGGCCGAATCCTGCTGAAAAAGGCATAATCTTGGCCGAATCCTGAACAGAATCCTGGATTCGGTGCATCCCTACAATAAAGTTTACTTCTGAGATCTGAAGGGTCAAACTATGGGGCAGATTCAATTTGATGTGAAAAGTGTATCTCCATTTTCAGATTTTCCGACAGAGCTCTATTTTTTTTCAGATTATGCGGTTTAGACAGACATTGTATAACATCAGACCAAGAGGTTTTTTTCTGTCATAAAGTACACATTCTGCTGTGTGAACAGGTGTCGCCCAAAGTTTCCTTGTGAGGCAACTTCGGGCGACTTCGGAAAACTAAACGCAAGACAATCTTGCTTACTTGTGCCTCTGACTAGTGAAAATAATTGTATATACATTCATGCATAGGTATGGGACCTGTTATCCAGAATGCTCAGGACCTGGGGTCTTTCCATGATTTGGATCTCCATACATTGAGTCTACTAAAAAATAATATAAACATTAAATAAACCCAATAAGATTGTTTTACCTTCAATAAGGATTAATTACAGTATATCGTAGTTGATATCAAGTAAAAGGTACTGTTTTATTATTACAGGCAAAAGGGAAATCAATTTTAAAAATGTTATTTATTTCATTAAAATCCATAATTCAAAGCTTACTGGTAATGAGTTTCCGGATAACATATCCCATACCTGTATATATATTTCTATTCTCATATATGAGATTTAAGTGAATGCCAATGAATATAAGCAGAAGAATTTAAGCTTAAATCTCAGTACTGAGTATTAGCAGTTTGCAGTTAATCACGTGCATACTATTTTTGGGGTGACATTGTCCCGTTCAATGTCAACAGAGAGAGAAACCCAAAACTATCATTTGTAACATTTTCTGTATTATTGATGTTTATTTTATTCTTTTTCATTTTTCGGTCAGCGCCCGCATACTCCAAGTTAATGTCAAGAGTGAAACAGTAGCTGCTTTTATGAGGGGAGAAGACTAAGGATCACCATATGTGCCTTGCAGCAGCAAGAACGGAATGTTTGCTTTGAAATTCCAATTTAAAGTTTATCCAAAATGTCCTAAGATATGAATGCCCTAAACAAAATGCACGTCTGTTTCTTTGCTTAGGATAACAGAGTAAGAAAAGAAAAAAACACGTGCTTGTCTAAAACAAAACACACTTGTTACCAACAATTAACAGTTTTGTCTGAGAATAAAAAACGTTCTCTTAAGATGCAAATTTACAGTGTTGCCAGTATTAATTTGGCAGTTTTCAGTGTTCAATTAAATGTGTGATTTCATGTGTCGCGTGGTTGTATTACTATTTTATGTTTTGTCGCTTTTTAGAAAAATAACTTTTTGTTTTCAAATTTGCCTATGGTCGTTATTATTCATTTTTTTGAGGGGGTATATGGGGGGAGAGGTTTGCATTTTTTGTTGTTGTTTTAGTTTTGGTCTTTTTTTATTGCTGACTCGACAACTCATGTGTCATGTACAAGAAAATAAAGGCACATTTTTATGAGGATTTTACTTTCTGTACTGTGGTTTACCCTTTAATGGGAAGTGCTATTAAGCATATTTACTACTATTCACAGCTCTGGGTCAGACAAATCAAAATCAAGGATGATCCGTTATTTTTAAAAAACGAAAATTTTGACAGCTTTTATGTGAGAGAAAAGTCAATTTAAAAAAGTCTCTTAAAGGGATACTGTCATGGGAAAAAATGTTTTCAAAATGAATCAGTTAATAGTGCTGCTCCAGAATTCTGCACTAAAATCCATTTCTCAAAAGAGCAAACAGAGTTTTTTTATATTTAATTTTGAAATATGACATGTGGCTAGACATATTGTCAGTTTCCCAGCTGCCCCCAGTCATGTGACTTGTGCTCTGATAAACTTCAATCACTCTTTACTGCTGTACTGCAAGTTGGAGTGATATCACTCCTCCCCCCCCCCCAGCAGCCAAACAAAAGAAGGTAACCAGATAGCAGCTCCCTAACACAAGATAACAGCTGCCTGGTAGATCTAAGAACAACACTCAATAGTAAAAACCCATGTCCCACTGAGACACATTCAGTTACATTGAGAGGGAAAAACAGCAGCCTGCCAGAAAGCATTTCTCTCCTAAAGTGCAGGCACAAGTCACATGACTGGGGGCAGCTGGGAAATTGACAAAATGTCTAGCCCAATGTCAGATTTTAAAATTGAATATAAAAAAATCTATTTGCTCTATTGAGAAATGGATTTCAGTGCAGAATTTCTGCTGGAGTAGCACCATTAACTGATGTGTTTTGAAAAAAACAAGTTTTCCGATGACAGGATCCCTTTAAGATTTCTTACATTGGACATACTATAATAGTGATAATACATCTTCCCCAAACTGTTTAACCTTATTTTAGGCTTTATAGAATGCATTGATGTATGGATGTATTAATTTATTATGGTATTAAAAATTGGCCTTATCTTCTCCATCCCATAGTATCTACTAAGAACTAGTCAGCAGTGCATCTAGGCAAAGGTCAATGTATCTAGGGGTTTTCATGGTAGCTGAGTTTGGATATGCAGTCCATTTGAATGAAAACAAGATCACTGTCCACCTACTTCTTTGACCAGTGGCATTGTGGAATTCCATTAAACAAGAAAACTACTCAGCAGTACAAACATATTTTGTGCATGGTTGCTCAACAATATAAGGCAGTGAATTGCATAGCAAAGAGAAGTTGGAATATTCTTCAGGCTGATCCTTATCTAAAGGCTTTTTTTGAGAGATTTCTTTTCATGCAGCTACGACCATTACACTTTAATACCAGATACAATCTGATAGGAAAGTCTGAAATTCTAGTACTGAAGAGTGCGGTTGCTTCAAATGCTTTGTTAAAAAAAATAATTGGCAACTATAGTAAAGAGATTTTTATATGTGGTTAGATCAAATTTTATAAATCTTTAACTCTGCTCATATATAGATAACTTTGGAGAGACAAAATGGCTCATAGAATTCTGAACAAAATTACTTTATTCTCTCTTATGTGTATAGGGCTGGGCTGGCACGATATATTTACATATACAATGGGTGTCCATAATGGACCTGCTTAAATGGAAGCCACCTTGACCCTCTTATATTTATATAAACTTGTTTAGATTAGTTTAAGATATTAGATAATGTTTGATTGGGCATTGGGCCTTACACCCATAGCAACCTCAGTCTCCAAAGTATTATATTACAGCTACCTCTGTACTCCCTTTTATCAGACCATCTTGGTACATTTTACTGAAAACAATCTCTAAGGCCATCTTGGTACTCCCTTCTTTAAACCCTTAAATCTTGCAAGACTTTGTTGTCTCTTGAGATGTCGGCCCACTTTACTTTTAGAATAGATGCCAAAGTGTTTTAGACAATGCATTTTTGTATATCCTCAACAGTTTGGGACATTTTATAGACTCTCTTAGCATTTATTATTTTAAAGTGGTGGTTCACCTTTGAGGTATCTTATAGATGTGCAATTCCTATCAAAGGTGCAATTGGTGTGCACAACTTCATAAAGCATGTCCAATACAACACTACTGCTCATCAATGTCTGAGCTACCATGGTTATCACAGCAACAGATAATAAGCTATTCCTAACATTATAAAAGCATATTGATGGTGCTATACAGAGCTAATATTAAAAAAAATGACAAAGCTATACAAAGCAAAAGGATTACTCAAGCAACCTAACATTAAAAATTGAAAAGCCAAATGTGTCACATCCAAATGACAAAACAATCATGGAAGCTGCTATAAACCATTATAAATGAATGTGAATAAATAAGCATAAAAGGTAACAGAGCTTAAAAAAGTAAAAGAGGCGCATACTTCTATATGTACAATATTGAATATATAATAATTTGCAAATACATAAGTTTATCCCTATATACATAAACACTTAAGGCATAAGCTTAAAAGTATAAATGTATATAAAACAATAGATATACGTTGAAAAAGCACAGAATGGTTATATATATATATAATAATAAAGTTAGGAATTTTATTAAAACCATAGGGTATTAAGGTTTGAAGGCTATTAATCCAAAATGTCTCCCTCTGATATAAAAGTTTAATCTGCATTTGATCTGATGAAAAGTTTGCAATTTGTTCAATGGCCACTCATATCTCCATTATGAGCCTCACACGTCTAGAAAAGCCATGGGTTATATCTCCCTTCAGTATTTTAAGTCTATGTTCCCTAAATCTAGCCTTCAACTTCCTTCTTGTTTGGCCAATCTATTGTAATCCACATATACATATTAAAAGGGAAATTACATCCTTTGAATCACAGGAATGTATTGCTTATACCTGCTTCCTGGCTACCAAAGGAGTATTCAATTCACTAGTGGCTAATATATTATGGAGATGTTTCGCCTTATTTAAAGAGACTTTAGATTTAGCATCCAAAATTAACTGAGGATGTAGATCCGAATGTAAAATATTATATCTCAAGAATGTAAAAACAGTGATTCTCAAGACAAGAAGAGATCTCTTTATTTGAGTTGAGAATGTAGATGTACATCCACAAAGTTACTTGGAACCTGCACTCTATTAGACATATACAGTAGATTCTGCAAAGGATCTGTTTGGTAAGCATCAGATGAACCAATTGAAAAATCACATACCATTCACTTCAACAGACAAACATACTGTGTCCATCCATCCTTGATGTGAATGTATATAGGTACAATACCCAGTAACCCATCAGATACAGTACAAGACATTTTTGTTACTCATAAAGTTTTCGTTTCTGTTTCATATTAACGGACAAGGAAAGTTTGTGTCACTGGGGGGTTTATTTGCTAGTCACCCCACAAGTGACTCTTACCATGAGCCAGTCCTCCTTTTCTTAAAAAAAGTGTACTGGCCCAAGGTACTTTTCTGCAGGGTGGCCGATACTATCTTCCCGAGCTTCTCAAGCAACCTCTGCACCTTAGTCAGACTCTCAGACTGATCTGAAGAGTTCTCTAATGCAAATGCAGTAAATGTGAAGAGGTGCAAGGGATAACTTAGATGCTGAGGAGGGAAATGGTGGTGGGCCAACATGCAAAAAACTTCCCTGGCCCAGTGTGTTAAAGTGGTATAACAGGAGGTACTTTGACATACACAAAAAAAAAACTTTATGGAGCAGGCACTCAATGAAGGCAATTTTCCACCAGGCAGATAAATATCAAAGTGAAGTTTATTGTGTCCCCAGCCTTATGCATTTTGTGATAAAGCGTTTCGTGATTAAGTGTGATAAACTTCACTTTGATATTTATCTGCCTGGTGGAAGATTGCCTTCATTTAGGGGCAAATTCATCAAGTTAATTAACCCTCGATATTCGACTGGGAATGAAAATACTTCGAAGTCGAAGGATTTTGCACAAATACTGCAATCGAACGATCGAAGGAATAATCGTTCGATCGAATGATTAAATCCTTCGAATCGAACGATTCGAAGGATTTTAATCCAACGATCAAAGGATTATCCTTCGACCAAAAAAAGTTAGGCAAGCCTATGGGGACCTTCCCCATAGGCTAACATTGGTTTCGGTAGCTTTTAGGTGGCGAACTAGGGGGTCGAAGTTTTTTCTTAAAGAGACAGTACTTCGACTATCGAATGGTCGAATAGTCGAACGATTTTTAGTTCGAATCCTTCGATTCGAAGTCGTAGTCGAAGGTCGAAGTAGCCCATTCGATGGTCGAAGTAGCCAAAAAACACTTCGAAATTCGAAGTTTTTCTTCTTCTATTCCTTCACTCGAAGTTAATGAATTGCCCCTAAGTGTCTCCTCCATACATTTTTTTTCGGCTTGTACACTCCCTGTGCTGGGGTCTCAGGGTGATGCTCCTGGGCCTCTTCCCAAGTGTGGTGAGTTATCTATTTCTACTTTCAGACCCTAAATTACAGATTCATTATTTGTACTTTGACATACAACCTTACACAAAATGCAAAACCACACATTTATGAACTCAAGTGGATGTTACAAGCAGAGAGAGGGCCTTAATATATGTTACTTTTTATCCCTTCAGGTTGTCCTTATCTTGGACACTCTGCTCCAATTTACATAATAAGGTGTGGGTTTATCAATATTCACAGATTCATGTTTGTAAAAACAAGTTCCTTATTGCTCTTGCTTGTTGCCTACTGGGATCCATTAAGCTTAAAAGATCATTATTTAACTATTATAAACAAAATCATAACTTTACATTTACACAAAATATGGAGTGTGACATTAAAGGGGACCCATCACCCAAAAAAAATTATTCCAAATCCTATTTTGTCATGTTAGTCAAGCAAAATTAACTTTAATTACACTGTATAAATTAGTTGATTCTTGTTTCCATCAGTTTGGGAACTTATAATTATAGCAATCAGGTAGGAGCCATTTTGTGGACACTGTTATTAAGAAAAGTCTTGCATAATTTCAGAATCTTGTTTGTGCACCAGAATGGGGGACCTGATGTCCATCCCCTTTCCCTGGCTACACAATTAAATGGTGTAAAGCAGTGACATCTAGGAAGTGCTGAATGGAAAGTGAAAGTAATTGCTTGCCCCGCCTCTATGCATACGGCATAGAGGAGGGGCAGACAATAATTGAGATTTTTAAATGCGTTTAAAACAGCTATGAACACTTTAATAAAAAAAGAATTTGGATTTCATGCATGTTTAATTTGAAAAGGACTTTTATTATACAGCTTTTTATGTCTGAGTGACAGGTCCACTTTAAGAAAGACACATTTCCATCTAGACTGATAAAGAGTTTTTTAAAAAAGCATTTTTGGGATACCATATGCACCCGAGGAAGGACCTGTGTGGTCTGAACAATGTAGTGTTCTAAATAAACAACACTAAGACTTGCAAAAGGCTCTCCAGTTGTTTGAATATTGCTTATGTTACTGGTTTGGAGGTGGCTACTCTATCGACTGTTGAAGAGCCTGATGAAACAATTTATAACAAGCTGTGGATTAAGCTGGAGAATTCTTTTTGGGATACCAGTCTGAAAAACTTATATTAACAAAGGTATTCTTTTATAGGCTATGGAATTTTACACTGATAAAAAGAATTGCAGAAGTGCCTGGAAAAGGCATTTCCTAAATCACATGCACAATAGATTAAATGCTGAACTGCTTCCCTTAAGAGAATCCACTTGAATAGTTAGAAAATATAATGGAACAGATGTTACTGTCAACTGAACAGAAACTACTTGATCCGAACAACATGAAATTACAGTGTAAATTCCCCAGCAGCCTTTAACCAGCACACAGTGCCTGAACTGCAGAACTAACAAAGCCTAGATGTGTTGCCTTTTGTCTTGTGTTTTTCTTTGCACTTTACTTATATATCCCTCTGCTGGCTGAGAAAAGCTGTACTATAATGCTTTATGTACCTTCTTACCAAACACAGGAGGTGTGAACAAGATAGAATAGAATACACCAGTTACTGGATAGACATTACAAGCTGTTGTTGACTCTATTGCCTACAATAACGTTTATTTCTTATTTTGATATGTCATAATTGTTTATCGATATACAGGATATATTTTATGTAAAATTGCTCAGGATGCTTTTCTAAGCACTTTTGCAATTTTTTTTTTTTGACCCCTCATACACAAAAATAGTCAAGCCTCTTTGGGGGGAATTCACAAAAGTGGTGATATTGAGACAAAATAAAAGTGGAGATAAAAATGTCAGATTTCCCACCAAATTCACAAACCTCTATCTCCACTTTTGCGATTTTGTCTTTTAAAACAGACAGTTTCAGATTTTGTCTTTCGCACAACATTTTAATGACATTTTTTTCTGAATTTGTCTTTAGCTCTTACTACACCTGTCAGTCAGCCATCAAATTGGAATTTTTGGGGGTGGGGGTTTATTTTACCTAGGAAAACTATACATCATTTTTTAGGATAACCTGGGCTTTCTAAATCTGCTGACATGTTTGTGTAATTCCAATTCTGTAACAAGATATAAGGCTCTAAATACAAGAAATGCTATTTTGCATAATATAGGGATATGTATCAGAAATAGTTTTTATTATCTTAGGTCAAGTGTCTAATTGCTGCCAAAACTTAAAAAAAATGTCTGGGATGCTTTACTTTTCCTTTAAATTATATATTCACTCAAATTACTAATATTGCCTCATCCATTGAGATAAAACTTGTAAAATAATGGAAGTGTGAGTTAAAAACGTTTTACATATAAAATTGTATAAATTACACTTTTTGTTTTATCAGTGTTTTACTTGTTTTGTTAATGAGGCTTTCACTCCTATAGGGTTAGACAGAAACTTGTGCCCAGACTATAAAGTATAATCCCTATTAATATGATAATAATTCCCCAATGGGGCACCTACAAGAGGTGTGAAATGTAGATTGGCTGAACCAAAGCAGAACAGTTTATGTTAGAATTGATCTGACACATGGGGAAGAGTTATACTGAGCTTTACTCCATTTTTAAAATGTCGGGAGAAAATGCTTAAAATGGCGTTTTTGCTCCATTTTTATGTCGCTTGTAAGACAAATTCATAAAAGTGTCTGTAAACTGACTTTTTTTCACTAAAATATGAAAAGTGGTGGTTGAGTCGGAATTCAGGCAGATTTCTGTTTGTGAATATGGTGAAAGTATTTTACACCAGTTTACCACAACTTTTACTCCAAAAATGGGCTATCTCCACTTTTGTGAATTCCCCTCATTGTCTTTTTGAGCTGTTTCAGTTCCATGTACACACACAATACACTTATTGTGTTCTTCATTTCGTTTTTCTTTACACAATTTCATTCTATGCATATATTCATACACATTCCCAAATACACACACATTTTCCCATTCTCACCACCATACACACTTACACTTTTCACATATACACACTATTGTGCAACTGCACATATCACTCCACTTTGTTTTTAATTACACCACTTTATTACTTTTTTTCTGAAATGGGCGTTGGTTTAGGCAGTCTCTCCCTCTTAAAAGCCGCTCAGCAGTTGGCGGGGGAGGATTTAGCACACAGTTTGAAACCATGGCACAGGAGATGTTTACATAAAGAATTGTTACTAAACAGAGAGGTAAAATTCCTTTTTTACTATGATTAGAGGTTAATAAGTTAGGGACCACCATGTGGGGTTTACCTTGATGTGGTATGGTGGCTTATCAATATTATTGTCACGGTCGGCACCCTAAACCAGAACTAGTGTCAAGCTCCCTTGTCTCGGCTCGGCTTCACCAGTAGTGTGACCGCCTTTGGCTTCGGTAGGAGCCCTCAGCGTACTCAGATGCCACCTGGACTTTTCGAGAGGAGCAAGGCGAGGAGTTCTGGCAAGCAAAGGGGCACAACAGTTGTTAAAGTCAGTTAGGCCGAAGGTCGTGGTACAACAATGTAAGACAGATTCGTGGTCAGACTGGCCGGGTCGAGGCAGGCAGATAGCGAGAGTCGTCAGGCAGGCAAGGTTCAAAACCGGGTAATCAATCAGATGGGACGAGGCAGAATCGGAGTTGAATAACAGGCAGAGGTCAAACCAGAATGTCAAACAGAAGGGTTAAGCAGAATCAAGGTTGGTTTCAGGCAAGGGTCAGGTTCCAGAGATCAGAGTAGTCAACAGCCAGGCAGGGGTCAAAACAGATAATCAGAAACAGATTCAAACAGAATAGCAATAGCTAACAGCACCAGAAACAAATCCTATCATGGGCAATGACATAGAAGAAAATGTTTTTTTAAATCCTATTTGAATTTCGCGCCATTGCGCGCTGACGCAAACACGACAGCGCACATGCGCCTATAAAAACCGGAAGTGCGCGCGCGGCGTGCATTAGGAAGCCGGCAGTGAAGGAGAAGATCGGTGTGGCGGGCGTCCCCGCCGCACCACCACTAGACCACCAGGGTAACGATTCCTTACAATTATGATCATAACTTTGTAACAAAAAAACCCTGTTTCAAAATTACATGCACTTGCATATTTACTTGAATCATTTAGACAGGGCTCTAAACGTTTTGAAATTGTGCACCCACAACCCCCCATTTTTGTATCTGTTTCAGTTTTTGTTAACTGTGAATATAATGAATTTGGTCAGTCCCTCTGACTGTGTGGTCGTGATATATACGTTCAGAAGGAAAACAGAGAACTGTTCTGCTGTTGCTCTACCCAAGAAAGAGATCAGAAACTTTAGATAACCTTCCCCATCTCCTTCCTGAGCAGAGCAACATCAGAACAATTCTCTTTTTTCCTTCTGAACATGTCTCTCTCCTATCTCTCCGACTGTACAATTACAAGAACTGACTCGTGGGTGGCAGGTGTTAAAATATTCATTACATAAGCAGTTAATAAAAAGTTAAATAGCTCTGTAACTAAGCCAATAGCTGAAAAGTAATTCATGTATTAATTATTTTCTATAATTTTAATTATTTAATGCAAATTGCAAAAGCACTAACAGTTTTATTTTTATTTGTTTACATATCCTACAAAATTTTCTTTACCCATAACCAGTTCATTGAATCATTGATTTGATGTTATTACATTTTCTGGCACACTATCATCCAAGCATTAACTGAATAAATATACAGTAAATAATAAACACAAGCACATTCTTTTCCAGAACCTCTGGCAAAATGCCTTCTGCTTTGCCACCGCTGAAGTAAAGCAATATAAACTGTTCCTTGCCAGCTGCTAATTTCCATTGAAATCGAGGCCATTTTGAAAAACAGATTAAAGCTTGGCCTTTTTTGGAGATATACAGGTTAATTTTGTCAGAGATGATTTTAGCTGCATATTTGTTCCCTTAACAAAATAATGGAGCCAGAGTTTACTAAATATTTTGTAGTTGCAGTATATGCCCACTTAAATAACCATCTGATTAACATGAACAATGACACACAAATATCTGATTCTGAATAGTCCGCTGGTGACTTTGTTACCTGCAATTATTTCAAAGAAAACAGATGTTGCCCTGGCAGTGCCATTGGTAACTTAATGATGATTTCTTTCATACAGTTACACATATAGGTCTTACCATTCACCTAAACATTCTGTTCATTTTTTACCCATTCCGCTAAATACATTAATATAAAATTTGATCATATATTTTGGTTTACACCAACTGAATAGACAACTGTAGGGGTGTGCAAACTTTTTCAGCCCTGTACAGGTTTGCAGCAACAACGTTTTTCTGCTCCAGAATTTCACCAGGTGGTCTGTTTTGCCGTGGGAAAAATTGCAGCCATGGTTGACTCGGCTTATATCGATACGTCAAGACCAATTGACATCCCTGCACCAAGATTGACTTCTGTGTGAGGCTAAAAGTCATCAATATAGTCATTGTATATGTTGTCTGCTCAGTGTTTCCTTACATGAACATTTTAAGAATGTGAAGGCAACATTCTTTGTTATTGTGTGTTAAGCTTTTCAATTAGGTGCATGCAGCACAATTGTGTTCATTGACACTCAGAAATCCTCTAAAGCACTCCAGGCTATATAAAACCGCCAGGAATAAATTCCCAACTAGGATAACTTCCAATTTATTATCACTTCCAGATTATTTTCAGCAAAATATATATACACACAGTTTAGTGTTCATATAGATGTCATTATGCCATATTGCTGAACTTTATTCAGCAATAGGGTTTGCCACCTTTACTGGAAAAAAAATACCATCCTTCCTATATATTTATCATTTTTCCCTATTAATAACATTGGGATAAACCATCATTTTTACCGGCCAGGTGGCAACCCTATTCAGCTACGAATCAGCCATATGAGCATTCCAGGCAGAATTCAGTGTAAATCAGTGAATCATAAGGAGGTTTTGAATCTCAGTGGAGTCATGAATGCATTGTCAAGTAATGCTAAAATCTCAATGTTTTCCATCAGTAAAAAAATGATGTAGAAAAGTGATAAACTGTGTCATTCTAAGTGGTACTTTAACATTAGCCACAAATCAAGCAACGAAAGGCTGGTGTTAACATAGCATTGACCAACAGATGTCACCAGAGTGCTGTGTAGGGCTGGTATTGTAATAACAGCAGCAGTAACATATGCTTAATACTAAAATAAACAAGAAAACATGTTTTTGAAACCATAACAGAATATATCAGGACAATTTGTGTTTTATAACAGTGGTAAATCAGCACATTTTGTTGCTACAGGCAATCCTGCAAGCCGCTAACTGTCTCAACACAATTTGCAGGAACAAATCTACACATATTTATGGAACCCAGTGTAATAATCATCTATTTCATAACACTGGTCTTGCATACATCCATCTAAACTAGCACCAACTATTATTGTATTTAAAATAGAGGGGGAAAAGTAGGTGAAAGTAGAAGACAATAATGTAATTTAGATGCTTTTGGGATCCCAGTGAGGGGCGGGGGGGGGGGGGGTTGGCCTAATTTTATGCAGGAGGCCTTCTTTGGGTAAAGTGGCATTTTAGGCTATTAGTTAGTGATATAAGGCAAACTGGATGCAGTGATGTTGCCAAGTGTTGTTATTATTACTTGCATAGCCAGACACCTTCTATATTTAGACCTGAGACTATGTATTACATATCTGCAGTACCTCCAAGCAAATCTTGGTGCAACACATAGAATTTGGCTTGATAACACTTCATTTAGGTCGTATACAGACCCACCCATCTCTGTGGGCACACAGTTTTATAGAAATGCATATACAAAAGATACATTTTGCCATTGTGCCCCAAACAGAAACACACTAAAAATATTGGTATAGTTAAATTTACCATAGCTCATTTCTTCCTTGCTTTATCCTTTTATCCAAAGCTTTATTTAAGTCCCATACTTGTTTAGCTCTACCTCTGTTTGCACTACCTAGCTCCACCCATCCACATAGTTAAGCTGGGTTGAAAAAAGACCAGAGTCCATCGTGTTCAACCCCTCCAAATGAAACCCAGCATCCATACATATACCAAAATATCAAAATAACCATCTGCCAGTGTACAACTAGTGGTCCATAAGATATGACTGTCTGCTGGTCTGTTTCAGGGAACAGTCTCTATATTACAGCCAAAAAATCACCAGCAGCAACCCTGTTACAATGAGTATGGAGGATGTCCACCTCTGGAGTTGTCCTGAAGAAGAAACCCTCCTTGGATTGACAATAAAGGTTCATTTGTATTTGATGCTCTCATTGTATTGGCTATTTGTCTATAATGCACATGACACACTGCATGGGTGTCTATACAATGCAATGCAAAATATGTGTCTTGGTGAGAGTTTCCCTGCTATTTTTGTATGTACAATATTAAAATGGAAAGCAGGAATTTACTCTCTTGTTGCAGCTATATAACTAGAAGAACTTGTAGGCATCTTTTTGGAGAGGAAAGTCAGGGCTTCCAAAGTTGTAGCATTGATAGTTAGTGAGGAACGACTATTAAGTGGCCATCAGCATGGTAATGCCAGGAGAGTCAGAATTAGAATGGACAGCTCTGCAAACCACTGATGAGTTAGAAAGGTAGCTCCTTAGGGAATGTGCAGTGTAATTGTCCATTCAGGATTCTGAGCTGTGTTGCATGACATGAAGACATTTATTGGAGCCTAAAATAGTATATGACTAGAAATGTTGTATTTTATATTCTGAACTTACTTGGCCAATCCAAAAGGATTTAGTTAGCACAACTAGCATCTACAGCCTAAGTCATTTTAGGACTTAAGTTCTTCTTAAACTATTGTAATTTAAATATATATATTTTTATGTAATGCACACGTTTGTTCAAGAATGTCTGGCCAACCTTCTACTGAGGAGAACCTTTTAAGCTCCAGTGTAACCATATGCTATGCCTTTTGGGGCTATTTAAAAATTGTATTTCTTGGTGCTAATTGTGTGTTGGTGTCAGCTTGTTATGGAGCAATCACTTGAGCTGGTGATGGAAGGTTATTCAAGGAGCTGTAGTCATCAGCCGAAGAGTCTGTAATCATTTGAGAATTCATTACTCTATTTATGTCCTATTATTGAAGGGAAAAAAAGAGATGTAAGAATTAGAATGTGCCTGTTTTTAAGCTTTTTGTGACATCGATTTTCACTCTTGGTGGCTTTTGAATCATCTTTTGTTGTGCTGCTTTCCAGCTTGGAAATGCTATGGGATTTAAATGACTGGCTGGAAGATGAATAGGGGTGGCCCTGAATAGAGAGGTAAGCAAGAAGTAAGTTCTTACTTAATAAAGATATACATATATATATTTGCTACTTATGCTTTGGTTTTCTTCTAACGTGTCATTGGGTCACACTTCCTACTGACTGGAAGGAAAGTTTTGGAAAAACAGTCAAAACACAATGGATGTATTGTGCTAGCAGCATCAGTCACAGCTTTATAGAAGGGAAATCATTATTTATTCATCTGATAGTTACATTAGCATACCTCCCAACATTTCGGAAATAAAGAGAGGGACAAAAAAATGTGCTGAGTGTAGTGCGGCAAAAATTTTGTGGCCACACCCTCTGATGACCATGTTCATTTTACAAATTGTAAATAAGCGGTATCACTTTAAATGGGCAGGGAGAGCTGTATGGCAGTCCCTACTAAGGGGATGTAAAAAGTTATAGTGCAACTGGCTTCCCTACACAGGTTATTGAACTACAACTTCCAGCACCAACACCCGGAGAGCTACAGCCTTGGCCCAGGGCTAGTGGAGAGAGAGAAGAGGAAAGAACCTGCGCCTGGAACTTTGATGTCAGACCAATGGTAAGTTGCCTCACGAGGAAACTTCGGAAAACAAAGTGCCGCGAGTGCCATTCTGCAGGCGATTTCTCATTCTATCAGGCGGAAGACAGGGGGAAGCAGTTTGGGGAGATTAGTCTCCCCAAAGAAGAGGCGATTAGTCGCAGGGCGACTAAATCTCCCCGAATCTCCCAGTGTGACCTTACCCTTAGTGTACATCTACTATTTTCAACTTACTGCCTGTATATTGGTTTTCTCTAGTATTGTATATTGAGATTAACAAATGCCACCTCCTTTCTGATGTGTAAAACACATGAAGTTGTCAATTATATTAGTGAGGTTTTGATTCTCAATGTAGCACATTATCTAATTGCTCTCTATGGAGCGTTTTACTCACATCAATTCTTCTGTGCCTGTACACACACAGCAGTTATACTAATGCTAGATAGTAGTTAACTGGTTTTGTTAGTGTGAGCACTGTAGCTCATCTGTAATTAACATTTTATCTCTGTATGAGTCCCTCAATCCTTATGGCTTTGAAGGAAAACCAACCCCTTTATATTAAAATCCCCTACCCTACATAGAGCCCCTCCCTCCTCCCCCCCAGTCTAGGTTTTACCCTCAGTAAATGCCCCTTACTCTTTACTTACCCCTCATTGCAGATTCAGCGCGTCGGAGTTTGGTTCTCATTTAAGAGTTAGAGTGTATTTTTATTGTGCATTTATTAAAAACAGGGATTTGGTCCATTATCCGAAAACCCGTTATCCAGAAAATTCAGAATTATGGAAAGGCCATCTCCCATTTATCCACATAATCTAAAATTATCAAAATGATTTCCTTTTTCTCTGTAATAATAAAACAGTACCTTGTACTTGACCCAAACTAAGAAATAATTAATCCTTTTTGGAAGCAAAAACAGCCTATTGGGTTTATTTAATTTACATGACTTTCTAATTGACTTAGGGGCAGGTTTACTAAACTCGAGTGAATATTTCGAATGCAAAAATATTTGAATTTCAAAGTAATTTTTTGCGTACTTCGACCATCGAATTGGTCAAATTCTATCAAATCTAATGATTCGAACGATTCGAAGTAAAAATCATTCGGCTATTCGATAATCAAAGTACTGTCTCTTAAAAAAAAACTTCGACTTCATACTTCGCCACTTTAAACCTACCGAAGTCCAATGTTAGCCTATGGGGACCTTCCCCTGCACGATTTTTCGTTCGATCGAACCTTTTGCGTTAAAATCCTTTGAATTTGATATTCGAATTAGAAGGATTTTACTTCGAGGGGCGAATTCAAGGGTTTTTTAACCCTCGAAATTCGACCCTTGATAAATCTGCCCCCTAATGTATGAAGATCGAAATTACGAAAAGATCTGTTATCCATAAAACTCCGGGTCCCACACCTGTACCTACATGTGTTGATTTTTTTTTCTTTGTATGTGAATGATATCTATGATCTAACCTGGGTAGCCTCCAGACAGACATTAGTCTTGTGGTAATGAAACAAAGTTGGAACAAACCACTACGGATAATATTGTTAAACCACAGCACCACAACACTATTTATTTTTACTATTTCTGATGAAACATGAGCTGTAACATTTTAAGTATCAAGGTCACAGGGAAAATAAGAATCTCCTCTACCAAACCTGCTGCTGAGATACCGTCATGTCCCATATGGTTTAGCCTCCAAGGCATAATATCTATCATTCAAAATAGAACATTGAAAGACACATTTTGAACATATATATGTGGAAATGAGAGAATAAATGCATTTTCATGTCATAATGCCCAGCCAGGAAACATATGGTATTATCTAATCTATCTTATTTGAAACTAAGGAAGGAAATCTTATGTCAGTGACAAATTTGGCTAATGATCATGCTAAAAAAATACCTTAAAGGACAAATAATACTAACAGAAGAAGAATGCTGTTTTTTTTAATTACAGAGGAATATATCTATGCATATTGGGGAGTCTAGGGTTTGCGTTCTTTTGGTTTTATCTGAAATGTAATCATTTATTGGGTGTCTGCGTGATTTACGTGATGCACATGTAGGAAATAGAAAAATTCTTATTGGAAGATATCAGGATACTTAATATCACTAAGGATGAGCTTCATAACTGTATAAAGATACACCATCACTATCTGAGTGTTTTTATACTGGTCGGGGATGTCCAAAATTATTTCAAATCGTGCCCTATTTTATAACAAGGGCTACATTATTTCGGTAAGTCAAGTGGCACCACTAAGCATCCACTGGATCCGATGGCATCATTCACCATGTATAAGGTTTAATTTACAAATAATTAAAGGCTCTTTATATCAATAACCCTCACTAATAAATGTATTTAATAACCTCTTAAATTGCCTTTTCTTATTTCTTATAACTTGTTGCTAAGCCAAAGCAGCTCCCAGGCCTTATTAAGCCAATCCTTCCTGGGAATATAAGCCTTGTACAACTTTGTAACTGCTCAGTTTAAGGCAATGATCCCCAACCATTGGCTCACGAGCGATATGTTACTCCCCAACCCTTTGAATGTTGCTCCTAGTGGCCTCAAAAGCAGGTGCTTATTTTTGTATTCCTGACTTGGAGACAAGTTTTGGTGGGATAAAAGTATCACACACAGAGCTACTAATTTCCAATCACAGTCCATAATTGGCACCCTAAAGAACGTTTTACATGCTTGTGTTGCTCCCCAACTTTTTTTTACATTTTATTGTGGCTCATGAGTAAAAAAAAGTTTGGGGATCCCTGGTTTAAGGGGTCTTAACTTAAAAAAGAATCATTTTCTGCTGCTTAAATTAGTCTATACTGGTTGTAGAGTCAGTTCAATTTGAGGTTTACCCACTCAAAGGTGCAATAGATATCAGTGCTGCCTTGCAGGCCTGTAATTCAAGGTCCGATCCAATCCAACATCTGAAAGAAGTTGTATGTTCTACCCCTGGTCTGCATGTAAGTTCTGGTTAGCCTGGTTTCCCCCCACACTCCAAATAAAAAACATACAGGAAGACTAGTTGACTCCTAATAAAATTGTCCTTAGTGTGAATGAATGTGATAGGGACTTAGGGACAAATTCACTAACATTCGTAGTTGCGCCAGGCGCATCTTCGCCGCGCTTCGCCACACTTCGCCAGGCGTAGTTTCGCCAGCGCTCCGCAAATTCACTAAAATCCGAAGTTGCGCACAGGGGTAGTGTAAGGTTGCGAAGTTGCACTAGCGTTGATTCGCTAAGTGAAGCGAAGTTACGCTAGCGAAGGCTAATTTGCATACGGCGCCAAATTCAAATTTCAATGGAGGAATATGTATCAGCACTACAAATGGCTAGAAAACCTTCAAAACATCAAATAAAAATTTTATTTTGCCCTACACATGTACCCACTGTCTAGGTAAGTTGCCATGAGTCAGGAAATGTAGGGGGGAAGGAGGGGAGCCCCACAAAAATTTTTGATCTTTTTCAGGCTATCACCCATAATGTAGAAAACACGCCAGCGTTTTTTGGGACTTAGAAAAAATTTTGACTTTTTTTGAAGCAATCCCTATCTACTCTATTGCGCTTCGCCTGGTCTGAGGTGGCGAAGGAAGTCTAGTGTAAAAGGTAGCGTTCAGTACACTGCGCGCGTTAGTGAATTTGCGTAGTTACATCGCTAGCGAAAATTCGCCAGGCGTAAGGGTGCGAAGTAACACTAGCGAAACTACGCCAGCGTTTGTTAGTGAATTTGCACAGTAACGAAAATGCAAAACGCTAGCGAATTACCGCTAGCGTTAGACGCTTCGTCGCTTAGTGAATTTGCCCCTTAGATTATAAATTTCGCTGGAGCAGGGACTGATCTGAATGATATATAATTTCTGCAAAGTGCTGCAGGATATGTCAGCACTATAAAAATAAAGGATTATAATAAAGGAATATGCATTTGCTTAATGAGGCTATTAACAATTATTTTTGTGTGTGTTGGATTGTTACTGTAGACTCTCACTGTGACTGCTGATTAACTAGTCTCAAACTCCCTGCAAGCAATCCTTTCCCTGTGCCATTATTAAGGCTCAGTTGGCAGCTGAAGGGGGGGAAAAAATGACAGCTCTTGTTATGCTTGTTTAAATCACCTTTTTATGCCATTTTGTTTGTATATTGTTTATATATTCACTGGAGGTGTCATAGGCAGAGCAGAATGTTATCAGCGCAAATTGCATGGAAAAGGACGTTTCAAATGTGGCACTTTGGTGGTTCCAAATATAATTTACAGGGAGGAAAAAATCGACTCCATCTTCTTGTGAAAAAAAAAAGAACAACGCCATTAAAGTACTGAACTACAGCGCTTTTTTAAAATTCAAGCTAGTCTAAAAATAAACATTCAGGCATGAATAATATTAATATATTTAAATAATAAAAGCTGTAAGGAAAACTTTCAAGTCTAAAGTAAGGAAAGGCCATTCCATTCCATCTTCAAAGAAGTCTGTTTAGTCGCCTCTATATTTATTTACGCAGCCTCCCCTTCTAGTACAGTCATGCCCTGATTCCTTATGATCCACACCAAGTATTTGTTTCATAAATATTTATTTTAAAAAAAAGTCATTGTGACATGACCCATTTAACCATCTCCTGGTGCCAAATAGTTTCGATTTCTTTGCATGGCAGCCTTCAGTTAAAGCTCAAGTGTTTTAAGAACCAAAGAATATACAAAAACAACAACAAATAAAAAATGAAGACGAGTGTGAATTTGCCTATAAAAATATTGCTATAGTCACAATAAAAGGTTAACCCTTTTAAACCCACCCTAGCCTTGAGTAAGGGCTTCATTGTTCCTCTTTGCAGCTATTAATTGTAGATATTAAAAGAAGTTACAGTGGCCTGTAAATGGACAAGGTATATGTTTATTGAAGGGGCTGAAAAATAGTACATTTCATGATATTATTTCCCACTGGTGTCACTAAATCGCATCCTGCACTGTGTAGAGGTGGATGTGTAAGAAAGAAGGCAGCAAAATCCTGCACTGAAATCCATTTCTCAAAAGAGCAAACCGATTTTTCTATATTTAATTTTGAAATCTATCATGGGGCTAGACATATTGTCAGTTTCCCAGCTGCCCCCAGTCATGCCACATGCTCTGATAAACTTCACTCACTCTTTACTGCTGTACTGCAAGTTGGAGTGATATCAACTCCTCCCTTCCCCTCCCCCCCAGCAGCCTAACAACAGAACAATGGGAAGGTAACCAGATAGCAGCTCCTTAACACAAGATAACAGCTCCCTAGTAGATCTAAGAACAGCATTCAATAATAAAACCCAGGTCCCACTGAGACACATTCAGTTAAATTGAGTAGGAGAAACAACAGCCTGCCAGAAAGCAGTTCAGTCCTAAAGTGCTGGCTCTTTCTGAAAGCACATGAAAAGGCAAAATGACCTGGGATGGGGCCTACACATCAATATTACAACTAAAAATTAAATTAATTAAATTTTATATGGTAGAGTGAATTATTTGCAGTGTAAACAGTGTAATTTAGAAATCAAAAATACATTATAAAAATCATGACAGAATTCCTTTAAAGTTCATATAATCAAGAGTGCCCCACCCTGCCCTCAATTACTTAACCCAATGCCTCCTTGAACCCGTACACATGATCCTGCCTTTCAACTCTACCTCAGTTAATAATCCCCATGCCCTCATTCTGTAGTTAGTCCTTTAACCTCTGTACTACTTCCATATCACTAGTTTATTAACCCAAGTACTCTTCGACCATTATTTTAATGAAGAATTACTTACCTGGTCATCTTGTAAGCCCTTCATTAATGCCTTTAATTCATTGTCCCCAGTCTTCCTTCTCTGCCCTCTATTCTCCCACACACCCACAGTGCATTATCCCTAGCTTATATTTCTACAGAACTGTGATGTGGGAACAAAAATCTGGTACCTACTTAATATCAGAATAAAAAAACTTTTGGGGTCAATTTTGATTTGATTTTAAGTGGATAGGTTTTAAATAACGCTTCTTGGTAAACATTATAGAGCGCATATGAATAAAAAGGTGCTAAGACAATACTCCATAAGATTCCCCATACAATATGGACCCCTTTTTGTCAGGAGAGTATAGGCGTTTTAATAAGAATAAATAAGAGATCATTAACACACTCTACTTACAGTACCTTAGATAAAAACAATGTGATGTTTCTATTAAATGTATTGCTCATATCATATTTGTAGCAGTTGAAAGTGAGGGTTCAGTTAATAGATATGTCCCTAAAATCCTATACACATGCAGAGAGTACTGTATGTGAATAAGAATGTTGACTTGTCATTGTCACAAAGACAAATCTCAGCCACACTTGACTCCTGGGTGTGACAAAACTTCAATAAGTAATTCTGTGTCAGCACACAACTCCTCCACTTATTTCAGGTGCACGTTCAGAGGTGGCCACCACACACCATAGATACTTCAATATAGAACACGAACAGCACCTTCTTGATATAATAAAAAGGCCTTTATTCAAACATGGCACAGACCAATCTTAGCTAAGATTGGTCTGTGCCATGTTTGAATAAAGGCCTTTTTATTATATCAAGAAGGTGCTGTTCGTGTTCTATATTGAAGTATCCTGGGTGTGACTACAATAATAATTGACTACTAAATAATTGATAGAAGACTAATAAGTAATTGATTCCAAGTTTACATTTACTGCTTAGGAACCAGTGCATTCTGCAAATATACTAATGGTCATCCCTGTAGCATCAGAACTTAATTTTCTGCTTACGTTTGGTGAATTCCAGTTGTCTCCTAATATGAGCTTCTCACCAGCAGCACAGAGCACACTGAGCATTTGTAGTGTCACTAACCCCCATATGTAGTAAACGGCACTAGGTTTGTCCAGGAGCAGTAACCCACAGCAACCAATAAGATGTTTACTTTTAAACAGCTGACCAGTAAATGCTTACTGCTGATTGGTTGCTATAAGTGATTAGACCAGAAGCAAACCCTGCTCTTGTTATTACATTTGCCCGGTATCCACTCAAGATGGTCTAATGTGATCCAAGCACCTGATTCACAGAACTGTGCAAGGTCATTAGCACACATTTTGTGTCTGAAAAGTGCACTTAGTGCACTGAATGCGCTAATAAGTGAGAAGTGCAGGATCTATTATCCAGAATGCTTGGGACCTGGAGTTTTCCACATAAGAGATCTTTCTGTAATTTGCATTTCTATACCGAAACCCAACAGGATTATTTTGCCACCAATATGGATCCATGTATTTTAGTAAAAGATCATTTTTTTTATAGTAATAAACTATTTTATTACTATAGAGAAAAAGGAAGATTTCCTGTAGTTTGAAGCTTTCTGGATAACAGGTTTCCAGATAAGGGATCCCATACCTGTATTGTCATTATAAAGAGAAAGCATGTATCTAGATTCATTGGCAGCATGGTGGACCTATTGAAAATGTCTCCCTGTCTGTCCCATTACAGATATAGGATTTCTGAATAAGGGATCTTTCTCTGATTTGGATCACATACCTTAAGGGCTAGTCCACACGGGGAGATAGCGACGCGTTTGCGGTCGCCGCGACCGGCGCAGGCGACAGTTTTGTATGGGCGCCTATGTAAAAACGCCTGTGCTAACCACACGAGGCGATGCGCTTTTCAACAGTCGCCTGAAAATGCCTCGCCAGGCTTTTTCAGGCGACTGTTGAAAAGCGCATCGCCTCGTGTGGTTAGCACAGGCGTTTTTACATAGGCGCCCATACAAAACTGTCGCCTGCGCCGGTCGCGGCGACTGTCGCGGCGCTTTGTCGCCGCGACCGCAAACGCGTCGCTATCTCCCCGTGTGGAATAGCCCTAAGTCTACTAAAAGTCATGTAAACATTAAACAAACCTAATAGGATTGTTTAGGCACCAATATGGGTTCATGCAACTTAATTACCATCAAGTACAAGGTACTGTTTTATTATATACTATATATATATATATATATATATATATATATATAAAGAATATACAGTATATAAGAATTTGACACACCATAGATTCTGAGGTGCTCTAGTAATGGAAAAAAAAAAACTTTCACTACTCACTACCTACTGTAAATCTGTTCAAGCTAAGTTTACGTTGTAGTTCCTTATGATATTCATGCCTAGTAAGCCAATAATACTGTGCAAACACACAATGAAATGAGATCAATGAAAATGGTATGAACACTGAAAAACAATACCCTTTATTCAAAATCAATAGCCTAATGACATTTTTACTGAGAATTGCTTATTTCACATTTACATAGCTAATTAGGCTATTCCCTTACATCTTTAACAACTGATATAAGAAAAGATCAGAAACTAATTTGAATTTTATTAAAGAAAATCCAGCTGGGAATATATTAATTTAAATGTTAATCTCTCGGTAAAAATATTGTAGTTTCTATCAACTCCGGTCCCTCTTAGCAACGGTGAACGCAAATCTCCCCTTTCATTTTGAAGTGGCATAGAGTTACATTTAAATGGTATTAAACTCATTAAAGTTCTTTAATCTTAAGAGTGAACATGATAAACGTCTAATCATTAGACAAGGCTTTGCCGCTATTCATATTAATAATTGGCAGCTAGAAAAACAGCCAGCATATTACATACAAATTAAAATTAAAATCTCTCCCTTTGAAGTGAAAAATTACCATTGGTAAAAAAAAATCTATCTATTTTTACAACTTACTTCACCCTTTATAAGGCAGATTTATTTAAGAGAGAATTTAATTGGCTGTAGAAATGTTCAACAGTTGTTTCCTATTTATCAAGCAACCAATATTGTATTTTATTGTACAATATCTGTACAATAAAATACAGAATCAAATGTACAACCTTCTGTTATTGGACAGGGTTTTATGTATGTAAAAAAGAAGCCATAACAAGTAGCAAACACATCTGCTTTTTTTACAGCAACCTTTATAATTTCACTATAAACTCCAACATTTATCTTACGACACAAAAGACAATAAGGAACTCTTTGAACCATATTCAAGTCCCAAAGTTAAACACCAACACGATCCATCAATATAACCTATAATAATTCCACCCAATACACTCAACAGAAACTGCCCTCACCAAAGTAACCACTGACTTTCTTAGGGCAAAGTCTAAGGGTCACTAGACCATACTCATATTTTTTGATCTTTCCACAAGCTTTGATGCAATTGGTTACCCAGTTCTCCTCAGCATTTTTGCTCTATTGGCACTTGTGACACTGCTTTGCCATTGTTTGTCATTTAATTAATAATAACCACATTTCCATTCTCTGTTGGAGTTTCTCACGGCTCTATAATAAGTCATCTATTTGGATTCCAATATCACCCTTGTACAGATCCTATTGATTCTAGACCTCTCTCCTTCTGTCACATCCAAAGTTATAGATTGCTTTCCTGCAATCTCCTCCTATATGTACAGTGCTACCTTAAATTTTATTTCCACCAAATCCTCCCCTGTCCACTCACATTTATCAACATCACCCTTTAAGCTTAAAGGGATACTGTCATGGGAAAAAAAATTTTTTTCAAAATGAATCAGTTAATAGTGCTGCTCCAGCAGAATTCTGCACTGAAATGCATTTCTCAAAAGAGCAAACAGATTTTTTTATATTCAATTTTGAAATCTGACATGGGGCTAGACATATTGTCAATTTCCCAGCTGCCCCAAGTCATGTGACTTGTGCTCTGATAAACTTCAATCACTCTTTACTGCTGTACTGCAAGTTGGAGTGATATCACCCCCTCCCTCCTCCCCCAGCAGCCAAACAAAAGAACAATGGGAAGGTAACCAGATAACAGCTCCCTAACACAGGATAACAGCTGCCTGGTAGATCTAAGAACAGCACTCAATAGTTAAAACCCATGTCCCACTGAGACACATTCAGTTACATTGAGAAGGAAAAGCAGCAGCCTGCCAGAAAGCATTTCTCTCCTGAAGTGCAGGCACAAGTCACATAACCAGGGGCAGCTGGGAAATTGACAAAATGTCTAGCCCCATGTCAGATTTCAAAATTGAATATAAAAAAATCTGTTTGCTCTTTTGAGAAATGGATTTCAGTGCAGAATTCTGCTGGACCAGCACTATTAACTGATTCATTTTGAAAAAAAATTTTTTTCCCATGACAGTATCCCTTTAAGCTTATGTCTTCATCCTGTCTTTTACTCCCCACATCCAAACCCAAAATACCATACATTTCCTGGCTCTCAATTTCCTCTCAAATTAAATTTAAATTACCAACACTCACATCCAAGGCCCTTAACTTGACGTTTCTCCCTATATCTCACTTTATGCTCTCTACGCTGTGATTCTAAATGTTTCATGTGCAAGACTCCTCTTAAGCTTCTGTCTGTCTCTGGGTTTTCCTACAAGAATCTCACAGGCTGGTACTTCATTCTCATGAAACCAACATCCCCAAACCAGGAAAGGACACAACTGTGCATTCATTATTTAATTGTTTCCTTATTAAACAGTAATGTTAACATTTACATTCAAATGAGAACATTTGAATAAGGGGACAATCTCCTCATGCCACATGTTGAGCCTAATGTAGGTTCACTCCATCAGCTGTGTATTTTAAATTAGTAGGCTGTTTGTATGATGTTCCCTGGATACTCCATCCTGGCATCCACAAATCATGCAAATGTATCATAAAGGTTGGGAATCATACAGCAGGCAGAATAACTGCTAATAGGCTTTTATTTTGTGTCCACACAACATGTTTCGGGCTTCAAGGGCCCTTTCTCAAGTCACTTGAGAAAGGGCACCCCCTGCTCCCCCGGTAGTTCCGCCACTGCTACCAAACATCTTTTATTGATCTGTAAGGATGAGCTTTCCTGTGGATATAAAGAACTTGATTTTTGTACAGTGTTTTACATTCAGCCAAACTGTCGCCCCTGTGACACCGTAGCTGAAAATCTATTCCCCATCTATCGAACAGAGAAATAGACATAGGCTTGTATCAAATCTACAGTAAACTTGAACATTATTAATTCCCTTTAAGTTTAATGTTTTGCATATGGCAAAAATGATTTCATGACAATCGGCATTGGTGTGTTTTTAACAACTGCTAAGCTGTCACCTAGCAACAAGGCATTTGTTTAAAGGAAAACTATACCCCCCAAACAATGTAGGTCTCTATTAAAAGATACTGAGTAAAACAGGTCATGTGTAAAACCCTGCTTCATGTAAATGAACCATTATCATAATAATATACTTTTTTAGTAGTATGTGCCATTGGGTAATCATAAATAGAAAATTGCCATTTTAAAAAATAAGGGCCGCCCCCTGAGATCGTACGATTCACTGTGCACACATACAAACCACATGTAAGGTCACATGAGCCAATTAACAGACAGAGTTCTGCCTTTTGCTTCCTCACTTCTTCCTGTTACAGTTAGTGTTGTAGTATTTCTGGTCAGGTGATCTCTGAGGCAGCACAGATACAGTCACGAAATGGTGGTTCAAGGCAAGAGATGTAAAAGGGCAATATTTATGTAAATATATATTCCAGTTTGGTAAGATTCTTTAATGTCATTCAGTTTGATATAAACTATCTGTTGCTTAAATATTCATTTTGGGGGTATAGTTTTCCTTTAATATCAGACTGGAAGGTGAATAAAAGGGAAAGTGCTATGGGAGATAAGTGATATATAATAATATTTTTATTTAATTTATATTTATCCCCTTTATTACCAGGAAAAATACATAGGCGTTCAGATATACTGTTCAAGAAAAAAAAAAGCATTCTTTGAAATTACTGTTGGCTTTTGCAAAACCTTTTTAGTAAAGCTGATTAGAAATTAAAGCCTTGGGTTTACTTAGATCGATGATTATCACATGCCTTTTACAGCGTCCAGTGCATTAACAGCACTATAAGAGAAGAGCATTCTCCCTCTGCCATTCTTATCTGTTACACTGGTAACTTGGTAACAGCAGTTTCTTTTAAGCTTTTGAGTTGAGAAATTAAAGAAACACCATATCTGTATTGTAAGCTGATTCCATATAACGGAGTAGCTGTACCACAAACAGAAGGATGAATGCAAGGTTCCATATCTAATTCTAATCGAATTCTAGCAATGCAATTGTAATTTTACATATTTGAGTAAAACACATTTTACTGCTAGTAAGCCATTGATTGTCATGAAATACTGTAAATAAAAATGGTAGGAGCTTTGCCAGAGGCCTCTCACAAGGACCTAACACTGAAGCTTGATTGTTCTACATTACATGCAATTATGCCAGACCTTGGAGTGCTCAGTCCTTCTAATCTTGAGATCTCATTTGCTGCCGCTCTGTCCTCCACACTTGGCAGTATTCATCAAGATAAAGCGAAGCAATATAGAAACAGATCCAAACCTATTATGGTAAAAATTTCAACAAAGGAACATATTCTGTTGTTAAATAAAATTTAGGGCAATGGCTTCATCCCAGTGCTGCTCCAGTTGTTTTTTTCCTGACAGATATGGCTTGACTGAATGAGGATACATAGTGCAACATATGTGCCAGATTCACTTCACCAAGAATGAACAGATGGAGGTAAACACTGAGAAATTCAATATTTCGCCATGTAGCCTTATTTTTAACAGGTCCTCATATTTGATAGAAATGCATACCGCACCCCCTCAGGGCCCCCCCGGAAGCCCGCGCGCCATTGAAACTGCGGGCCGTACGGAGGGGGGCGGGGCCCGACGGCGCGTCACTCACCAGGGCCTGCCCCCCTCTAGTTACCCTGCTGTTGGGTAGTGCTGATGTGTTACATCCACAACCACTTATTGCCCCTCTAATATCCCAAAGGGCAATGCAGCACTCTTATTTTAAAATAATTTAAATATTAAGTTCATTTGATGAGCTTTTTATGTCCTTTTCATGGAGCACTTTGTTGCAAGCAGAAAATAGCGCCGCCACATGGATGCCTGAATCCTCTCCAATTTGCCCCAGAAGGGGAGAAAATCCTTCCTGAATCCAAAATGGCAATTGGACCAGTCCATGGATCAGCTTGTACTATGAGCTATCTCCCATAACTCTGTATTCCCTCACTTGCCAAAAAGCAATCCAACCCCTTCTTAAAGCTATCTAATGTATCAGCCTGTACAACTGATTCAGGGAGAGAATTCCACATCTTCACAGCTCTCACTGTAAAAAACCCCTTCCGAATATTTAGGCGGAACCTCTTTTCTTCTAATCGGAATAGGTGACCTTGTGTCATCTGGAAAGACCTACTGGTAAATAAAACATTAGAGAGATTATTATATGATCCCCTTATATATTTATACATAGTTATCACATCACCCCTTAAGCGCCTCTTCTCCAGCGTGAACATCCCCAACGTGGCCAGTCTTTCCTCATAGCTAAGATTTTCCATACCTTTTACCAGCTTAGTTGCCCTTCTCTGTACCCTCTCTAATACAATAGTGTCCTGTTTGAGTGATGGGGACCAAAACTGTACGGCATATTCTAGATATTCTTTATTAAATAACCCCATACGTTTATTGTCTGTGGCACAGTAAATACCTTTATTATGTGATTTTTATAGGGATGCACAGAATCCAGAATTTGGTTCAGGATTTGGCCAAGATTCTGCCTTTTTCAGGACTGACGCATGGACACTGCCTTGATGGGGTGCATCAGCTTATGCATGCTTTGTACAAACTTTGTAACTAAAAGTGTCTTTTTTTAAGAAAGTTACAGTTCAGTTGTGCAAGAATATTTTTTCAGGAGGTTATATATTGAGAGTGCTGGGGCTACCTTGTTTAGTACAGAGCTCAAAATCCTGTAACGCCCGACTTCTACACAACTCTGCATGCTGGGTATTGTAGTCTTACATGAAACTTGTCAGTCTGCAATTTGTTAATCAAAAATGACTTTACCCAACATGCATTGTGATATACAGGTTTGGCATATAAAGCAAGAGAAAACTTTGGCTGGTTTCCAAAGTACAAACCAGCCAATGGCCCAAAAAGTAGACGAAATCCGTACCTTGGCTAGTTTGTATTTTTAAAACCCGACTGGCAACCCTGCACCAAAAGAAAATATAGTTTTTTTTTTTTTCTTCATTAGAGAAAAAAAAAAGAGGCACAATGGTGTCTGGGAAATAGAGGGTGTGGTTTCCCGTGTCAGTCATGTAGCTGAATCTGTCTGTTATGAGATTTTTAATGCAGTAAAGAAGCAGAAAAAAAAGAGCATCCAAAGTGAATGAAAACTCACAGAGAAAAGAAAACATGTAAACGCTGGAACTTACAGCCAGAACATAATTAATCGCATGAAAACTTAACTGAAGATCAGTGGCACACTAGGAGGTTTTATTGGCTGGAAAAACACCAGTTACAGCTTGTGTCGCTTGCCTTTGACTTGCTGCCACTGGAAGATTTCGTCCCTGATATACACCTGTTGTGCTATTAGCCTATGAGGAAATCTGGAACCGGATTGGGAGATAAATATTTTCTCATTAAACTGAATCTGGACCAGTGCCTCTATTGCAGCTGAGAAACTTGCCGCCTGCTATAATATTTTGCCATTAAACCTTCTCAACAATTACTCCTTTATTTCAAAAATGTATCTGTATAGTTTCATTCTGATTGAGCAGCTCACTGGAAGGAACCATATTGTCAATCCTAATAACATCCCCTATATCAGTGAATATTTACCTAACCCTTTTTAATGACCCTTTCTAGCCGAAGTTAATTGTGCTTTCTGTATGAATGCAAATGGAGCATTTGAAGGTTTTATGTAACTGTTCCTTTAACAAAAAAAAAATGGTTACATGCCGGCCTATGAACATAATTTCACATACTTCTAGGATTACCAATAAAGCAATCTATTTCATGTCTGAGCAAGGTTTCTTAGAAATGACTTTCGTATCCCAGCTTACAATGAAACATGAGACAGCCGATGCATGGAACTGCTACTTTTAGGCTTCTGTGAGAAAACTCAATTCCCAGGCAGATAAGGAGACAGATTAATTAGGTGTGCCAAGAGCTTGTAGTCACCAGTTTGCCCTGTGGTGACCCACCCTGATGGGAACAAGGCAACTTTTCGAAGAATATGGTACGCTCTTATATTTAGCTATTGATATAGCTTTTCAAAAGTACCAAATTAAATGAAAACCATGTTTATTCTTCTCATAATTCCAAAGCTGAGTATGAACGGGAGCCTTTAATATTACAACCAAGCCATTCTTTATAGGCAGACATAGTGCCTTACAAGTTACAGATGATTGTAAGGTTGCAGCCTCTGAAGAATTATTCAACCAAAGATCTCCTTTACAATTGCATAAATTGTTCTTGAGACTGAAAAAAAGACATTCAAATTAGGGATGCACCGAATCCAGGATTCGGTTCGGGATTCGGCCAGGATTCGGCCTTTTTCAGCAGGATTCGTCCCAGCCGAACCGAATCCTAATTTGCATATGCAAATTAGGGGCAGGGAGGGAAAGACTTTTTGTCACAAAACAAGGAATTAAAAAATGTTTTCCCATTCCCACCTCTAATTAGCATAAGCAAATTAGGGTTCGGATTTGGTTCGGTATTCGGCCAAATCTTTCCCAGGATTCGGGGGCTCGGCCAAATCCAAAATAGTGGATTCGGTGCATCCCTAATTCAAATAATAGTAACTAAAGTATATCTGTTTTGAATCAACACAGTGTGATATGTTTCTTGCTGCTCTTGCCTAAAACAACCATGCTCTTCTACTAATAACTTACACACTTGTGAAGCCCTAAGTTCTTCTGCGCCTCACTATATCTCTTCTCTTGTGCCTTCATACATTCCCTGCCAAATCTTCTGTTATTTTTATAGCCAGGACCTAGTTACCTTATCCCCTTCTACCACTGTATCTTGCCTTAAATCTTTCTATCTTGCTGCTCCTTATCTTTGGAATTCTATCCCTGAATTCCTCTATTAAAGGGGAACTCCACACAAACATATCTTAAGTTTTTTGAAAAGTAAACATAATTTCAAGCAACTTTGCAAAATACATCAATTGAAAAAAATGCAGACTTTTCAAGATTTTCAATGTTTTGGAACAATTCCCTAAGCCTAGCCCCCTGCTCTCCTGCTGATCTGTCTGATTACTTTGCTGAGCTGGCTGACTACTGTTATATTGTATCAACAGCCATCTGTCCTCAGCCTGCATCCTCCAAACCCCACAATTCCCTGCTTCAATAAGTAAAGCAACATCACAGTGCAATGCATTGTGGGTAATGTAGTTCCTGCATGTTGTCTGTAAGCTGTGGAGAAGTTGTTACAAATTGTAACATCAGTGTTTAGTCCCTCCTTCCCTGCCAGTATTTCAAATGATGCAGACAAAGAACTGTTAAACAGCTGGATTTCAGCATAGAAAATTTTATTTATTCATAATTGTTGAAGAAACCGATAATAGTGATGGGTATATTTGGGGTTTCTGTGTTATGTGGGCCAATTTATCAAATTTTGGTTTGGAAGCCGGAGTTCCCCTTTAAAGGAATTGTTCAGTATAAAAATAAAAACTGGGTAAATGGATAGGCTGTGCAAAATAGAAAATGTTTCTAATATAGTTAGTAAGGCAAAATATGGGGGAGGGCCATATGGGTCATAACTATTTGCTTTTGAATCTGAGCTGAATGCTGAGGATCAATTGCAAACTCACTGAACAGTTATGTCCCTTGTGGCCCCCCTTCAAGTTGCTGACTATCTAAAAGCAGGAGGTAGTATTCTGGTTATTATGTTACACATCCAGTCACTCCAGCCTTTATACATTACATTTTTGGCTAACTAACTATATTAGAAACATTTTTTTATTTTGCACAGCCTATCTATTTACCCAGTTTTTATTTTTACACTGAACTGTTCCTTTAAGAATCTTTCCTAAAGCTTAAAGGAAAACTATACCCCCAGAATGAATAGTTAACCAGCAGTAGTTTATATCATATTAAGAGGCCTATTAAAAAAATCTTACTAAACTGGAATATAGATATCAGTGAATATTGCCCTTTTACATCTTTTCCCTTGAGCCACCATTTTTTGATATTCTCTTTTGCTCCCTCAGAGATCACCTGATTGGATATAATGCAGTTCAAACTATATCAGGAAGGAGTGTGGGAGCAAAAGACAGAACTTTTATTTTTAATTCAATAGCTGCAGGTGTTGCCTGACTTGGAGGGAAACAAAGTGCATATGAAATTAACATTACATCATGGTGCTGGAGTGGAGCAATATGTTGCTATAAATAAGGAATGTCAAAGTTTGCTCATTTCCCTTAGTAGCAAAGGCAATAACACAATTTCTCCCACTCTGTGCTGGCACCTTGGCTGCTAACCTTAGCCTTTATAATTGAATGCTTTTAGGATGGAGTGACAGCATTATTGGTTCAAGATGCCATTAAGATAATTTGTATTAGTCGCACTACATTAACATTTATGGATGCTAAAATTAAAAGAGTGAAATTTGACAGTTTCATTATAGATTGGAAAGAACCCATTTTCTTTTTTCTTGTGCACTAATGATTTTCTGAAATTATAATTGCATTCTTAAATAGCAGTTATACAAATTTTAGCTGGAAAGAACACCTTTTCAGTTGGTTCTTTGCGTGAGATAAAATGCAAAGCATCTGATTCCCACCATTCTTTATTTATGCATTGCTGACAGTTTAAGGGCCATATAACTCTGCACTGCCACATGCAAGGAAATGCGAGTCTGCCTTCCAAACCCAGATTGCAATAATGCAAATTATTAAAATAAAATAAAATAATATGAAATTAAAAATAATATTAAAATAATATTAAATAATATTAAATTAATTCATTATTAAATAATATTAATATTATTATTTAATATTAAATAATATTAAATTGATATTAATATAATATTAACAATATTAAATCATATTAAATAAATCATATTAAAATAATATTAAATTAAAAATAAAATAATTTAGAGTGCAGGCATTCCTCCATGCTGATAAAACGGAATAACATTTCTTGCATGCGTTATGGAGTTATGTTTTGGGGTTAAAACAAAATTGGCACAATGACTGTTTGTCTGGATATGACATTAAAGGAGTTGTTCACCTTTGACTTAACTTGGAGGGGCAGATACATATTAACTCCCATAAACTCGAAATTGGAATAAAAATTTTTCAAACTCGGGTGAATGGAATCAAATTCGATTCAAGTTTTTTCTTTAAAAATAACTCGATTTTCAGGAAGGCTGCAAACAGCTCCAAATTGATCCCAGGACGTCCCCCATGGGCTAAAACAGCAATTCGCCGGTTTAAGGTGTCGAATAGTCAAATTAAAATTCTTAAAGGACCGGTACATGATAAATTTCAAAAATCGGATTCAAATTTTTTTTAAAAAACTCGAATCGAATTCTTACTATGGGCTAGTCGAATTTCACAAAAATGCAAACCTTGAAAATGCAAAATTAGAATTTCGAAAATTCTAATTTTACTTCGACCCTTGATAAAGCTGCCCCTTAGTATGATGTAGGTAGTTTTCAATTTTTATTATTTCACTTTTTATTCAGCAGCTCTCCAGGTTGCAGCTTCAGCAAGCTGGTTGCACTCATTTGAACGAGACTGGAATATGAGTAGGAGAGGCCCGAACAAAAAAGATGAATAATAAAAACAATACATTTGTAGCCTTACAGAACATTTGTTTTTTAGATGGGGTCATTGACCTCCATTTGCAAGCTGGAAAGAAGAAGAAGGCAAATAATTAAAAAAAAAAAAATACAAAATATATAATGAAGACCAACTAAAAAGTTGCTGAGAACTAGCCATTCTATAGTATACTAAAACTTACAGGTGAACCACCCTTTTTATGTAGCTGTGTGGTTGTAGGAAAGGGGGTTCTGTAAGAAGATGCTGTAGTCCTCTTCAAAGAAAAGGGAATAAAATGGCCATGTATACGTACATTTCGTCATATTGGTGACATGAATTTTTGGCGAAGTTATGTAAATTGGCTCTTTATTTGTATTGGTCCTTTTTTAAACATGTAGTCTTGTAAAATGTGTGGCTCGTTTATGTTTTATATTGTAATTCAGGTGTTGTACTGTATTCAGGAGGACCATCATCAGGTGGAGTCAGGCACCAGACTACACGAAAGAGGTGGGGTTACTTATGATTGGCAGGTTGGGAATCAGGGGCGCAGGAAAGGGCCCTGCAACTACTTTCGGCAACTCAGTGTATGTATCCCTGAATATAGGTTATCATTTTGGCAAGCACCTTTTTACAGGTAAATAGGGTTTTGGTATGCTGCCCTACATAAGAGTTTCATTGACTGATTTTAGTCTTTCTGTCTGTCCATCTAGCCAAATCTAAAGCACCATCTTGCAGTTCCATTGAATCACAATCTGTCCCAAACTGTGTTTGTGAGTGCCTCTTAGCACAGAGAGAGCTAATACTAGCAAGTGACTGCAGCTCCCGGTTAGTTCCATTCGATATACTTGCTTCGTCCGAAGAATGAACATATAATTCTAAGCAACTTTGCAATATACAATAAGTAAACATTTTCAATGCTTATAAAAATATTTATAAATGTAATTGCAATTGACTCCATATCTGCTGCTTGGGCTGTGGTGGGGGGATGTGATTGTGGAGGCCACAGGCAACGGCATGGAAGTGGCAAGGAAGCATTGGGGGGGGTGGAGTGGTGCAATTTGGAGGCAGGTGTGATGGGGGGGATTCACACTGGTGTTGGCAGCCTCTGTGGCTGGTAGAGTTGCTACCTTTTTTGGAAAAAAATACCGGCCTTCCTATATACACTATTTATCTATTTTCCCTATTAATTAATAACATTGGGATCAGCCATCAATTTTACCAGCCAACCTGGGGTGAAGAGCCCTTGTGTTGGCATCCCCATTGGGCCTCCAACACCCCAGTCGAACACTATACCAGTACCACTGAAACTTTGTACTGCCGACAAGATTCAGTTCCTGCAATGCCTTGCATGTTCTATGATTAACAGACCTGAGAGGAAAGACAGCAACAGAAACATACAGGGAATTGTGTCAATTTGAGCATTGGCTACATTCCTATTACACTGCATGTCAAGCAAGCAGTGAAGAGAACGGTAAAGGACAAGTAGATTCTGATTGCAATAGCAGCTATATTTACAAATATTTTTAGAATCATTGTCTGTTGTACCTATATGTTATAAATTACATTAGATGGGAGATATGTGAATCACCATAACAAATGAATTAAGTGCACTTTATGAAAAGACAATGGGGCAAATTTACTAAAAAGCGTGACGTCATTTTGCCACTTCGCCGATTTACTAATGGGTGTTGGCGTAAATTCACTAGTGAAGTAGACCTACTCTAGCGCAACTTCGCACCCTTACGCCAGGCAAAGTTGCGGATTTTCGTGAACGGTACCTCTTGCACCAGACTTTACTTCGCCACCTCAGACCAAACAAAGTGCAATAGAGTAGATAGGGATTGCTCCTGAAATTTTTTTCTTAATCCCAAAAAACGCTGGCGTCTTTTACTTTTTATAGGGTGATTTTTTTTTAGGGTACCCTCCTTCCCCCCTACATTTTATAACATATGGCACCTAAACTAAACTGTGGGCACATGTGTAGGGCATTAGAACACATTTATTAAGGTTCCCTGGCCTTGTGTAGTGTAATGTGTTTTCTGCTGCATATACGGCCATTGTACTTTAACTGCATGGCGCATGCAAATTTGCCTTCGCTAGCGTAACATTCGAACCACTGATCGTAATATCGTTAACACAACTTTGCAAATGATCAGTAACTTGTGCGCAACTTCGGATCTTCGTGAATTTGGGAATTTACACCTGGCGAAGTGCGGCAACTTCAGCGGTAAGTAAATTTGCCCCAATGTGTTTTTTAACCATATCACACAGATATCATACATATCATACAGATGTGTGATTAGATTTAGTATGTTTCAAAATTCTAAATATGATACTGGCCTGCCTCTAGATATGTGGACAGGTTACTCTTGCCTAGTGTCCAATTAAAGCTGTGAGGCATTCCATCCTCATTCCTAAATAACCCATGCAAGCACCTCTATCCTGTATTATCTTCATGGCTGTGGGGTTGATAAGATATTCAGCATATATTACATGCTACTTTGAGACATTTTTTGAACACTAATGGGGAATGTAATAAAAGTCGGTAACGGCAAAAATATTCGCAATGCGAAAAGTTATGCCTCTGCGCAAACAAATTTTCCTTTGGGTGAATTTAATATAGCTTTTGCAAACCCGGAAACTGTTTAGTGACCACTTCCCGACAGTGGAAGAAGGTTTGCGAATTTTATAGTGCGCAGTAAATGTAATAAAACTTCTTACTTCTTACTTAAAAAGTTGTTATGTTTGCTCCAAAAGATTACGACACCTTGAAGCACTTACTTAGGGGCAGATTTACCTAGAGTCGAATATCGAGGGTTAATTAACCCTCGATATTCGACTGCCGAATTGAAATCCTTCGACTTCGAATATTGAAGTCGAAGGATTTAGCGCTATTCCTACGATCGAACAATTCAAAGGATTTTAATCCATCGATCAAAAGATATTCCTTCGATCAGAAAATTGTTAGGAAGCCTATGGGGACCTTTCGAATGGTCGAATATGGCTACTTCGACCATCGAATTGGCTACTTCGACCTTCGATTACTAGTACGACTTTGACTATTGAATGGTCGAATAGTTAAACGATTTTTACTTCAAATCGTTCGATTCGAAGTCGTAGTAGTAGTCGAAGGTCGAAGTAGCCAATTCGATGGTCGAAGTAGCCATATTCGACCATTCGAAATTCGAAGTATTTTTTCTTCTATTCCTTCACTCGAGCTAAGTAAATGGGCCCCTTAGTATTACATTGCGAAATGCTAATTTTTATTGTTACATGTGCAAACTGTTTTGCTCTTTGCGACTTTTATAACATTCCCCCGTTTGCACTTACCGCATTTTTTACTTTTACATTTACCGAGTGTTGGCAGGTCACATCGGAATTTTTAAGTGGTTTTATGGGGTGGGTGGAAATGACCCTATTAACTGTTAACTAACTGGAAAGAAATGGCTTTCAAATCCTGGATATTAGAAATATACTGTTTCTGTACTGTATTATATTGTACCTAGTGGATCTGCAAAAACATGGGAAATATTTGTTTAAAAGGCAGTCTGGAATGCTACTTAGGGGCAGATTTATCAAGGGTCGAATTTTAAATTGAAAAAACTTCAAAATTCCAAAAGACCAACCTATATTAAGTCGAAGTTTTTTGTGGTCCAATAGGTCAGTTTTCGATCGAATAGGTCCGTATTCGTCCGAATTCAAATCGTTTGAATAGAAGGAATAGCGCATTCGATCGAATTCCAAAAAAACCTTTGATTTTTTCAAAGTCCACCAATTGACTCCAAATAGGCTCTAGGAGGTTCCCCATAGGCTAAAACAGCAATTCGGCAGGTTTTAGATGGGGAATGGTGAAATTTGAATTTTTAAAGAGACAGTACATGATAAATTTTGATATTTGATTTTTTTGCAAATTCGAATCGAATTTGGACTATTTCCTAGTCCAAGTACACAAAAATAGCTTGAAATTCAAATTTTTTCAATTCGAAAATTCACCGCGACCTTTGGTAAACCTGCCCCTTACTGTAAATATCATTTTTATAACTATTTGAAAGTTTGAGCCTTGTGATTTTGCATATATGTTTGCATGCATATACAGGTATGGGGTCCATTTATCAGGAAATCAAGGCCATCTCCCATAGACTCCATTTTAATCAAATCAAATTAGTTTTTCCTCTGTAATAAACCATTGTTTGTACTTGATCCCAACTAAAATAGAATTAATTGATATTGGTGGCAACATCTGATTGGGGCAGCAACACAACAATGCAAAGCTTACAATCATCTTTATATGGCATATAATAAGCAGAAAACTTTCAGTGCCAGTTCTTCAGGAAGATAGTTACATGTGATAAACTTGGGGCTTTATCAAAATGTATCTCTGGCAATGTAAATGCTTTCTACTGGAATTTGAAACAATTAAAAGGGATACTGTCATGGGAAAAAAATGTTTTTTCAAAATGAATCAGTTAATAGTTCTGCTCCAGCAGAATTCTGCACTTCTCAAAAGAGCAAACAGATTTTTTTATATTCAATTTTGAAATCTGACATGGGGCTAGACATTTTGTCAATTTCCCAGCTGCCCCTGGTCATGTGACTTGTGCCTGCACTTTAGGAGAGAAATGCTTTCTGGCAGGCTGCTGTTTTTCCTTCTCAATGTAACTGAATGTGTCTCAGTGGGACATGGGTTTTTACTATTGAGTGTTGTTCTTAAAACTACCAGGCAGCTGTTATCTTGTGTTAGGGAGCTGCTATCTGGTTACCTCCCATTGTTCTTTTGTTTGACTGCTGGGGGGAAAAAGGGAGGGGGTGATATCACTCCAACTTGCAGTACAGCAGTAAAGAGTGATTGAAGTTTATCACAGCACAAGTCACATGACTTGGGGCAGCTGGGAAATTGACAATATGTCTAGCCCCATGTCAGATTTCAAAAGTGAATATAAAAAAATCTGTTAGCTCTTTTGAGAAATGGATTTCAGTGCAGAATTCTGCTGGAGCAGCACTATTAACTGATTCATTTTGAAAAAAATGTTTTTTCCCATGACAGTATCCCTTTAAAATTCTAAGACAATTTTAAAAGCCACAAGTGGGGGATCATGAATCCTGTAATGTATGGCACGTGTACGTATGTATGCAACCTTTTTATCTGAAACTGCCGGCAGTTATTGCCTGAATTAATTCTGCTGTTTAACCTGGAACATTTCTTGGCCACTTGAGGTCCATATCATGGCATGCTGTTTAAAGGAAATAATAATGTCATATTTCTTTTTGTGTCTGGAGCAAAGCAATCTGGTAATGAACGTTCTTTTTCATAATTGCGCCATTTGTTAATTATGAAGTTTTAATCCATACTCTACTTGCCATCCTAGATTTCATTCCCTGGAGCTCATTTACTAAATAAGGACAACAACACAGATGGTATCATTTAATTAAATGTATTCTTGACCCGTAATGCTCCTGCCCTTCACTTATAGAACACACCAGGACATTGTAAATTAAAGTGCAGCTTAAGTTCCTTATCAAGTTGGCTTATTTTTATGGCTCGGGGCTGCAGTGCTGCTTCCCACAGGCAACACCACTATGCCACATTAAGGGGGTTATTTATCAAAGGTTGATAAATTTTTTCGACTGAAACCCTCCGAAATGAACATCATGAAGGCTATTAACATCTTCAAATGGTTCAAGGGACCTCTGCCATTGACTTCTACATGACCTCGACAGGTTTTAGATGGTGTATTTTCGGATCCGAACTATTTCCAGGGTCGGGGTATAATAAATCTCAAAAAAAAACATGTTTTTGAAAAAATATTTTTTTTAACCTGAAAAATCACATCTAAAACTTGAATTTTTCGTGAAAAAACACAACTCGACCCTTAATAAATATTACCCCTAAGTAGACAGACCTCAGACCCCAAGTAGCCACTAGTGATGGGAATTTGTCCCGTTTCGCCACAAAACATTCGTGAAAACATTGCTGATTTTGATGCCGGCGAAAATTTGCCAGCGTCAAAGTGGGCGTCAACATTTTTTCGACACTGACGAATTCTCACCTGGCGAATAAATTCACCCATCACTAGTAGCCACCCATTCTCTTTGAACAAGTGCTTAATAAGTGATGCAGCAATAATTACACACAAGTATTTCCTTATTAATTAAAGGGGGTGTTCACCTTAAAATTTACTTTAATATGACGAAGAGAGTGATATTCTGAGATGATTTGCAATTGATTTTTATTATTGCTAGGGTCTGCATTATCCTAGCAACCAGGCAATGATTTGAATGAGGAACTGGAATATGAATAGGATAGGGCTTAAATTGAAAGATAAGTAGCAAAAATAACAGTAACAATACTTTTTTTTAAAAAAAGCTGGAAAAAGTCCAAAAAAAGGTGGCAATTAATTAAAAAACTAAACAAAATTTAAAAAAAAAATTAAGACCAATTGAAAAGGTGCTAAGAATTATATATACTAAAAGTAAACTCAAAAGCGAACTACCCCTTTAAGCATTGAACCATCACTCAGCTTTTGTATAGGCACAGAATTGCTGTTTTTCCAGTATTTAAAAAAAATGGTATATGGTGGATAATGAATTCAGATCCACTAGCAAGTAACAAATTGTACCCATCCAAACGGACACATTTGTTATAACTTGGCTTCTTTAGCACACATAAGGAGAAGAAATGAACCTAATCAGATAAATGAAGAAGTGCTGGTCATGACAGTGGGTTACCAGTGTAGCTGTGGCCCAGTATCGACAAAGTTTTTTTTTTCCAAGAATCTTGACTTATTGCCAATATCTCCTGGGGGCTAGGTTAATTGTTAGTAGAAATAAGAGAGCTAGGCCCATGAAGTAATACTGCCTAGCATGCTATAGGCATGGATATTTCCGTTTCAGTAATGAAGTATTGTGCTAATACATTTCAGGAATATTTCTTAGTTAATGGTTTAGGTATAGATAATTTGTATATGCATCAAAGGGCCCAATAGTCTCATTTGTTGTCCTTCTTTGTGTTTGTGAGATTAATCAAGGGAGGGATTGACCATAAACCCTTGTTTATTAACTCCTATATGTCTCCTGTTGCAGCAAAGGGAAAGAGCAGGGGCTTTTTAGAGACCAGGGAAAACATCCAAAATAGAAACATACAGATATAATTGCAGCAGTTAGCTTTTAGCCTTTACAACAATATACAAAAACATGTATTCTTTGCACTAATTGCGGTCTTTCAACCACATTTACAAAACAAAGGAGGCACTTAAAAAGTCAGCCTGTGTATCCACATCAGCATTCCGTTTAGATGCCCTTGATTATTAGGTAAATTTGGATCACTGTGGAGACTAGTGATGGGCGAATCTGTGCTGGTGGAAAATTTGTGAAACGCATTGAAGTCAATTTTGTATTATATATATATATATATATATATATATATGTTTGTAGTCCCCTTTAAAGAGAGAGAGCTAACAATGTATTTTGTAGGAATGAGCTGAAAACCCTGTTCTTCCCTATTTGGTGTATTCCTAAACATTCCTTGTCCTTTTACAAGTATGTTTAATGCCCAAAGGTATTCTGACAGACAATGGTACCCTGTTTAACACAGAAACACTGCATAATATCTGCACATTGCAACGTTCGGTCATGAGATTGAAGAACCTACTGTAGATGTCTGTTTATTCCAATTTTCCATTTGTTGGAAGCACATGATCAGCATATCTAGGAGTCTCTGGTTCAAAGCAGCATCAGTAGACACATTATATTCTGCCTTTCAGTCCACAATCGAGTTCTAATTACCATGTTAGGTTCAACTGGCCTCATTTAATAAGGGACTGAGGAAACCCTTCCGAGACAACCACCATGTTTTTTTTGCAATAGTTTTTTATGTGTGTGAGTGAGGGAAATTGGTTATAGAGAAAGGGCTTCCTGCTACAAATCAGACAACCATCTTTGGATTAGTGACACTTTCCACAAGTGCAAATTATAAATGACCCGACAAACCATGGAACAAACTCAAACTTTATTTTACCTGACAGCACAAAGATAACAACAACACTTTGCTCTGCTGTGACAGGGAGGACTTAAAGGGCAACTAAAGCCTTAGATCCCATTTAAATTGAAGGTCGTCTTTCTTATAAATCATTTCTCCTCTCATTCAAATCCCTTATGTTTGTTTATATTCTTTCTGCATAGAGACTATCTTGCAGTTCTGCAGGGGAGCTCATAGCAGCCAATCTGGTGAAGCAGAATGATTGGTTGTCCTGCTAGCAAAGTCCGTTAGTGAAATTCTCCGTCTGTTTCATCACCAAATTCCACTCAGTCACTCTTGGGGGCAGAATTACTTGTAGGCGAAGTTGCTAACGCTATTGTCAATTCACTAGCGTTACCGCTGCAAGGACATTGCCAATTTACTAATGGGCAGGCACGGATTTGTGGAAAGGCCACCAAGGCCTGGGCCCAGGATTTTAGGAGGAGGCATACTGGCCAACCACATCCACATTGGTTCAGAAACACTGTAAATGAGCAGGAGATACAATAGTTTTTTCTGGCCCCGATGATGAAAATTGGCACGAATAATGGGGAGGGGCGATGAATGGCAGCAGGTCTAGGCGCACCCGCTATATAAATCCAGCCCTACTAATGGGTGTGGCGTTCCTTCGCTAGCGAAAGAGATAAACGGTAGAGGTCATTCGCATTCTATCACCAGGCAATTGGACCTAACTGCACAAATTTACCAAAATGCAGATTTTACTAAACGTTACCTCTTTCGTCAGACTTGCCTTCGCCAGCTCAATCTTCAGTTACTTACGTCATATTTTTTGAGTGGGAAAACTTCCAAAAAATGCTGGCATCTTTTTCTTTTTTCAGGGTGATAGACTGCAAAAGTGTTTAAATTTTTTTTTGGTGTAACCGGTTTCCCCCATTCATTTGTTAACATATGGGAACATTATTTTACAGTTGGCTTTTGTGTAGGGCATAATGACAACTCAATTGACTTTATTAAGGTTCCCTTGGCATGTGTAGTTATCAGTGTAAATGTGATGTATTAGATGTGTGTCATAAAGACTTCTATTCAACTTTAAATTTCCTGCCTTATGCAAATTAGCCTGAGCGCAAGACCTCGAACGAAGTTGCGCTAAGCAGAATTGAACGCTAGCGCATCTTCGTTTTGATTTTCTTGCATTGCCGCAGTAACGTGAAGTGTAGCAATGGCTGTGAAGTGGTCTCTGGCGAATTTACGCCCTTGAGTAAATCTCCCACTGGGTTGATCCTGATGATTTATTTGCATCATGGTGATTGAGAAATGAAAAAGACATTCCATTTAGATAGGCTTATGGAAATATATGATGCTCGTGGACAAATCCTTACAAGGGCTGTTTAAAAACTGGCAACATATTTCTGTTTTGAATATTGAAAGGCATTTTCCCAGCCCTCAGATATAGAAAATACAATTGTAATTTTTTAATCCGCTGCCAATGAAAACAATGAAAGTGTGGGATGGTTCAGCCACCCTATAAAGGGAGTAAAGTCATATATAAATCTATATATATAATTAAATGATCCTATGAGATATTTCATCCTATGAGATATTTGACTTCCCAAAAAATATCTAATCTCCCTTTAAAAACAATATCCAAGAATGGACTACAGAATTGTGTTAAAATTAGAAACATAACTGTCCTACATCGGAAGGAACAGCAATGTATACAACCAAAAATCAGGCAAGAATCAAGCAACCTGTAATTTTATGGAAATGGGCACAGCAATGTACACATCATTTAAGGCTTTGTTATAGCTAGAATTATCAAGATGTTGCTCTTAACTAGATCATGTTTATTTGGCAGAGAACAATGTATACAAATTACAGAGAGATGTGTCAGCATTCCATATTCTCAGGGGAATAATTATTTCCATCCCCGCAAGGATTCCTTCCTTGAGTTATGATTGGGCCTTTAACAGAAACACTGGCAACTTTGTCTGTGCAACAATTCTATGAAATGCCAGTAGCCTCGTTTTTATTTCCTTTAATATTGAATTATGTTTTTCTATTTAAGTATTTCCGTTGATGTATGGATTAGGAGAATGTTTAATAACTAAACTCTATTCTCAGGAATAGGGAAAAACAATATAATTATTATTATCATGCATAATGGCATTTATTCACAGACAGATTTGTTTCCAGACAATTTGCTCCCAGGTGAGAGACGTGATAATGCCGCCCCTCTCCTTTTTTTAATTAAAAAGTACCCCTTAAGGCCCTATGTCCAGGTTTTAAATGTGCTGCACAGGCAACTGCGATTCAGGGCAACAGAACACAATTAACTCTTGAAACAAGATTGGGAATCACACCATTAAATATATTGACTTGAAAACTGTACTGACAGTTACAGATGTCAATTATTACTCATTTCATTTTAATACAGGCCGGAGGAAGCAAATAACAGTGCAGCAAATAGTCTTTTGGGATATGTCTCATCAGCAGTTCCCCCTGGTAATTGTAGTCAGTACATTCTAGTAATAATCTTAATGATGCTGTTTAACATTTCACCTACTTCACCATCCAATAGTTCACCAGTTAATTGTTCTTTAAACGATACCTCCCAACTTTCTGGAAATAAAAAGAGGGACAAAAATATTTGCCGCAATTTTCATTGTGTTCCCATGTTCATTTTAAAAAATTGGAAGTTTATGAAAAGTATGAACATTTTTTGTGGTTTTTATGTGTTATTACAGTCTTGCTAATGAAAGTGCATTGCCCTTTAAGCTGCTAGTCACTGTTTCCCCAAGAGACCTGCTTATGTTAAATTGCTACAATTATTTATTTGTTTATCTGAAATTGTTGCAAACGTTTTAAGTGCACCTGGTGGATGTTCTGGGCTCTCTGCCAAAAGCAAATTCAGTTAGAAACTTTGTATCTTTTTCTAGTTGTTCAGCAGATTAAACAGAAAGTCGGGACATTTCAGTAACAAGCTGGGACTGCGGGTTGAGCTGTCAAAAGCAGGACTGTCCCGCTCAAAATGGGACAGTTGGGAGGTACTGTATGTTTAAACCCATGGGAACATCCACACAAATCACACCCACACACCACAATCCTTGGCCTTCAACGTCTTTGGTAAGCACTTACAATATTTAAAAATAATCATTTGTATTGGAACAACTGCTAAGGACTGACTATGGCAGGCACAGGCTGAAAAAAGCTGCTTACTCAACCCCTCCAGACTGAGTAGGCTAAATACCATCATGTGTATGGGGTCTCTGGGGGTTTTCAGTTTGAAAATTCCATCAGGCCCTATTATAATTTGATTATTAGACTCAGGGACCAAATGATTAGATTCTACTGATTCCATCATGTTGTTGGCCAAATTGGGGGAAAATGTGCTTGTTTGTCGACCTCAACAAACAACTATGTAAGGCTAGGTTAACTTTTTGTTACTACTCACTAAGTAGAACTGGAATTCAAGTTGTTGCTATACAGAAAGCAGTGAGAGCAGCAACAGACATTTACCCTACTCACAGAAAATTGAGAGAGAGCAGGAAAAAATGTCCCAAAAAGTATTTATAAAAATACTTATTTAAGCAACTGCCACCAGAACAGAAGGTGCATGTTATACTATTTATGTTTTATACCATATCATAAAGACGACTATTTAGTAAAAATAACTCAATGACCTTAGAAAATTGCTTTCATATTAAGTCATACTCGCAAGACAGGTAGTAGCAACGGTGTAATAAGAGCTCCCTGCCAACATTTTCAGAGGGGTCCGTTGCACATACGGTAGCTGCCCCCACCGCGGAATGGGCCCCCCTGTTCCCAAGTCGTCATCCCCCCTGTGTCTGCCTCCTCTGTAGTTAAGCCACTGGGTAGTAGGTGTACACCAAAATCTGATGGTGTGCTTGGAATTTATATTCAATAGCAGCACTCACCCAGAAAATATCAGGTTTTGGTGCACCTCAAGCATCAACTCATGACAGCCCAAAGATGTATGTACATTAGACTTAGTACTAGGTGCTAATATGGGCTCAGCATTGTGCCCATTAAATTTGCCATCCACTGATGTGCCTGGGCCTATATGTGTTTCTCTACAAGGCTGTATTTTGATCTGGTACTGCCCTAGGCACTGGACCTCTTCATGCCCATTTGCAAATGTCACTTTTGCTCCCTTTGGTTCCAGGTAACCCCTAACACCCGCCACTGCCACTGGATTTCGTGGGAAAGTATCTGGGGCAGATACTTTTTAATAAAAGCTTTATGTACCATATAGGCTGCCAAGGGCCACCAAAGCTGTCTATGGTAAACACGTCCCTGCTACTCTGTACTTGTCCCGTGCTGATTTGCGAATTGCACCCACTTTGCTGTATAAGGTATTCTGGAGCAAGGGTACTTTAAACCTGCATTAACAATGTGATATGTATAGTTGCACTCCAAGTTACTTAAGTTGAATTACCCTCAAATACAATTTGTTGTTGTGATTTTGCCCAGCTGCTGTGAGACTTTATGAGCTGCTAGAGAGTCTTTCCGTTGGTTAATTTTTCCATATTTCCTTCACTGCAGGAACAGCATAATACAAGTGGCCCATAGTAAGCTGTGTTGATAACACGAAACGATCCTGTCGGTGATAAACGATAGTAATATTCGCAGTAATACATTTTTCAAAGCAAACTACAATATATTTAGCTTGATAGATGAGATTCCTTTCATCCCTCTGTTCTGAAACCAATGAAGGAACTCCAATCAGAACACAATAGCTAAGAACCCAGGCTTAAACATTCTACACTACTAGAATCAGGCCACCGTTTTTGGCAATGGGCAAAAGTGCGTAAGAAACAACTGTACATGAATATTTTCTCCACCAGGAGATAAATACATTTTCCATTCCCGCTCTACAAATCCATTCTTCTCCCTTCTCCCAAGTTGTTTCTCTTTAATACTAAATATTTGTAGTGTATTAAGAATTAGATGGCATCTACTTCTTGAAAATGTATTTTGCATAACAAATGAACCTTTCCATTATATAGTAAATATTTCCAGGTATTTTACAGTTTTGTCCATATAACTGCAATTGAGGTAATAGTTTTATGCCTCTCTGATCACTTTCTCTGACTCTTGAAAGAATATAGTGGGAGGGATCACTTCTTCTGCAGATTCATAACTAAGCTGGTGTCTGCTGCATGGTTTCAGAAGTAGGAGCCAGGACTGCAGATAATATAAACAGCTAGATAGATAATGTTTCATTTGCAATTACATTTACATAACTTCGAACCCTGTGAACATTAGTAACTGATGTGTAGGAGATGGTAACCAAGAACTAAATTTCCTTTTATTAAGCACAGTTTTCGGGTGAAGATCCCCATTTAAACCAGAGTAGAAGGAACAGACTGTGTCCATTGATAAGCATTATTCTTAATGCACTAGAATAAACACTTCATAAAATTCTGAATCACAGCAATTAGTACGATGCATTCATGCTCACCTAAATCAGAATTGCACAGGGCAAATGACTGCAGAATATAAAATATTAAATCTCATGGTAAATATTTAATTTGTATATGTCCCACAAGGAATATTGGGAGTTACTATTGCATGGTTATGGGAATAAGATAAATATGGGTGTAACGTGAACTACCGTATATACTCGAGTATAAGCCGTCCCGAGTATAAGCCGAGGAACCTAATTTTACCTCCAAAAACTGGGAAAGCTTATTGACTCGAGTATAAGCCTAGGTTGAGAAATGCAGCCCCTTCTGGTAAGTTTCAATCAAAAAATTGAGGGTTTCTGCTCCCATTGGAGGTGCCGGTGTCTCGTTTTTGGATGCCGGCGACTATTCTTAGACGCCGGCGACCGTTTTTGCGCTTGACCTGAGTATAAGCCGAGGTAGAGTTTTTCAGCATATTTTGGGGGCTGAAAAACTCGGCTTATACTCGAGTATATACGGTAATTCTCCCTCTCTCTGTGCTTACTTGGAATGGCACTGGCAATACCCTGTTCTAGTGTACTGCTAATTCTGGCACAAGATGATTACATTTTTTCTTCCTAACATCTTTAATGATACAGTCACATATCTTCTTCCTTTTAGTCACACAGCGTTGCTGTTTATATTTCTCACAAACAATCGGAACAGACCAGGTTGATGACTGCATAAGCGCCAAATTCACTTCAGAACATTTCCCTTGTGTCTAGAAATGCTAATAATGGGACTAAAATACATTTAGAAATGATAATGAATAATGTAAAAAGGTTTATCTTGAGGGCATGACTCACAACACTGCCTCTTCCACTTCAGAGCTTTATTTTAAATCTATGGTTCTGCATATGTTTGATGGGTTATTTGAACCTAAGGCAGGGAAAGACAGCTTGCTTCATTTGTTTTTGATTTGCATATTCTAGACTTTACTGCCCTCTCTGTATAAAGAGCTACTTACCCCCCATGGCACTAAAGAGATATTTGCAATAAAATATACAAATATATACTGTTTTCTTGTGTCATGGTAACTGGAAGAACCATAGAGGGAATGCATATACCTCCCAGAACAGAGCAGAGGTCAGCTTTAATGAGTTCCTAAACAGATGCTAGGACTGGTTAGAGCTCACCTGTATTTAGGAGGGGTATGGCATGGTGGAAAGCTCTCTCAGACCTGCGAGTGTGCAGTGCAGCTGGGGGTGTTACATAAAAATGTGTCCTCTAATGCTACATAAAATTATCCATTAGTCTCCACAAAAGCCGAACTCTAATCTGCATACACAAATGTTGTCGTATTCTGTTGTCCAGTGCTTTTAAAGCATGGTTCACCTTTAAGTTAACTTTTAATATGTTCTAGAATGCCCTATTCCTAGCAACTTTGCAATTGATCTTTATTTCTTGCTTATAGTTTGACTTTTTTAGCTTCCTCTTCTACAACTTTCCATCTTTCAATTGAAGGTCACTGACTCCAGCAGCCAAAAAAACTAGTGCTCTGTGAGCTTGCAATTTTATTATTCTTGATACTTTTTATTAAAGAGATACTGACACCAAAAAATGAACTTTTTAATATCTATCATAACATTATCTTTGAATGCCATTTATAATTTTGCCATAATAGTATCTGCCTGATGCTTTAACATTTAAAACATTAACCTTTCTTACCCCCTTTTTCCCAATGAGGGGGCTGCCATATTTGTGCAGCAGTAGTCCGTTAGCATTAGAAACTCTAACTGTCAAGTTGAGAAGGGACAGTCAGGTTGACAAAACAGGCAGGTAAAGGAACTTCAAGTAACCATTAGCAGAACGATCAGCGAAAAACGATCAACATGACTTTTCGTGTAGATTAATATTTTGAATATAAATTTTTTAGTGTGAGTATCACTTTAATTATCTTTCTATTCAGACCCTCTTCTATTTGTATGTCAGTCTCTCATTCAAGCCACTACATGGTTGCTAAGGTAAACAAGACCCTAGCAAGCAAATAGCTGCTGCAATTCTAAACTGGAGAGCTGCTGAACAAAGAGCTAAATAACTGAAAAACCACATAAAAAATAAAAATGAAAACCAAATTGCAGATTGTCTTAGGCTATCAATGTCTATGTCATCCTAAACGTGAATTTGAAGGTGAACAACCCCATTCGACTGGAGACAGAATTTGTCGGAATCATGAAAAAAGTGCTTTGAGAAAAAGTGCTAATAACTACTACTGAATGTGACCTTGTTAATTAAAATGTTAGCTACCACTCCAGCTAGTAAAAGTGCCATTGTCTCTCTTTAGAAGCAATGGGCAAACATAAATAACCTTCAGTCCATCTGCCTAGGGGACTTTCACCAGCTAAACTAGACTGTGCTTACAAACTCACTTAAAGTGGCTATTAGTAGGCAAAATCAATATGGCTCTTTTCAGGCAATAGTCTCTATATACAGTATCCCATGTTGCATTAGTGCCCAAATTGAGCAAGTGATCTTGGATCACGGAGACCTTAAATAGAATTGCATTTTGGTATGGGAAATCTTAGCTATGAGGAAAGACTGGCCAAATTGGGGATGTTCACACTGGAGAAGAGGCGCTTAATGGGTGATATGATAACTATGTATAAATATATAAGGGGATCATATAATAATCTCTCTAATGCTTTATTTACCAGTAGATCTTTCCAGCTGACACAAGGTCAACCACTCGGATTAGAAGAAAAGACATTCCACCTAAATATTCAGAAGGGGTTTTTAACAGTGAGAGCTGTGAAGATATGGAATTCTCTCCCTCAATCAGTTGTACAGGCTGATACATTAGATAGCTTTAAGAAGGGGTTGGATAGCTTTTTAGCAAGTGAGGGGAAAACATGGTTATGTGTCAGACTCACCAGTATAATCCAGTCGTAGAAGGAGCTGGAGCAGAAGATAATGAACCCACAAGCGCCTCACACAACCGCTACCCACTTGGAGTGGAACAAGGAGCAGGGTTGTGGAGAGTAGCCAGTGAGACGATAGCGAAGTACAAGGGATTAAGCGAAGTCGTAGTCAGGAGATCCGAGGTCAGAAGGCAGGCAGCAAGAATCATAAACGGTGAGACAGGCAAGAAGGTCGAGACAGGCGGCAGTAATCAAATCCAAGTTCAGGCAAAGGTCGATAATCAGGAATCCAAACAGTTCAAGACGCTAGGGTTTCAGTTCAAACAACCTAATAACCAGGCAATGCATTACAGACTGGTTTGGGTTTAAATGCAGATAATTTGGCGCCAAACTGGCGTCACTGCGCTGACGTCGCGGAACTGACGCCAGCACGTCCATCACAGGCGTTTCCACCTACGTCCTTGCGCCCGCGACCATCGCCAGCTCCCGCATCAGACGCCGACGTGCATTAGCGCGCCCGCGCCGGACAGGACGCATGCGTGCGTTCTCACAGTTATGGGAGATAGCTCATAGTCCAAGTTGATCCAGGGACTAGTCCGATTGCCATTTTGGAGTCAGGAAGGAATTTTTCCCCTCTGAGGCAAATTGGAGAGGCTTCAGGTGGAGTTTTTTTTTGCCTTCCTCTGGATCAACTGCCAGTTAGGCAGGTTAAAATAGAATTCAAAGGTTGAACTTGATGGACTTACTATATTACCATGATCCATTGCCTGACAGTGAAATAAAGCAAAGGGAAAATTAGTATTAGTAGTTTAAAGGAGAAGGAAACCTAGTCGGCGCAAAAACCCTCCCCCCCTCCCGTGTGTTGCCCTCTCACTCCTCCCCCCTGGCCTACCCGTCCCGCTGGGCAAATGCCCCTAACTTGTTACTTACCCTTCTGCGCACGTCCAGTCCAGGGAGTTCACAGACGAAATCTTCTTCCACGTGATCTTCTTCCTGCTTTGAACGGCGTTTTGGCGCATGCGCAGTAGGAGCATTTCGCCGGTAGGGATCTACTGCGCATGCGCCAAAAGTCACAAAGTTTCTTCGTGACTTTTGGCGCATGCGCAGTAGATCGTACCGGTGAAATGCTCCTACTGCGCATGCGCCGGTCAAAGCAGGAAGAAGATCGCGTGTTGTCGGTGAACTCCGTGGACTGGACCTGCGCAGAAGGGTAAATAACAAGTTAGGGGCATTTGCCCAGCGGGACAGGTAGGCTAGGGGGGAGGAGGGAGGGTGGGCAACACACGGGAGGGGGGGAGGGTTTTTGCACCAACTTGGTTTCCTTCTCTTTTAAGTTAAAAGATTTATCAGTACAGCTAATTAATATCAAGGAAATAATTTTTAAAAATGTGTAATTTTTGTATAACACTGAGGGGCCCATTTACTAAGGGTCGAAGCGAATTCGAAGTTAATTTTCGAATTCGAAAACTTTGAATTTGTAAGTACTTTTTGGGTACTTCGACCATCGAATAGGTCAAAATTTGAGTCGAATTGAAAAAACTTTGAATATTCGAAAATGGAAGTACTGTCTCTTTATAAAACTTCGGCTTCGACACTTCGCCATCTTAAACCTGCCGAATTGCTATGTTAGCCTATGGGGACCTCCTAGAACCTATAGCCAGTATTTGTTTTTTAGAAGTCAACGTTTTTTGTTTTTTTTTGAAAATCGTTCGATTGATCTATTAAATCGTTCGATTCAAACGATTTCTACGTTCGATCGAACAATTTGAATTTGATCGAAAACTGCTGAATTTACTCCAAAAAAATCTTTGACTATCAAATTTTTACAAATTCGAAGTTTTACCACTTCGAAATTCGACCCTTAGTAAATGTGCCCCATAGTCTACGGGAGACGGCCTTTCCGTAATTTGGATCCTATACATGTACAAATTACAATTCCACATTTCAATTTAACAAAACACCTTTCTCGCAGCACTTTTGTAGTTTCATTTTAATCCATGTCATATCTGGTTTATCAGGTCGCAATTTGGCCACTTAACATCATCCAGGGAGGCAATGAAGAAGTGGATATCTAATGTTTCATCTGAAGTCAGCACTAATGGTTTATTGATTGTGAAAGATAGCTTCTTTTAGCTGTTAATTTGTATAACTACAGTTTGAAAAAACCTTGGGTACATACAGCATTAACTGGAGATGCATAAATGAATAATTCCCACAAGCAATAACCGATAAAATGAATTAAAACAGAATATACAATATTAACACTAAGGATGCGGGTTTTATCTGTATTTACCAACCTTCTCTACAAACTTTAACACAAGATGGTCTTATCACTTTGGTCTACAATCTTGTATTTGAAGAAAAAATTTATTTCGGAGCATAGGCAAAGCTTGTTATTCCAGGCACATGCTTTATCTGGAATTATTTCCCAGTAGAATGAAGAACAAAGCTACAGTACATTCAGTGTGAGTTTTAGGTTACACAAGATGATTTTCGAGATCTCAAACTGACTGGCCTCTGAGTTTATCAGTCTAAGATTTTGCAAATATGTGGGAGAGAACAAAACTCGATGTGGATAAAACTGCCAGGCAGTAATTAGGACCTGCCTTGGCAAACCGACCAAATTTTGATATTCTAAAATCCATCCGCATACTAATTACCCCAAGACGAGACCCCAAGTAATTCCGTGGTGGCCAAATAGCAACTCCATGTTTAGCACAAGATAGAAAAAGAATATTTCACAAGGATTTAATAATTAATTTTTCTGACCATCTTTGCCAGTGTTCTAATGCGGTAATAAAAGTGCCCCTGCATCATTTTTCAGCAAGTGGGATATCTATGGATCCATTTGTAAGTTACATTTTTTTACACACTACCATTGGTCATTCAATTCATAAAACTTGGTCTGTCATGGAACGTTTCATCATTGGTCTGTGTATGGCATTTGGATAATATAACTATGGGTCTCTTGGTGCATTTCTGAATTGTAATATACAGGTATGGGACCTGTTATCCAGAATGCTTGGGATTTTTCAGTTATTTGGATCTCCATACGTTAAAGGGGTGGTTTACCTTTCAGTTACTTTTAGTATGTTATAGAATGGTTAATTCTAAGCAATTTTGCAAATTGACCTTCATTTTTTTTTATATAGTTTTTGAATCATTTGCCTTCTTCTGACTCTTTCCAGCTTTTAAACGCTCTGTAAGGCTTCATCATTTTTGTTATTGCTACTGCTTAGTACTCATCTTTTTATTCAGGCCCTCTCTTATTCATATACCAGTCTCTTATTCAAATGGATGCATGGTTACTAGGGTAATGTGCCCCTGGCAGCCAGATTGCTGAAATAGCAAACCAGAGCTGCTGAATAAAAAGCTAAGGGGGGTATTTATCAAGGGTCGAATTTCGAGGGGTTAAAACCCTCAAATTCGACCATCGCATTGAAATCCTTCGAATTTGAATATCGAATTTGAAGGATTTAGTGCTAAAATAAGCATTCAATCTATTGATCGAATAAAAATCGTTTGCTCGAACGATTAAATCGTTCGAATCAAACAATTTTCACAGATCGATCAAAGGATTTTTATTCAATGCCAAAAACTAAGAAAGTGCTTGTAGAAGGTCCTCATAGGATTATAAAGCAATAATGCAATTCGGTAGGTTTAACTTTGCGAAATATTGAATTCGAAGGATTTTTAAAGAAACAGTACTTCGACTATCGAATGGTCGAATAGTCGAACGATTTTTTATTTGAATCGTTCGAACCGAAGTCCAATTCGAGGGTAGCCTATTCGATAGTCGAAGTATCCACAAATTTACTTCGAAATTCGAACTTTTTGAAATTCGAATATTCATCTGCCCCCAGTATCTCAAAAACAAGACATGAAAACCAATTGCATATTGTCTCAGAGTATCACTCCCCCTTTAATTCTACTAAAAAATCATTTAAACCTCAAATAAACTTAATAGGATTGTTTTTCCTCCAATAAGGATTCATTATATCATAGTTAGGATCAAGCACAAGCTACTGTTTTAATATTAACGAAATAAAGGAAATGTGTTTTAAAATTTTGAATTATTTCATTAAAATGCAGTATAAGGGAGATGGTCTTCTGTAATTCAGTGCTTTCTTGATTACAGGTTTCTAGATAACTAGATATTTTGCCAGTAATGGATTGAATTGCAGGAGTCAGACAATGCAGGATTTGGGCTAAAAACAAACAGCTAGAAAAACACCCCGAAAAAACGGCATTTGGGCAAATGATGAAACCAGCTTTCTAAGCATTAGTGGGCTGATTATTACTTATGGAGCGTGTTTATGGGCCGGATTATATTAAAATGTTAATGTCATACAATAAGGAGTCCTTGAGTAGACTGGGGCCCATAAAAATCCTGTGGAGGGCCACACCATCCCTGCTCTAGGTAATCTAGAATGCCTTGGGGCAGGTTACCTTTATGAACTTCCTATAGAAAAGGAGTAATAGTGCATTAATAAAAGTAAACATTTACATTTTTTGCAGCGTAATAGTCGTTTTGTGACAGCTATTAAACTGTGAGTTTTAACTGTGTTTAGCCCATTTACTTTATTATCAAGAACCGTGTCTCAGGCAGCTCTTTGCCAGGGGAAGTATTTAACTTTAAGAGCAGAATTTATTTTTATTTAACTGGAAATGTTGCCCTTTTCATATAGGACAGTAAAAATGTGCTTCATATATTAACATGCCCCTGAGAATGCAAATTACCCACTGTTTATTTGGTTTATACACTAGTGTGCACTCACATAAACATTATGCATTAAAGTTATACACCTAAAATTGCCTGAAGGGCAATTAAATGAAATAAAAAAAATTTAATTAAAGGGATACTGTCATGGGAAAAAAAAAACTTTTTCAAAACGCATCAGTTAATAGTGCTGATCCAGCAGAATTCTGTACTGAAATCCATTTCTCAAAAGAGTAAACAGGTTTTTTTATATTCAATTTTGAAATCTGACATGGGGCTAGACATATTGTCAATTTCCCAGCTGCCCCAAGTCATGTGACTTGTGCTCTGATAAACTTCAATCACTCTTTACTGCTGTACTGCAAGTTGGAGTGATATCACCCCTCCCTTTTCCCCCCAGCAGCCAAACAAAAGAACAATGGGAAGGTAAGCAGATAACAGCTCCCTAACACAAGATAACAGCTGCCTGGTAGATCTAAGAACAACACTCAATAGTAAAAACCCATGTCTCACTGAGACACATTCAGTTACATTGAGAAGGGAAAACAGCAGCCTGCCAGAAAGCATTTCTCTCCTAAAGCGCAGGCACAAGTCACATGACCAGGGGCAGCTGGGAAATTGACAAAATGTCTAGCCCCATGTCAGATTTCAAAATCGAATATAAAAAAATCAGTTTGCTCTTTTGAGAAATGGATTTCAGTGCAGAATTCTGCTGGAGTAGCTCTATTAACTGGTGCATTTTGAAAAAAACATGTTTTCCGATGACAGGAGGATCCCTTTAAAAACAAAAAAACAAAACCGATGTTCGTAAATAAACTTTTTGTGAATGATAGTGCAGGTTATGTTAAGCAAATATACTTTATTTTAATCTTTAAAGACCTGTCTCTATTTGCCCTGTTTTCTACAAGCGATTTGAGTGGTAATAATAGTCATTAATCGATGATCTCCCCAAGCGAATCGTGGGATATTCATTTTTGAAATCCTTTTATTCTATTCTTTCTAGACTTTAATAAATGCTTCTATCTTGCCCTGATAACGATAGCAATCTGGGCAGCGGTAATATAGTCATTAATCGATGATCTCCCCAAGCGAAGCGTGGGATATTCATTCAAGCTTTTTATAGCAACATGCCTTCCAGCAAACAATACCAAATAGTGTGATTGTTCCCAGGTATTGCTAGATCATTCCACATTCCCAGCAGTCTTTTTTCATAGTTGTAATATAGTTAAAACACCTATTAATTGTGCCTATAAACAATTCTTAATCATGAGGACATTAATGTGTTGTATCAGCTTCATTTCTGTATTGCCAGCCTTCAATAATGTGACGTGTATAACATGAGCTTGATACAATATCAATAAGTAAATCTATTAGTATTACTTTATGTGGCCAACAGGGAAACACATAATCCAATCTGTATCACTTAAGTCATCAGAGCATTATTCTTTAGCTGTGTTACTGCAGCAATTTGTGTTTTGAACCAACCAAGAATAAATAACAGGAAGAAATTTCTTCTTAGAGTTCACAGGCTTCTTTATTCAGGCACTTTCACAGAGACGGAGCTCATTGGATGCCTCTACTATTAATAACAAGAGGAAAAAGTAGTGAAGCTTGTTAATCTCCTTTTGTAATTCAATAAGTCATTGAACACAATTAAGGTCCAAAAACTCGAAAACTTTTTACTATAAAATCCGAATTTTTTGTGAAAAAAAAAACTTTTTCTGGATTTATTATACACCGATGATGGAAAAAGTCCGAATCCGAAAATCCGGCATCTCAGACCTGCCAAGTCTATGGGAGAAGTCCCGAAAATATCCTGATCTGCGATGGGTTTTGTGCAGTAATCCGAACATTAGTGGTTTATGGGCAAGAATCTTAAATTTTTTTAGTGCATTTGGCGGAAAATCTGAAAAATGTGTGTGGTTTTTTTTTCAAGTTTTTTCTGCACAGCAAATTTTTGGGAAAATTTTTGATAAATAAGGGGAAATGACCCGTTCAAATTTGGACACAGTAGATTTCAGACAAAAATTAGATTTTTTTTTGATAAGTAACCCCCTAAATGTATATTTTATAACAACCTAGTCTTTAAAGACTGCCTAAACGTTCAATTGCATTTTCATGTTCTAGGCAAGCAATGAAGTTGATTACAAAAGCTTGGCAAGCCAAAAGCAACAGAAGTCTAAGTATAAATACTTGGAGACTGAGAAAAGTGCTTGCCATGCCCAGGTATGGTTTTAATATATCAAGTAAAGTGGAATTCTGTGTTGCTTGGATGGTACAGCTACATTTAAAGAGTACATGGAACAGATTATTATTATCACATATTTATAAAAATGCAGCACTGTACAATAAGTGGGTGTATACACTGAACATACAGATACAGACATATAAAAACAACCTATAAAAGTGGTAGAAAGGGCTATGCTCAAAAGAATTTATAATCTATATTCCAATTGCAAAGGTTGATTTGCATACATGTATAGAAGATATTTGAAATCTACAGGAAACAGTTATTTTTATGAATAATGCGTAAAGTGGGCTCATATAAATCTATCAATCAGCTTTTGGATGCCAAGGGGTCTTGGTCCCCAACTGTCAGATCTGAGTGTCACTTTGCACAGCCGCTGTCAGGTGTTCCAATGGCAATTAATGCAAACAGCCCCAGAGAAAATGGGCAGCCCTGCCTAGTGCCTCTCTGCAGGGCAAATGTGGGCAAAATTATATAATTGGTTTTAACCATATGTTTTTAAATACCCTAGAGATAAGCTATGAGTCAACATTGCTGACGGCCTTAACTAAATCCATTGATGCCACTACAGGAGAGCCATATGCATTTAAGGCATGTATCCTTGGAATATTTTTGGCAAATTTTTGGCTAACTGCAGCACTACCTGGAATAAACCTGCACTGGTATGGATGCTTTAAAGAACCAATGACCTAATAAAATTGGAAACTCTATGTGTACATTAAGCACAGAAAAACGTGGAGAAGTTTATTTTAATAATATCTTAAAGCACACACAGCCTGTTGGTTTGCATCATTTTTTTGCAGTATCCCCACTAAACTTCTGCATGACCCATTTATCAGGTTGTCTGCTTTTATTTCACAGGCTTCAGTCTGTTTCTGAAGATAAAACTCAGTCAGGTGCTGCTCAGCCTGTAGGTCCTGCAGCAAGTAGATACAACTCTCTTCAACTGTTGAAACTGCACCGCTAGCTGCAAGTTGGTTAAAGGGATTCTGTCATGATTTTTATCATATATTTTTTATTACTAAATTACACTGTTTACCTTGCAAATAATTCACTCTACCATATACAATTTTATGCTCAGGTCAGGTCAATTTGCCTGATCCTAAGCTTTCAGAAAGAGACAGTGCTGCACTATGGAACTGCTTTCAGATAAGCTATTGTTTCTCCAACTCAATGTAATTGAAGGAGTCACTGTGGGACTTGGATTTTTACTATTGAGTGCTGTTCTCAAATCTACCAGCGAGCTGTTATTTTGTGTTAGGGAGCTTTTATCTTGTTACCCTCTAATTGTTCTGTTGATACACGTTAATAAAGTAAAGATGGTGAAGTGCCAGAATGAGGCATGAAATGCATCAGGTGATTGTATACGTCACAGTCCAGGAAATGTGTGCTTAATGGTAACAATGTTTGTTGATTTTAAAGAAGCTTGAAAATAAAGTGTTTTTAATTTAATTGTTCACCCCACAGAAAGTAAAAGAAAGGAATTTATAGCCATCAGTCAATAGATGTTACATCTCGTAGCCCACATGACACAGGTACAACAAAACTCTTCTCACATATCATTTACCATGGATGGGTGTAAAAAACAATCGTTTAGGCGATATGATTGTTTATAGGCCTGTGTGTGGCCAAGCTTAACTTGCAGTACATGCAGTAAATAGTGACTGCATTTTATCAGAGCACAATCACATGACTGAGGTCACCTGGGGAAACTCAAAACATATTTAGCCCCATGTCAGATTTCAAAATTTTATATATACAAAAATCTGTTTGCTCTTTTGAGAAAAACATGGTTTACCAACTTCAAGATGGCACTATTACCCTGATTTACATGCAAATGTATGTCCTGTTTTTCTACCACTGTCTCTGCCTTTACCTCTAGATTTAGGATCAGTCATTCCAGTTAGTATAGAAGATAAATCATCACAGATTCACCAATGGGCTAGCAAAATGGAAATATCCCCAAACATAGGTGTGCTCACAGGCAATCCTTGGAAAGAATAGTATATAAGGCTGCCTGGAACAGAGTGAGAGTCATTTAAAGAGTATCTGCTTACATTGCTTGTGGTTGCCCCCTTGTTTTGTGTTTACATATATCTAGATGACTGCCTAAGCAAGCCCATCTTGTTAAAATAAAAACTACAGTTTTTTAATTAAAAAAAGGCTTTTTATATGGATTTTTATTGCTGTCCTGTTTTAAGGAAACACCTTACAGCATTTAAAACAAAGCTATGAGCCTCCCTTGAATGTGGCTGGTTATGACAATGACAGTCTGCTTCAGCTCATATCAAAAAACATCTTCCATTTAGCAAAGACATCTCTCATACAACAGCCATGATATACTGTAGATCTGATATTCCCTGGAAAGGCTAAGCTGTGGCTTTATCCAGATGTGAGGATGCACGTAGGAAGCTGTCTGGGAAGGCTAACCTGTGGAAACCATGCAGTAATGAAGATATAGTGCAGAGCAGATGCCCTCCAACTTACAATAAGATTTGACATTGTAATGCATTGGATAGGGTGGCTCTATTTGCTCCAGGTGTTTGGAAACCGAATACCATCAGTTTAATATGACATTTTATTGATATTTCAGAGAAGATATTAAAATAGTGTCAGGGCTATTAGTCTTTTTTAAAAGAAGAGAAAAAAATGTGGCTTTATCTGAATGAGTGCATTTAGCTGTTTAAGTCTAAAGGCAGAGTAGGGGGCTGACTGTTTATTTGTCATCTTGGGTATCAGTAATAGGGGGCTTATCTGAAAGCTGGACAAAATCAAATGGAAGGAATTCCCAAAAAATAAGCTGGCAAAAATCCCAGAAATTCTGCTTTGAGAGGCACATGCTTTTTACCTGTGTTTATGTACTGTATGTATATAGAGATACATTTATTTACACAAGAACAATACCAGTGAATTATTTCCTTATAAGCAATGCTCGCTGATGTCATTAATTATAATCTGTGCTCAGTGATGTCATATCTGTCACATGACTAGGAGTACATTATTGCCTATAGATATATATTTTTATTTAATGTCATGTTTTAGCAGAATACATCTCTAAGCAGACCTATTTATTGGCATAGAAAAGTTTATTTTTTGCTGGGAAAACAATACTTGTAGCTGAACAAGATCTGACTCAAGTGGTCTGAAATCCCATTGTTCACAGAACTCTGCCGACTGATGATTTCCCTGTATAAGAAAAGTAGAAGGGATCCAAGAATAAGAATGTAGAAAAAAAAAAAACAATTCTCTAAAAACTGCATGGGTCCATTAAACAGTACATGCAGCAAGAAATAAGCAGTACAGAATGATTCTGTGCCTTCTTAGTCAAGGCTGTAGGGTTGTGAAGCAATAATTAGTGATTTAGATAAGGATGACTGAACATACCCAATTTTCCAATATACAGCTAGAATACAATACTATGACTGGAAGGAAAGAATATATTATTTTCTGAAAATTGCGACTAAATCTAAAAAAGAAATACTTTTTTTTAAAGCCCTTAGGGTTAGGTCACACCTGGAGTTTCAGGGAGATTTAGTCGCCTGGCGACTGATTGCCTCTTATTGGGGCGACTAATCTCCCGAAACGGCATTGCACTCGTGTTGCTTTGTTTTCCGAAGTCGCCCAAAGTTTCCCCGTGAGGCAACTTCGAAAAACGAAGCGCCATGAGTGCCATGACGCAGGCAATTTCTCATTCTAGCAGGCAAAAGACAGGTGGAAGCCGTTCGGGGAGATTAGTCGCCCCCAAAGAAGAGGTGACTAAATCTCCCCGAATCTCCAGGTGTGACCTTACCCTTATTTTGTAAATGATGTTTTAGGCACCAGTTAAATCTAGCATCCCTTTAATGATATAGGGTTTTATTTTAGGTTTTGAAAAATTGCTTTTAATATATAAATGTCATCGTTCAGCTCTGAGACAATCATGTAATGTGTAATGAGATGGGGTGGGTTATTTATTAAAGTCTTTATGGATATGCGAATGTGATGCTTTTTAAACCACTATTGCTTTCCTTTATCTATACATTTTTATGCATGAAGAATACAGCGCATTGGTATCTTTGCTTACATTCAAACTATATACATGCCCCTCGCTGATACTGCTTCCAGCTCTGATACGTACTGCTTATGATTCAGCAGAGTTCAATGAATATAAATCAGTTCATCTTAAACTGCTGGATTATGGATGTCTTCGAAGTTCAGCTCGTGTGAAAATGCTGCAGATAAGAAAGTTTGGCTTCCTACACTTCATTCTTATAAAGAACGGGAAACAAATCTAGTATTGGGCACTGCCAAAATTAAATTCTTGGATTAGATTTGCTTATCAATAGAGACTGAATCTGAAAACTAGCAATGTTTGGATCCCAGCACTAAGACACTAGATTTCTACAGGCAGGCAGGTAAATTGACTCCTAATAAAACGGACCTTACTGTGTGTTACTGAGATAAGGACTGTAGATTGTAAGCTTCACTGGGGCAGGGACTGATGTGACTGATGCAAAGCACTGCAGAATATTTCACTGCTATAAAAATAAAATAGTTTACAGATTACTGGCAGAGACAACTCATAAAACAGAATTAGGAACAGTCTCCATTTAATCGCATGTAAACAGAAACTGTCGAACATTACCTAGTTGATATGAAAATCTTCGGCAGTCGAATATCGAGGGTTAATTAACCCTCGATATTCGACCCTATGTAAATCTGCCCCTTAGTGTTGCCACATTTCCTCCGGATAGAGAGGGGGGTGGGTTTCAGTCTTCTGAAAACCAGACAAGCAGTTTTGAAATAAACAGCTCATATACAATCTGGGCAGGTGGCAAAATCAATTCAAATCAGTCGCTGTCTCAGTGGAACTTAAAATCTAAGGCTCAGATTCACACACACAAATGAGTATGAAACAGTTTGTCCACTTTATGGGAAAACCATTGATAGCACTGATGCATTATTAGATTGTCTTCTCTGGTGGGCTCCTTTGCTCTTGGTGTCTTACTGAGGCTCACTGACTTCTTTGCCTGGCGTATATTAAAAAATGTTAAAATAAATAAATACGTGTTGTTTATTTTTTTCAATCCTCATGATTTGACTTATACTGGACATTTTTGGTAAGACGAGCGGTTCAGCTAGTAAAACTTGGAAATTGTGCAACAGTGCAGTAACCCATAGCAATGAGTCAATCAGATATTGGCTTTCATTTTATAAATTGCTGTAAACCTTTCAAAACCAAATTGTTTGCTATGGATTACTGTCCATTGTTGCTAAAGAACACAACTAAATGCACTTGCCATGGGAACCCAGCCTCAGAAAGAGCCCTTGATACGATATTGTTATATTTTAATAAACCATAATGAATATATTATATCCTTATAAATGGTGCTTAGTGATGTAATTTGGGTCACATGACTCATCTAAAAAATATCCCCACTGTTGTAAAATATGAGGATATTAGCTACCTTGAAGTTCCATGACCTGTATTAAAGCACTTGACGTTTGACCTTATTGATTTATATTGATATATTGATTCCAGTGATGTTTATTAAATATACTTCATATATTCCCCTTGTAAACAAGGAACGTTGTTGCAAAGCAAAACCTTTTTGGTTCAATAGAAGTGTTGGTGTTGGTAAGAAAACAAGTGCTTTTAAGACTTTCAAGTTAGCCAAAATGTTTATCAGGTACAAGCAGGCCAATAAAACAAGCTAAAATCAATATGAAAAGGGTACTGCAACAAGCAGTAAATATGTAAATATGTAATACAATAAAGCAGGAAGCGGTGGAACCCTTAATATCAGAGGGGTGTCAGTTGGTTGATGAGAACAGAAAAAAAGCTGAGATTCTGAACTGTTATTTTTCGTCTGTCTACAGAAATGAGGAATCAGGGTGAAGAGTTAATAAAGGATAAGATACTGGACTTCATAGCAAATCATAATACTATGAGTTTGTGCCAGCATGGTTTTATGCGTAATAGATTTTACCAGACTAACTTAATTACTTTTTATGAGAAGGTGAGCAGGGACATCGATTCTGGGATGGCAGTGAATGTGATCTATTTGGACTTGGCTAAATCATTTGATACAGTGCCACACAGAAGGTTACTGGTTAAATTAAGGAATGTTGGCATGAAACATAGTATTTGTACCTGGATAGAGAACTGGCTAAAAAATAGATTTCAAAGGGGTAGAATCGCTAAAGGGTGAAGTGGCCGTCGCAAGCGACAATTCACCAGAATTCTCATCCTCAGGGACATTGCCAATTCACAGGCACAGAGGACAATTCACTAGCAAACGAGATGGCCACTACTAGCGTTCATTCGCACCCTATTGCCAGGTGACTTTTCGGTAAGATTATGAATATTACTGAACGTTACCTCATTCACCAGAGTTTACGAAGCTAAATCTTCCGCAATCTTATGTCAGTGGCATCATATCCTGTATGCCTTAAAGTCATAAAAGTTGTAAAAAAAAAAAACTTTTCTGAACTATTAAAGATTTCTGTGTGAGATCTCTTCTGTCTTTATTATGGCTCATTGGACATGTGTTGGAAAAATTGACCACTTCAAGCATTCGCGCCAACATTACTAATAAAGACGTCCATATGACTTTTAGTTACCCGCCCTATTCAAATTAACCCAAGTGCAAGAGTGCAAGCGAAGTCTCCCTAGGCAGAAATGAAAGCTATCGAAAATTCTCTATGAAATGCTCGCCCAGCCGACATATAACATTTGTTATACCTGCAAAACTATATGTTAATTGGGGGCATTTTTCCTTTTCCTGGTTTGTTTGAAGAGACTACAGTATAGTACACTAGCTCACATAAATGGCCTGATAAATGCAGACTCCCTTCAAACAGATATATATTCAAGAGCCATTGCTACTATAATGACAAAAATGACGTATTTAGCTATCAAAAAAGGAGAGACACATTTTTTTCTTTTATATAGGCTTTGTTATTATTTTTTTGTTTGACAGTTTTTCATATATTACTCCGGATCCAAAGACAATAAAAAAAAGAAAAGAATGTAATGAAATTCATCCAGAACAAAGAGATCTATTCAGGTGGCTATTCTATTTTAAACAGCAGTCTTTTTACTCTATTTAAAGAGAAAAATGTAGGGCACGTGGGGGGATCTCTTTGTTGGTTAGACAGACAAAAGATGAGGTGAGAACACACAGAGGTGTCGCAGGAATGAATAATATAGTAAAGCTTTTAATGGAATTCCTACTAAATGCTTACCTAGTGATGCACACAGAGGGGCATTAAAAGAGTTTAAAGGAAAGTAACATCAACCTGCTGCTCCCAAAGGGAAGAGAAACTGTTAAAAAAAAAAAGCATAAACTCATATTTAAACTATTTACAAATCTGTAGGATTTAATAAACAAAAAGAAATCCACATTCTTTTTTTGTTTGATCAAAACAAACAATTGACATCAAACAATTGACATCAATCGACTTGATGTCCTGAGAAGGAAACATTTTTGCTTCTGCAAAGGCATAATATGGGCCTTCAAAATGGCCGACCAGCTAAAAGCCAGATGTTATCATAGGGAACTCATTCAAGCTCATCCAAGCAGTTTTATCCTGGAGCAACCAGTTGCTCCCGCTGTCAGTCCAGTCCCCACTGCATTTTGATGGATTTTTTTCTATGATGACAGTTCCCCTTTAAACGAGTATAGGTACAGCAGGTTCTGTATTGAAAGATAAGTGACAGATGCAGCTATCTGATCTAGGTATGATGTAAAGCATATTCTACAGATGCATAATGCTGGCAAGTGGCCTGAGGGCAAATTCGGAAACCACTGACCGAAACAATAAGCTTCAATAATCCTAGGTAAACAAACATTAAAGCATTCTGCTGAACTAAAAGTATCATAGTATTCATCCATCACAGAAATTGAATGAAGATAGTGTTTTAGACTTCCCTGCCTATAAAGAACTGAGATGGTATAAATCACGGAAGTCTGTAGCTGTTGTAAAAAGCCACAATTTTCAATATCAGCTGAGAACCAAAGGCATGTGTGGAGTGCTGTTGTCTGTATGTAATTGACAATTTCAACATTCCTGGCCCTGGACTGAAAGAGACAGAGGGGCACATGTACTAAAGGGTGAATTGTGGATGTTTTTAGAAAATTCGCCAAGAAGACAATTCGCCACAACATTGCCTATTTACTAAATGGCGAAGAGGACAATTTACAAGTGAAAAACCTTAGCGCTAGAGAATTTTCGCACTGTTCCGCCCGAGAAATTGCAGCCAGCAAAAATTCTCTAGTTAAAATCCGGTAATTCCCTTTCGATAAAGTGTACAGCCTGAAGCTGGCAAACTCCCATTATAAAGATAGAGCAGCCACTTTTAAATCGCAATCAACATTGCCCTTTCCATGCTACTGGTGAAAATTCTCTAGCCAAAATTATCCAAACAATTGTCCCTACGACTATTGTATGGGGAAATATAATGGCGAATTTTCGCAGAGAAAATTCTCTTGAAAAAGTGAACGTACAATCTTTAGTAAATATGGAGATGTGTTGTGAAATCACACGAAGTGAGGAGAACTTCACACTTTAGTAAATGTGCCCAAAGTGTCCAACCAATCAGCCTACAGGCTCATGAACAGTTGGAAAAGTAAAAAATGGAGAAGAGCTGTGACCAATGCATCAAACACTGACTGGCCATAATACACACACCGCCAATCTGCATGCAATATAATTGGTGTGTGTAGGGCCAGTTCGACCTGATAACGGTATAGCTGGTCCCACTTATTAAGAAAGGTCAGCCAAGCTGAGGTTCTTTGAATCTTAGAAGGGTAGCTATGAATGCATGTATGAGGTCCCCATATGATAAAGCTGTGCTCACTTACCTTTTTTACCTGTGAGCCGCATCAAATTTAAAAATAGTTGGGGAGCAACACAAGCATGAAAAAAGTTCCTGGGGGTGCAATTATTGGCCATTGGGTAGCCGATATGTGGACAGGCAGTGTCAAGGAGGCTCTGTTTAGCAGTACATCAGGTTTTATGCAACTTATCTCCAAGCCTGGAATTCAAAAATAAGCACCTGCTTTAAAGGGATACTGTCATGGAATTTTTTTCAAAATGAATCAGTTAATAGTGCTGCTCCAGCAGAATTCTGCATTGAAATCCATTTCTCAAAAGAGCAAACAGATTTTTTTATATTCAATTTTGAAATCTGACATGGGGCTAGACATTTTGTCAGTTTCCCAGCTGCCCCCAGTCATATGACTTGTGCTCTGATAAACTTCAATCACTCTTTACTGCTGTACTGCAAGTTGGACTGATATCATCCCCCTCCCCTTTCCCCCCCAGCAGCCAAACAAAAGAACAATGGGAAGGTAACCAGATAGCAGCTCCCTAACACAAGATAACAGCTGCCTGGTAGATCTAAGAACAGCACTCAATAGTAAAAACCCATGTCTCACTGAGACACATTCAGTTACATTGAGAAGGAAAAACAGCAGCCTGCCAGAAAGCATTTCTCTCCTAAAGTGCAGGCACAAGTCACATGACCAGGGGCAGCTGGGAAATTGACAAAATGTCTAGCCCCATGTCAGAATTCAAAATTGAATATAAAAAAATCTGTTTGCTCTTTTGAGAAATGGATTTCAGTGCAGAATCCTGCTGGAGTAGCACTATTAATTGATGCGTTTTGAAAAAAACATGTTTTCCGATGACAGGATCCCTTTAAAGCAACATCCAATGGGTTGGTGAGCAACATATTGCTTGTGAGCTACTGGTTAAACTGGTACTGATAAACTCATAGGGGCTCATTTATAAACTTTAAGCAAGGCAGCTTGGTTTGCAAAGTGAATATATTTGCCCTGCGCATTGTTATATTTATAAAGCTGAAAAAAGTGTGGTGCAAACAGAATTGCGAATTTTGTGAAGAACAATGCGAATGTCTGTAAGAGCTTTTTAAATATATGAAAAATCACAAATTGTGAATATTTATGTGCACACTCTGTGACTGAATTACGCCACAACTTTGGTGGCGGAGAAAAAAGTTTCTCATTTCGCAAAGTGCGGATTTAAGTTACTGTCAATGCTATTTTTATGCACAACAACCTCGCACATTGGGTGCGCTCGTGCAAATGCCTGTCTTATTTGTGAGCCATTTGCGAAAATTTATTCACAATGCGAATTCACAAAAAACAGAAAGACGGGCACAGCAGTGCAATATTTTAGCGTTCCGGAAATAGCATGGGCAATACAACCATTTGCAAATAAATATGCGATGCCGAACTTTCTAAATGACCCCCACAGTGTATTGTGTACTGAATGGTTGCGGGGGATACAAGGGCCTCCGTAACTTCAGAGGAATAGAGATTTCATATTAAGGTGTGGAAATAATTCCCTTCCAGAAGAGGTTAATGAATAGTTTCAAGACGGATTTAGGATTTACTGCAAGTAACGAAATACAGAGTTACAAAAATTAGCACTTTTAAATTGATTGATGGTCCATTTACCTTTTTGAAGTCAGGAAGGATTCTTTCTGAAGATGGAAACAGCTTAAAATAGTTCATTTTATCTTCCTTACGCTAGAAGTTAGGCAGGATTACTTGTGGTATAAGGTTAAACTTAATGGATATGTGTCCGTTTTCATGCTCTTCTACTATGTGACGACTAAGTAAGTGCAGTCTCTTGGGCACTAACTTTGCAGAAGCTGCTGTACAATAAACAGTATATCTAGAGACACTACCAGCAGAGTAACTAGTAACTGCCCGGCCACCCTGCGAAAGAAAAATCCAATGTTTCTGGTGTGATAAGTTACTGGTTATGCTATAAAATGCTTTCATGTATTTGAGCAACCACATTACCTGATTTCTTTAGCCATCAAGGTGGGAAAGAACCTTCTTTGCCTCAGTTTTCTCTTGTCTGAAAGCCCCTGGGGGAGTCATTAAGCGGGCCAAATAATTATACTCAAAGTATCTGGTTTTATTTGCAGATTTTATTGCATCCTGACACAGTTACAAGAGGAGGTGGAATGAAGGCAAGCAGTAACAAAGGGAGAACCCCAGAACACAGCCTGTCTTCTTCACAGCCGTATAGTCTTACAGGATTGCTCTTAGTCAATTGATTCTAATGGCTTTGGATGATGTTCTTGGTAAACTGAACCCACTTTCCTAGAAGATTTAAACTGAGATTGGTAAATATAATCCCCTCTCTTCCCCTAAATCAAGCAACAGTATTTCATTCTGAATAAAAACAATGTTTTATGTTAGCAATCAGGATGAAAAAGGGGCACATCCAATGAGCAACACCCACATTTTTAATCTCCCCTCCTGGAGTTTATAAGGTACATTTCAACATCATCCTGTACATGGAAAAGGACTTTTTGGAAGCATATTAAATACATTTCTAACAGATTAGGTGAACTAGGTAAAAACTATTCTTTCTCTTAGATCCTTTAGATATGGATATATCCTTTTATTCCTACTTAAACTTATTGTAGCACCCATTCCGCATAAATTCACCTGCTATCATTCCATGGTTAGAGATTATACAGGACATCCTTTGGTTTCCATCCATCCACTGTAATTCCACGGCTGTGTAGTACACAGACTGTACATGGCACACTACACAAACATGAGCCCGGCTAGCTATTTCTTTCCCATTTTTGCCATAAACATACTTCAGAAGAAACCTTTCAGCTGCCTTTGTTACAGAAGTCAGTGTATTGGGTTCAGACAGATTGTGTTTTCCAAGGGCTTCTGGATTCTCTCAGGGATCTATCATAGGGCAGCCCGGCGAAGAACGAATTCCTCAGTTGGCAGTTTATGAAGAGCACAATTAATGCCACAGTCAAGAAGAGGAGAACAAAGAGGATAATGTAAGTCATAAGGTCAGGTTTGTTTATCTCCCCCTCCTTCAGCACCCTGGCTGTAGACAAGTAGAGTGCAGAGGAGCTGACGGGTCTGTGTGTGCTGCTGAGGTAAGGAGTATTCGTCTGAATCATCAGCTCTGCTTCGGTGGCACTGCTTGAGTTTAAAAGCAAATCACCATACATGATCATTGTTAGGGTTCCCTTCTCAGCGTGGTAGCCAAGAACCCCTAGCTGTCACCCCTTTAGCTGTGGGTCCTTCTGTAAAACAAATACATGGGATAGCATACGTTTTAGGGTGCTGATTATTAAAACAAATAAGAAGCGTTACTATTTTTTCAGAGGATTAGGGTTGAAGTTAGCAAGAGGACTTACCCATAGATCCGTGCGTCCTCAGTTCCACTTGCAGCAACTTGTCCAGTAACCTGTATCCTAAATTCATTCCAGGCAGGTGTAGAAGCAGGCAATGATTGTTGTAAATGATGAGCAAATAACAAAACGAAATCTAGCCTGTCATATGATGGGTTCCATGGGTGAGAGAAAAAGAAAACGAAATCTGACTATTGTCCGTCACGTCTCTGTTCCAACTCAATTTCATACCCTTAGAGATTCATTAAAAGCGCAATCTTTCCACATGAGCCAGCTCCCTTAAATGCAGGTCTTTGCCCCCGGCAGTTCTTCCTGGCAATCCATTGTATCAGATCCTCATTGTGATCCCATGAATGCTACTTTGCGTTGAGCAGCAAAGTTCCTTCTGTCACACAGAGTCTTGTGGATAGGAGCAGCACTGATCTCCTACAGGCAGCAACAAGGCAGATTGCTGAGACTGGGCAGATACTGTACATAAAAACATGTGACTTGGTTCCCTTCAGCTGAAACTCCGGCACAAGCTCATTTGCAGTGGCAGCAGATCTTCTGCACCGTCGTGCTAAATGTTTCTGGACTCTGTGGTATCTGACAGTGCCCTGATTTGTAAAATAAAATGTTTATTTTAAATGTCTCGTGTTCCATAATAGCTGCACCCCTATCCCGTGCCTTCATGAGTTTGCATAGGTGGCCAAAGAAAAATCTCGCAATTCTCCTCCAGCTCCAGCTAGAGATTAGCAATTAGCATGTTAATGTTATTTCATCCGATTGCTTTATAAACTGCCATTAAGGTCTGGCTGGCTGCCAGACATTTCTAAATCTCTAGTTTCTTTGCACCTTTTTTCAAACAGCAACGGCGTATTTATTTATTTAAACACATTTCAGGATCTCTTAAGGGTAGAGACAGAGGGAAATTAGGTCCGGGATGACAATGCTGCCAGAGGTGGGGAGGGAGAGAACTTTTAGAAATGTCTACATCTGTTTTTATGCTGGTGAATAAGACAGATTTTATGTTGGTTTCTTTTCGCCCATGAATGAGGAATCTGACATACGAGTATGGGATCCGTTATCCAGAAACCCATTATCCAGAAAGCTCATAATTCTGGAAAGGCCGTCTCCCAAAGACTCAAATTTATACAAATAATCCAAATTTTTAAAAATTATAAATATTTGCTCTGTATTTAAACAGTGCCTTGTACTTGATCCGAACTAAGATTTAATTGATCCTTATTGAAAGCAAAACAATCCTACTGGGTTTAAGTCATGCTTAAATTGAATTTTAGTAGACTTAAGGTATGAAGATCCAAATTATGGAAAGATCCGTTATCTGGTTAACATTCTGGATAACTGGTCCCATACCTGTATTTGTATGAACAGGTGGTTGCAACACATGCTTTTAAAAATCTGGATCCCCATAAATATCTATATGTTTCTTCACCCTATCAAACGAACGTGTTATTATTTAACGGATCCACTCTGCTACATGGGTACTGAGTACCTCTTCAGTTCTTTGATTCTTTCAATTTCCTGTACTGCTGCCCATGACAAGGCACCGATAGCATCTAGCATCTTTGTGAATTATTAGAAGTGACCCTTCCCCCTACCCACAAACATTGATCTTATCTAATTTTACCTAAATTCTCAGCTGCTGACCCTTTTCTCAATACTCTGGCATTCAGCTAGATCGGTGTCCTCATGTAAATGCCTTAACCCCCCTCCTGTTCAGCTATAAAGCTCTATTATCTGTGCCATGCTACGGCACCACAGGGGCACTGCTGCTTCTCAGTAGGCTAGTTTTTAGGCTATTCTGCTACCTGAGACAGAAAAGCCTGGCCACCCTCACACCCCCTCCTTTTACTTGGTATTTGTTCTCCTGCTGTAATGCTTGGAGGAAAGGGAAACTGCTATTGCAGAAAAAAATCCTTTACTCTTTAAAGATGGCCATACATGGGCCAAGCCATAGTTCTCTGCCCGACTAACACACAAGGTCTTCATATTGTTCCACTGAGGCAATTGCAATTGTTTTTAATTTGTTATTAATTGCGGGTAGTGGACGAATAAATTTGCGGCGAATCTTGACGAACGTCGGAAAAGTCGTTTGCATCAAAACTGGCGAGCGTCAATACTATTTGGATGCCCATTAACTTGACCGCCGGCATAAAAATTGGTGCGAATTGACATGGGCATCAAAATTCGAGTTTCGCTAATTTTTCAGGAGAAATTCGGCCATCACTATTTGCGGGTCTTTTTTTGGTTATTTGGCTTTTTCTTCAGTGGCACTCCAGTTTGCACTTGGGTCCAAGATACCCTAGCAACCATGCATTGACTTGAATAGGAGAGGGTCTGAATAGATAGAAAAGCTGGAAAGAATCAGAAGCCACATCATTTAAAAACTATAAAACAAATTAATAACCATGACCAATTGAAAATTTGCTTAGAATTGGCCATGCTATGACATACTTAAAGGCGAACCACCGCTTTCATTTGGGCCAAGTGCAGAAATGATTGGAACATCAGTAAGTGAAGAGGAGCCACTGATCTGAGGCTCTTTCCTTTTGGCCAACCAACAGATATTTTCAGAATGGATAATCTTGACTTGACATAACAAGTCATGAGTTCAGGCAGTATGGTCAAAATCTGCCCAACAAATATATGCTACGTGCACATCCAGCTGATCCCCCACCAGTGTTATTCTGCCACTGGAGAAACACAAGTGCCCTCCTGTTACCACCCCAGCCTGATGATGTTCACTTTGCTGGTATTCAGCTGTATCTGTGCAGACAGAAAAATGGGGATTTTATCCTGAAAACATTCAAGTGTGCGGTTTGGGTCAAAATCCATGATATGCACAAATCCAGTGAATAGGCAAAGGCACTGCATGGATACTGGCATTTCTCAGCCAATGGAGGATCCACCACCAGACTCTTTCCTTCTGCCTGACTCCATCATTGATTAAAGGGGTTAGTCACCTTAAAATTAACTTTTAGTATGATATGGAGCGTGACAACAATTTGCAGTTTTTGTTAATACTTGTGGGTTTCATAGCTTTTTATTCAGCAGCTCTCTAGTTTGCAGTTTCAGCAATCTGATTGCTAAAGTTCCAGTTACCCTAGCAACCATGCACTGACTTGAATAAGAGACTGGAATATGAATAGGAGAGGGTCTGAATAGAAAGATCAGTAAAAAGAAGCAATAACAATAAGGGGCAAATTTATCAAGGGTCAAATTTCAAATGCATGGGTGTTTGTAAAACCTCCCATAAACCCCCATGAACCTGAAATTCGGGAAAAAACGACCAATCTAAATTTTTCACAAAAATCAAATTTTTCAAATTCTGCCCCCTAAATGTGTAGTCTAACAAAGCATTTGTTTTTCCTGGTCATTCCATATCAGCATTACACCTGGGAGCCTGCCCCTAAACCAGACAGTCCCTCCCTCTCCAAAACTCTTAAAGGTACCCCTGAGACCAGGTCCGGACTGAGAATTAAATTAGGCCCTGGCATTTCAGGTACACAGAGGCCCACTCAGCCCACATAGAGGCCCAAACAGCCCCACCAGCCCACTAAATACTGACTTTCAATGGGACCTTATAGCAGCCCCTCTGGCATTTGCCAGAACCCACAGACTGCCAGTCCGGGCCTGCCCGAGACTCACATAGTTCATCTTATTCTTTTCTGTTCTTGCCTTTAGTCTGGAGAGTTCTTCCGTCCTTCCTTACTTATAGTTTTATTTCTGGTTTTTAGACTGTGTTTGGTGTTAGTGGTTGCATTATGGATCTTCCAGCCAAAGGTGCTTCTGCCTTTCAAGATAGGTAAGTCCCTCCTTCTTCTTCTTTTTCTTCTGTCTCTTTTTCTTCCTGTTTCTCTCTCTCACTAGTCACTTCTCTATTTTTTGGTCTAGCTTGCCTGAAGATATCCCAAGCACAAGACCAAGGGGAGTCAGCTGCAAGTCTCTGAATGTGTAGGATGTTTTAAGCCCCCTCTAGTGGGCAAAAAGTTTTGTGACACCTGCTGTAAGGATATTTACAGGTCTGCCTCTGATCCTTTGTTGCTGGACAGGGGGCCCATGGAAGAGGATCAGTTGTCTACCCTTGAGGCATGGGGACCTGTCGGAGGATGAAGGTTCGCTTCCAGGATGCGCTGCAGAAGCCTTTATGGACTCGGATGAGGAATCTGAGGCTCTGAAGGACTCTTTCGATTTGTCCTTGGTGTCTCCTCTCATTAAGACCTTAAGAGGAAGAAGAAGAGAGTTCCAAGACTCTTAAGGTCTTGCCTACCCCTTCCAAGAGTTGTCAGTCATTTCCCTTGTTTCTGGAGGTCTCAGATCTAATTAAAGTAGAGTGGCAGAAAGTGGCTAAAAAGGTCTCCTTTGTCTCAGCAGGCACTAGGCTTGCCAAGTTGTATCCTTTTAAGGAGGTGGAGCTTAAGGACTGGTCAGCTCCTCCATCGGTAGACCCTGCAGTAATTCATCTGGCGAAAAAGACCACCTTACCAATTGATGATTGTTCTACTCTCAAGGACACAATGGACAGACGGGAGGAATCTGACCTAAGAAAGGCCTTTATGGTTGCAGGAGCAGCATGCAATCCTGCTGTGACTCTTATTTCAGTTCCCAAAGCCATGTCCTTTTGGATCGACACCATTGACAAAGCTGTGAATGAGGGGGCAGATAAAGAAAAGAAATTTCAGCAAGTCTAGCTGAAGGTCGAAGCAGGTTTCATTTCGGAAGGCTCAGTAGATATTACTAGAGTATCTGCCTGCCTGGTCGATGGCGATCTCAGCGGCAGCTTGGCAAGCCCTCTGGCTCAAATCCTGGTCTGCAGAGGTCTTATCAAAGATGAGTCTCTGTACTCTGCCTTTTGAGGGATCTCGTCTTTTTGGAGCCAAACTGGCCTCAGGGGGCAAGATCCAGTTCCTGCCGCAGGATAAGAAGAGACCAAGATACCAGCCATTCATGTGATTTGTGTCCCGAGGATCAGGGGTGACTGGTTCATCCCACCATTCTTCTAGAGCAGTGATCACCAAGCAATGGCTTGTGAGCAACATGCTCACCAATCCCTTGGATGTTGCTCCCAGTTGCCTCAAACTAGGTGCTCTTTTTTGAATTCCTGGCTTGAAGGCAAGCTCTGGTTGTATAACAAGCAAGTGCACTGCCAAATGCAGTCTCCTGTAGAATGCAAGTCTGCATAGAGCTAACAAATAGCCAATCACAGCACTTATTTTGCACCACCCAGGAAAATGTTTTAAGCTTGCATTGCTCCCAGACTCTCTTTACATCTGAATGTTGCTCACAGATGCAAAAGGTTGGGGACCCCTGTTCTAGGGAGGGCTTCAAGCCTTTTGCCTGGGGTCAATCTGCCTTTTCAAGGAATTATAAGTCTAGACCGGCTCAACCGCCTAAGGAGTCTTCCTGACTATACGTCAGCAGAGGAAAAAGTGGGGGCCAGTTTTGTCATGCTTGGCACGCTAACCATTTTGGATCAATTGGTTTTAAACATTTTGACAAGAGGCTATCGGCTGGAGTTTTCTTCAGTTCTGATAAGAGACAGATTTGTGATGTCCCCTTACCCTGCTTCTTGGGAAAAGAGAAGGACCTTCCATCAGTATGTTCAGTGGCTGATATAGGGAAAAAGCAGTGGTCCCAGTACCACCTTGAAAGTTAAACAGGGGCATCTATTCGGTCCTGTTTCTGGTAAAGAAGGCTTCTGGGGTTGGAGGCCAATTTTAAATCTCAAAAAGGACAACATGTATCTGAGGTTTCAGAAATTCAAGATGGAGTCCATCTTTTCAATTATTGCAGCAGTGTTACAGGAGGATTGGCTTCTCTCTATAGATCTTCAAGATGCCTATCTGCACATTCCGGTCATAGAGCCTCATCAGCGCTTCCTTCATTTTTCTTTGGCCGGAAAGCATTTCCCATTCCGATGTCTGCCATTTGGCCTATCAAACTCCCTGAGGGGCTTCTTCAAAGTACTGGTAACTGATTGCTGCCCTAAGGTTACAGGGGATCTCTATATGGCATTAACTGGACGACATACTGTTGTCACCAAGGAGCAGGAAGACCCTCATATTTCACCGGAACAGAGTCCTCGATTTCTTGCACACTCACAGCTGGTTGTGAACTGGGAGAAAAGCTATCTTACTCCCTCTCGTTCGCTGCAGTACCTGGGAGGGGACAGTGTTGCTTCCTCTGCAGAGAGTTCAAGCCTTAATCTGCCAAGCATCAAGTATGTTGGAGAAATATCGGGTCTTGGCCCAAAAGCTGATGGCGACAACTATCCCAGTCAAGTCGGTCAGGTGGCACATGAGGCCAGCACAGTGTCTTTTCCTGGACCAGTGGAACAGGGTGAAAAGAGATTGGAATCAACAGGACTGGGGGACCCGGGGCCCACCGGGACTACTGTCCAGGGCCCCCTCCGACCCCCCGCCCCCCTACTGTGATGTGCCGAGTGCGCGCACACGAAGGCGCCGCTCAGTGCACCTGTGTGAAGGCACTGCTGCTGATGGCGCTGCGCGAAAAGAACGCTAGCGCATCTTCGTTGTGAAATGCTTGCACTGCCGTAGTAACACTAGTGCAAAGTAGCTAACTTTCATCGCCCAGTGCTCAACTTTGCATATTAGTCCATTTGCGTAGTGGTAGAGAATTTGCGCCTGGTGAAGTGGTACAATGTGTGCGAAGCGGTCGCTGGCGACAATTCGCCCTTTAGTGAATCTGCCCCTAAAAGTTAGCCTAAAGGTGAAACAGCCCTTTAAGGGAAATTGGTTGAATGCACCACAAGTATAGAGAGAGAATAATTATATGCTAATGATAAGCTTCAGTCTCTCCTACTTGTGGGACATGAACACCACAAAGCATTAAAAAAAAAAAAAGGCTAGCATTAACCCTTTGTGTATCAATAATTTAACCTCTCTTCCTTGACAATCTCTTTTCCCTCTAAAAGATTTCAGTTTGTTGCATGTGACCGGCTCAAGCTGCTCTATGAAATTCACTTTGCAAAGCAAGCGCCTCTCTTATTAAGAATCGGCTATGGCAACATAACCCAGGATTTGAAAACTAAGAGAATTTGTTTGAGTCAAAACGCCGGCTTTCTATGTAAATTTGCAGTAGCGGTTTCTCAGCATCATTTTCACACCCATCAGACTCGATAAATCAAATACAAAGGCATAAATGAATGCCTTTCACAGTAATAATTCATTTTAAAAATGGGTTCTAGCATTCTCACATTTATTTCCTTTTCTTTTTTTTTCATTTACATTCGGACGAGTAAGGAATGATTACAAACCATTTGGCGTATTTACAATAACTTGTGCCAGGGAGTAAGCTTCTACCGACAATCTGTTCTGTTTTGTTTTGCTCAGATGACATACTCCTGTCATAACTTTCTACTTCATTTCCTCGGCAAAGATCATCGCTTAAAACGCGCCGCTCAGATGTATGAAATAGAAAATCTGCCACGCTAGTGTAAGCATGGCAGCAGCTAGTGATAACAGCCCAGCAGCCAGCAATAAACTGGAATAAAAAATCAAAGAAGTCGGAAACTAAAACAGGGGAATTTAAACAAGAAAAAAAAGTGAAATCCGGTTTTCATACCTCAAAAAATTACTAAATCCACTGAAGTCAATGGGCAACTTTTTTTTTGGGCCAACTTTTTCAGAGCAAAATTTATTGGAGACTTTTTTTGTCATGGCAACATTTCTGTGGAGAGTTTTCCAGTGCAGAATACATTGCATTTTATGGGCAATTTTCCTCTGTGACTTTTTTAAAGCAACATACATTGAGGTCAATGGGCAGTTTTTTGCCAAAAAATATATAAGAATATATAAGAATATACAGAATTTTGCAGCAAATCCATACCTACCAAAAAATTCCACTTATTACTAATTCTCCACCATTGTTTTTCAGCTGTCAGAGAAATAGCCAAACATGGCTGATGATCCCATCCTTGAAAAAGTCCATCAGCAGTGGTTAGAGGTATATTTTGGTCAAAGATGGGTGGTGGAGAACACATCCCATGTGCCATGAGCCTTACAATATCAACCGCAGAAAATCACACATGAATATATTGTATGTATTGGATTTGCAGGTTGAAAAAAATTCGACCAATTCTCAACCCAAACCCTTCCACTCCCAACCCACACCAGACCCGAACCTGGCCGGCACCTCCATTTCTAGATTTATGCCAGACCCGCCCATCTCTGACATCACAAAAGGAGCAGGGCAAGGTACGCCTATAAATGGCTGCTGGAGCTGAAAGCCAGTATGGTTGCGGGTAGAGGGAGCGGGAGAAGAATTCAGCTCAAACCCGCCCATTACCCACAATATGTTTTTTTAGAAGTTGGCTGAAACCAGCTAGACCCAAGGCTAAACCTGCCAGCCTGCACATCACTAGTACGCAATATTTAACACCAGGCTATTCAACCTACTTTAACCCTGTATATTTCTAGGTAATTGAAAGAGTAATACTAGAGATGTCTGCATTCTGGCTTGTGTAGGTTCTCATTAATGATAAACAGTAGGACAGGAGAACCCAAAAGACTGTAGATCTTCCTCTGGTGACCAGCAGATCTCAAGACCAGAACATTGGCCACAAATATCTCCAAGTAGTGAGTGTGATGGATGGATTTAGATTAGCATATCAGGTGCAGGGCAGGGCAGCCCTCTATGTAAAGGGTTGGTTCACCTTTTAAGTTAACATTTACTATGTTATAGAGCAGTGATCCCCAACCATTAGCTTGTGAGCAACATGTTGCTCCCCAACCCCTTGGATGTTGCTCCTAGTGGCTTCAAAGCCAGAGCTGATTTTTGAATTCCAGGCTTGGAGGCAAGTTTTGGGTGTATAAAAACCAGCTGTACTGCCAAACAGAACCTCAAGTAGGATGCCAGTCCACATAGGGGCTACCAATAGCCAATCACAGCCCTTATTTGACAGTGCACCCCCAGGAACTTATGCTTGTGTTGCTCCCCAATTATTTTTACATCTGAATGTTGGGTGAAAAAGTTGGGACCCCTGTTATAGAGTGACCAATTATAAGCAATTTTTAAATTGGTCTTCATTATTATTTTTTTTTATAGTTTTATCATAATTATTTGCCTTTTTCTTATGACCCTTCCCAGCTTACAAATGGGGGTAATTGACCCCATCTAAAAAATCTATACAGGCCTCTTCTATTCATATTCCAGTCTCTTATTCAAATCAATGCATGGTTGCTAGGGGAAATTGGACAAAAAAAACATGGCAACGGGCACCGGTATTTTTGCACTTTTCCCATCTTCATAAATAAGGCCCATAGAAAAATAAGGCAGATATCAGCAGCACATTGTCGATTTGAAGAAAATGTGAAGTTTTATTGAATCATTCAAAAAAGGGCAACGTTTCGGGCCACCTGGGCCCTTTATCAAGGCTCTGTCTTAATTGGATTGTTTGACCCTGGAAGCAGACGTGGGTCCTTCAGCTCAGCACCTGATACCGCAAAAGTATTTAATCAGGGAGTTAAGCTCTCTTTGAATTGAAAATTCAAATTAGAGTTTTTGAGTTTTTTTATGGTCAAAACTGTCAAATTTGACTAGGGAGGTATTTAAATTCAATTTGAGTTTTTCAAAAAATTTGAATTTGATTTTCGGGATAAATCATACTCTGGCCCTTTAAGAACTCAAATTCGACTATTCGCCACTTAAAGCATACCAAGTCTGTTTAAGTCAATGGGAGAAGTCCAGGGATCGATTTGGAGTTGTGTACAGCCTTCCTGACATTTGAATTTGTTTCAGGGAAAAAACTCGAATTGAGTCTTTAAAATTCAAATCAAATTAGTTTTAAATTAAATTTGAGTATTCGGGTCGATCCTATTCGCCCAAGTTTAAGAAATTTGATTTTATTAATTCATTTCTATTGGTCGAATTTTGAGTTCATGGGAGCTTATGGGAGTTTTAAAAAAAAACTCACATGAATTTCGAAATTCGACCCTTGATAAATGTGCCTCTAAGTATGCAGTGTGAACTGATCAAAAACCAAAGTTAAAATTTTTATTTAAAAAATGTTTATTATTTTTGGCTGATTTGGCCTCAGAGGGTCCAATAATTGATCTCATTATTTTTGTGCAGAGAGCAAGGCTCATAGCCTTTAGAAAGAGATCAAAGCTATGTCTCGTACTATGGACTCTATGGGAAATGGCCTTCCTGGAGCTTTCTGGATAACGGGTCCTATAACCTGTGTATGAATAATTTTTTTTAATGTTAAGCCAAAAAATAACATTGAGTTTACTGTGCATTTTCCTGCTCTGATGCATTAAAGACACAGTATATAGACAGGGACATGTCCAAAATAGAACTATCGATGATACTTAGAGAAGTATTGGATTTTGTGTCTGCCGTAATGCATTTGTTGTATTCTCAGAGTCCTTCAGTGCTGCACTTTAAACTTACAACAATGAGATAATCCTACTCACAAGTGATCAGGTAAATTAACTGGTTTCAATTCCATGGGGGTTGATCTGGGGTAAAATTCTGTCCCAACTCCCGTCCTACTGGACATGGGCATGTGGGCTTTTGTGTTGGAGCAGAAATACTTATTGGGAAATGATACTGGTCAGCTTGTCTTGCACTCATTCTTATGTCTGGTGGGGGATTAGCTGAAAGTTAAATAAAAAAGTGACTTCAGAATAAAAATAAAAAAATGCAAGTATTCTTTTCCATAGATTACAGAGGCACCAGGGACATGGACTCACACCATACATTACTATAAATAACATACTGAGTATACATCAGCTTGTATGCACAGACCAACCAATGCTCCAGTATTTAACGGACCCTAAAGGGAAGGAAAGCCTCGCTTTTTCTTATTTTTCACTTTCTCAGGGAGGAGCCCACCTTATGTAAATGTGAAGAGTTGAATATAATTATAACCATCATATGGGGCTTACTTTTACTCCTGTATTAAATGGATTGTTAATAAAACAAGAGCCAGGGAATGTGCACTTACCATTTATCTCTTTGTTGAATGTTGGATGTCACACTCCTGCAAGCCAAATGTTTTGCATTAAAGGGTAAGTTATTGACCCATCAGGATTAACACCTTGAGATTTCCCTCCTAGGTTTGTGAATCAAATTTTCCCCAGGATCAGAGTTATAATTCCCCCCTTTCCTGACAGTTTTTGTTCTCACTATATGGCATGGGTCAGTACTTACAGTATATACTGCTTCAGTAACAACATATTATTGGTATAGGGCCCTACTGGCGCTGTTGTAAGCATTGCATGCAAAGACAGATATTCTGCTGGGGGATACAATGTGTTAATTCACTACTAGTTCAGGAAGTTCTGGTAGCTGTAATCTATGCCTTAAGGAAGGATGGCATAGGCCCGGAGCTATTAAGAGTTTTTCCTGCCCATCGTTTATTTAAGGGGTTGGAGAACCTGGCTTTTCCTATTTAGACTCCAACTGGTGCTGGGGGTATATATTTCTCCAGTAAGAAGTTTACCCCCATATGTAATACAAGGCATTAAGTTTGCCCATGAGCAGTAACCGATAACAGCCAATAGAATGTTTGCTTTTAAAGAGGTGACTGGTAAATGCTACCCTCTGATTGGTTGCTATGGGTTACTGTTCCTGGGCAAACTGAGTGCCTTTTATTACATAACCCTATTAGTGCCTTAACACAAGCGAAAAAACGCTTGGCTCAGTTGGGGAAAGGGACCGTGTGAATGAGGTTTAGACAGTAGATTACAGATCCTGTAATATCTAGGGATGTACCAAATCCATTATTTTATGGTTCAACCAAATACCTTGTGAAAGGATCAGTAGAATACCGTACCGAATCAAACCTCATTGTTTGTGTGCTAAAAAGTTATGTGATTTTAAAGGTCTCCATAGACGCAAAGATTTTTCTTTGGTGAACGACCGATTTTAGCGAAATCCGACCAATACGTCAAATTATTGTGAAGTTAGTGGGATTCAAACGATTGTACATCTTGCGATTTTTCGTCTGACATCTGTCAGAAAATTGATCGGCCAGGTTAAAAAAATCTTTATCGGTCCCAGTTAATCTATCTATGTTTGCAGGGCCAAGCAGGCAGCTCCCCTTCAGTTTATCTCCTGAAATGGTCTTTTTAGTTGAAGGACAAATCGCACATTTAACAATCGTTTCGAGATAATTGTGGTCTCGCGATAACGAAAAGATCTTTTAAAGATCTTTACATCTATGGCCAGGATTCGGATTTGGTTCAGCCAAACACATGGATTCAGACAAATCCTGCTGAAAAAGGCAGAATCCTGAACCAAAAACTGCATTCCATGCATCCCTAGTAATATCAATCTCTTAAGGTGGCCATATACAGGCCCCCCAACGGGCTTCACCGATCGAGATCTGGCCGAAAGTCGGCCAGATCTCAATCGGATGGGACAAAAAATCCCGTCGGATCGCGGCCGCATCTATTCGTTGATGCGGTCCCGCGATCCGCCCGCCCTAGGTCCCAACGATCAGATCAGCCCGATATTGCCCACCTCAAGGTGGGCATATCGGAGGGAGATCTGCTCGTTTGGCGACATCGCCAAACGAGCGGATCTCTCCATGTATGGCCACCTTTAGAGTGATAAGATAGATAGGGTTGCTAGCAAGAGAAAGTCTTGTGCTAGGATACGTAGTGTTGGCAAGTTCCCCAGGTGGTACTCACAATGTGTAAGGAGCACCCTTGAGGCAGCCTGAGACACTGGGAGACACTGTCTGTTTTGTGTAAACCCCAAAAGAACTCATTGTATACTGTTCCTGAATTATTGAACGCACTGAAAAGTATCTGCTTCTGGTTATTTGGTTCAAGAACCACTGTCACCCTTCATTGTTCCAAACATGATGAGAGTTACGGTTCAGTCTACTGTGCCCATTTGCACATTCCTCCACCTACTGCGAAGGTTCATCTGAAATGTCCAAAAAGGTAACAGTGTTCTGCCTGAGAGCAGCAGGCTTTGGGCAATACAGCCAAGAATCAGCATTAAAGTGGCTAAAGGAGAGTAATGAGGAAACAATCCAACCATGTCAACTCATTCAATCACTTCTTATAGCTTGTATCTGGGCAGTCTTTCAAAATCAACCCTTTTTTCCTCCACCAACCACCCACCTTCTAAGATGTTTGCACAATATATTTTCGGCCATAGATTGGCCCATCAGTGTGCACACAGGGTGGATTTTGATGCGTCTGTGGGTATATACATAACACAAGGCCAATGGGAACACATAAGCCTTTTTTCCCCACTGGCATTTCTAAGTCAACGGACAGTAAGCTTTTTATGCCACTGGCCTAAGGATGATTTATTAGTTCCTGAAAAGTGGAGACATTTCCAGCCTGGGTTGAAGTCTTTTAATCTCTTCCTGCCCTGGATATCGGCAGAATAAACTCTGTATTGTGATGGTCGAAGCACTCAAAAAAAGGATCAACTAGGATCATTTATAAAAAATAAAAGTAATAAAATAGCTTTCCATTCTAAGGGCCGATTTAAGTATCACTGGCCTATTTAATGGAAATGGTTATATTGCTATACTGCATGCAATGTAGGTCATGACTGAGGCATGGACTTAGTAATGAGAAGTTTTATGTATTTCCTGTAGGACTTGATATATTGCTTTTATCTTTTTTTTATCATTTTACCTATATTGTATGCGGGGAAGGAAGGAGGTATATTACATTTCTTATGTTATATGATTTATATGTGAGTGTAGGCGTGTGTTTGTGTAAGTATAAACAGATCCTCTTATTTTTGTATTATACTGTCATTTGGTGGTGGTATATTGGACTTATATTGTCCCATTCTCTTTTGTCTTCCATGCTTTTTAATTGGCTGATTATTGTGCACCCCACACTTCTCTTTTTATGAATTATTTGAAGTCTGTTCTGATGGGGTGAAGGCACTACTTTATCAGTCCCTTTAGATACAAGTATAGGACCTGTTATCCAGAATGCTGGGGACCTGGGGTTTTCCAGTTTGAATCCCCATATTAAAGTCTAATAAAAAATCATTTCAAGCTTAAATAAAACCCAAATAGGCTTGTTTTCCCTCCAGTATAAGGATTAATTGTATCTTAGTTGGGATCAAGTACACGGTACTGTTTTATTATTACAGAGAAAAAGAAAATCATTTTTAAAAATTTTAATTATTTGATTAAAATGGTCTCTATGGGAGATGTCTTTCCCATAAAATTTGGATAATTAATTTCTGGATAACGGATCTTGTACCTACAACTGCCTGAAAACCAAAAGGTAAGTGCTACACTCCTGTGTGGTTTTTGCAGTGAGGAACCCTGGGTAAAATGAATACAGTAATATATTTTATACTATGTGAGATTAATGTTTTTTTCGTCATTATTCCAATTTAAACCATAAAAATACACGACTCTATTATTTTTCTATTATTTTCTATTTCGGCTCTTACCACATAAATGCAGGAGCTGCATTTCAAGTAAATGATTTAATATTTACCTGTGGCTTTCAGTCTCACTACAGTTTATTAGAAAATTGTTAAAGGTGGTAAATCCATCCGAAAGAATTTAGCTTCCATGGAAACAGCAGCAGCTTTAAAAAAAAAAAAAAAAAAAATACCATCTTGAGTATATCCGTGCTTGTCAGATTTATTTTTTTGATTAAGATTTCCCTACTCATAAAAGAACGGCATATCTGTAACTAACCTTTCCGGCTTAAGTCTCAATGGTTGAAGGGTATTTCTTTGGGAGACTGATAGCGGCTTGTGTGAATTAGAATGATGTTGTGTAAGAATAAAAGCTTTCATTGTAACTGATATTAACTCAAGGTTGTCCACTCCATATAGATGCCATAAAGTCATTATGTGCAGCACAAAAAAGGCTTTTTTCCTATGACCTCACTATATCCTTTGAATTTTCAGGAATTTATAGAGAGCAGCAAGGCAGGTCCCCCCCATTAAAAATACTATTTTCTTGCATCGGCCATGGACTATACTAAATACAGGTATGGGACCATGTTTCCTGAAAATAGATCTTTCTGTAATTTGGATCTTCATACCTTAAGGGGCAGATTTATCAAGTGTTGAATTTGAAAAACTTTGAAATTCTAATTTAAAAAGACCAACTGAAATTAAGGGGCAGATGTATGAAGGGTCGAATATCGAGGGTTAATTAACCCTCGATATTCGACTAGGAACTAAAATCGTTCGACTTCGAATATCGAAGTCGAACGATTTAGCGCAAATCCTGCGATCGAACGATCGAAGGATTATTCCTTCGATCGAACGATTAAATCCTTCGAATCGAACGATTCGAAGGATTTTAATACAACGATCGAAGGAATATCCTTCGATCAAAAAATCTCAGGCAAGCCTATGGGGACCTTCCCCATAGGCTAACATTGACTTCGGTAGCTTTTAGCTGCCGAAGTAGGGGGTCGAAGTTTTTCTTAAAGAGACAGTACTTCGACTATCGAATGGTCGAATAGTCGAACGATTTTTAGTTCGAATCGTTTGATTCGAAGTCGAAGTAGTAGTCGAAGGTCGAAGTAGCCCATTCGATGGTCGAAGTAGCCCAAAAAACACTTCGAAATTCGAAGTTTTTTTAATTCGAATCCTTCACTCGAGCTTTGTAAATGTGCCCCTAAGTCTTTTTGGCCAAATAGGTCAGTTTTCTTTGAATAGGTCCGTATTCAGCCAAATCGAAGTAATAGCGCATTTGATTGAATTCAAATCTTTTTCCCAAAAAAAACAGATTTATCAAGAGTCGAATTTGAAAAACTTTGAAATTCTAATTCAAAAAGACCAACTGAAATGAAGTCAAAGTTTTTTTTGGCCAAATAGGTCAGTTTTCGATCGAATAGGTCCGTATTCAGCCGAATCAAAGTAATAGCGCATTTGATTGAATTCAAATCTTTTTCCCAAAAAAAACAGATTTATCAAGAGTCGAATTTGAAAAACTTTGAAATTCTAATTCAAAAAGACCAACTGAAATGAAGTCAAAGTTTTTTTGGCCAAATAGGTCACTTTTTGATAAAATAGGTCCGTATTCAGCCGAATTGTACAAATCGAAGTAATAGCGCATTTGATTGAATTCAAATCTTTTTCCCAAAAACAATTGATTTATCAAGAGTCGAATTTGAAAAACTTTGAAATTCTAATTCAAAAAGACCAACTGAAATTAAGTCAAAGTTTTTTTGGGCCAAATACACTGTAGGTCAGTTTTCAATCTAATTGGTCCGTATTCAATCGAATTGTACAAATTGAAGTAATAGCGCATTTTATTGAATTCAAATCTTTTTTCCCAAAAAAAACTTTGATTTTTCAAAGTCCACCAATTGACTCCAAATAGATTCTAGGAGGTCCCCCATACCTTAAAACAGCAATTCGGCAGGTTTTAGATGGCGAATGGTCCAAGAAACACTACATGATAGATTTCGATATTTGAATTTTCTAATTTTTTTCAAATTCTAATCGAATTTGGACTATTCCCTAGTCGAAGTACACAAAAAGTAACTCGAAATTTGAATTTTTTAAATTCAAAAATTCACCTCGACCTTTGATAAATCTGCCCCAAAGTCTACTAAAAAATCATTTAAATATTAAATAAACCCAATAGGCTGGTTTTGCTTCCAATAAGGATTAATTATATCTTAGTTTGAATCAAGTACAAGATAGTGTTTTTTTATTACAGAAAAAAATGCAATAGTTTTTTTTTTTAAATTTGGAATTTTTTAAATTTAAAAATTCACTTCGACCTTTGATAAATCTGCCCCAAAGTCTACTAAAAAATCATTTAAATATTAAATAAACCCAATAGGCTGGTTTTGCTTCCAATAAGGATTAATTATATCTTAGTTTGAATCAAGTACAAGATAGTGTTTTTTATTACAGAAAAAAAATGCAATAGTTTTTTTTTTTTTTAAAATTTGGATTATTTGGATAAAATAGAGTCTATTTGGAGCTCTCAGGATAACGGGTTTTCAGATAGCGGATCCCATACCTGTACTTAATTACTGGTGTGATACATTGCCTAGGTAGAAATGAATGCTAGCGTGTCTTCTCTTTGAAGTGTTTGTATTACCGAAGTACTGCTAGCGAAAAGTCGCCAGCGTTCAGCGTCCAGAACGAAACTCAGCATGTTATTGAATTGCCATTGTCTGAGCTAGTTTTCACCTGGCGAAGTGTTGCGTTGGGTGCAAAGTGGACACTGGCGAATGTGGACTCCCAATTGATGTATAATATACTGGCAGATTAATAAATCTGCCCCTAAAAAACGAAAAGGTGAACCATCCCTTATAATGGCTGGACAGACAATCATAGGGGTATATTTATCAAAACGTGAAGTTAGAGATCACCACTGTCCGCTAGAGTGAAATACCGCCTCTCTCCATTCATTTCTATGGGATTTCTAAAGGCGTATTTATCAAAGGGTGACAGGGAAAGTTCACCCTTTTATAAATATGCCTTTAAAAATCCCATAGAAATGAATGGAGAGAAGTGGTATTTCACTCTAGCGTACTGTCACGATCTCTAACTTCACTTTTTGATAAATATACCCCACAGTCTCAATGAACCAATTCAGGAGACATGTTTTCTTTTCTGACATTTTATATTTATGTGAAGTCAGGGTAGTCAGACAGAATTGTATTAGTTGCAGTTGGCCCTAGGAAGGTCTCTTAACTGTTTTCTTTGATTTAAACTCAGCTGTTAGAACCACAGGTATTGCTTCTTAGCACAATATGCACCTTCTGATCCCAATGATCCCAATGATGGCACTTAGGCCTTGCTTTTATATGGTATCATCACTATAGGGATACCTTGGCATACCAGATGCAGGTCCCTAAAAATGTAGACTCATAGAAGATCAACCTATGAAGAAAGGGCCGATAGACGCTAAATAGTTCCCCTATAAATGTACTATACTGGAGTGACAGCCCTACAACATATCGTTTTGCATTGGTAGAAGGGAAGACACAAGTTGGATCGATTCAGTATCTGGTATTCAATCAAGTTGCTTACAGGGTTTCTTACAGTATAAATAAGTCTATATTGTCATAGAAGCACCATAAAGAGCTGACGACTGTAAAGAGAATTAAAATAAATATATAACAATACCAAGTCACACCTTATTTAACCTGTTGAGATGCCTAACTTTTCTCTCAAGGTTTCAAAACTTATCTCTAAAATGTGTTTGGGATCAGTGTTCGGCGTTATATAAGCTCATGATACTTAATGAGGTACCCAGCTGGTACATAAACACGTAAAGCAATGATCTTTCTAGAGTGGTTCCTTAATTGCTTTTAGGAATCGATGAATATTCTCATGTATTGAATAAAGCCCTTTTAAAGCCATCTCCAAGCACTTACGGCTTCCGTTAGCCAAGAATTTGTTCCAACTCTTGTTTCTAAATAAATTGCAGCGGATTGTAAAGAACCTTGCAGATTATTCTTTGCTTGTAATCAATATCTCTCTGTCTATTATCTATCAATGTATTCCCATGCTGTTATTTATAGAAAATATTATATTCTAAACCCATACACGCTTTTTTGGGATTTTATATATTCACACCCATTCTCCAGAAAGATCCAAATTATGGGAACACCATTTACTATAAAATCGGCTGCAAATTATATATATATTCACTGTAAGAATAGAACAGTTCCTGGTACTTGATCCTAAAAAAGCTGCATGGATTCATCTTGGTAGAGGTATGGGACCAGTTTTCCAGATTGCTCGGGACCTGGGTATTTCTGGATAATGGATCTTTCCGTAATTTGAGTCTTCGTAGAGTCTACGAGAAAATCATGTAAATATTGAATGAACCCAACAGGCTGGTTTTGTTTCCAATAATGATTGATTATATCTTTGTTTGGATCCAGTACATGGTACAAGGAAAAAAGGTAAAAATCTGGATTATTTGAATAAAATAGAGTCTATTTCAGACAAGCTTGACATAATTTGGATAACGGGTTTCCAGATAATGGGTCCGATACCTGTACCAACAAAATCCAATGTGAGTTGTTTAAAATATTTAAATGTTTTTAGTAGATATACAGTAAGTTCCAATCTACATTCAAAAATAAATTGATATGTATTACCTTAATATTTTTTTTAACATGTTTTGTGTGGTTTCCAAACCCCACCCCCTTGTGACACTGTCAGTGGCACTGCACATGCTCAGTAGGCTCTGGGCAACTATGCTTATGGGTCATTGCAAATCATCAAGCGAAAAATCAGGTTTGCCTCTCATATTAGCTGATGCTACAGGGCTGATTATTAAATTCTGATGCAGAATGTGCTGGTTTCTGAGCTGCCATGTAATGTGAATCAGAATAAATTGCTTGTATTGTGACTTTTACATTGTGTATATATTGTTTATTGTGAGTCAGTCCCTAAGCAGTAATTCTAAGTTCTAGTTCTCCTTTATCATAAGTGGGCACCACCAGCACTTTCCCGATGAGCTGACATTTCTAGTTGGACAGAGCCCACACAAGGTATTTAAGGTATCCCATTTAGTGGGGCCTAATATTCGTCAGGATAATGTAAATAAAGCATGCCACATCCTGGTGCCCCAATATCCGGGTTACAGGTTCTATTTGATCAGCAGGACTGATGAGGCCACATTGAGTCCACTTGTGAGTTAATTGCTAAAGTACAAGTTCCATCAAGTAATTAGTTATGAGTGGATCAGACCCGTTTGCTTCCACCGAAAGTTTGCGAAACAGCAAAAATTTGCAGAATGCGAGGGGAAAGACAGTTTATTTGATACAAATTTGCGATTATGAACTTACAAAGAGTCAGAATCCTGGACAAAGGAATCACAGAGTTTTTATAGACTTGTAAAAAAGGAGTTACCGTAGGAGAACACAGAGGTATCACTCTACAGTACAGAAATAAAGAACTGCTCTTACAACCAAGCAGGTGGCTCTGCCCTGAAGGCTGGGGTACTAGTGACAAGCCTATCTTGAGAACATACTCCATCTGCATACACAGAATTTTATTCTCTCTCACTACCTTGAGGAGTAACTTTTTTTGCCTCAGTATTTTAGCCAGTCGCAAATGCGACATGTAAATTGGAAGGAGCTGCTAAGGAAAAATAATATTTTTGATGTTCTGCTATTTTTGTTCCACGACTTCCCAGTTGAGCACAAGAAGGAACATAATGTTCTAAAAATAAAACAAATATATTGCACCAGCCATCAGTTGCTTAATGAGTATATCCGAGGAGAAGTACAGTGATGTTAAAGATAGCAGGGAGGTGCAATACACAGATGGTTTTTGAAGTCACTTTCTGCATTTCTTTTAACATAAACCATCTGATTCATTAGCGAACATAAAAACCAACAAGAGCCTCACAAAAACCTCAAAGATCATATTCTGCCCCAGGTTCAGTTGTCTGATAAAAAAAAGAAGCATGAGTTCATTTACAAGCAATATAAAGAATTAAGCCTTAGGTAGTAAGAGGTTCAAAGTTTACTCTAGGTCTAATAACCTGTAGCAACCAATTAGTAGGTAGCATTCACTAGTCTGCTTCTCAGAAGCAAACAGCTGGTTGGTTTTGAGACCTGGAGCAAACGTTGCACCTTTGTTATCCATTCCCCTAATAGGGACCAGTGAGCTGGGACACTTAGGGGCCGATTCACTAACTTCGAGTGAAGGATTCGAAGTAAAAAAAACGAATTTTTGGGCTACTACGACCTTCGACTACGACTATGACTTTGAATCGAACTATTCGAACTAAAAATCGTTCGACCATTCGATAGTCGAAGTACTGTCTCTTTAAGAAAAAACTTCGACCCCCTAGTTTGCCATCTAAAAGCTACCAAACTCAATGTTAGCCTACGGGGAAGGTCCCATAGACTTTCCTAAGTTTTTTTGATCGAAGGATATTCCTTCGATCGTTGGATTAAAATCCTTCGAATAGTTCGATTCGAAGGATTTTATCGTTCGATCGAAGGAATAATCCTTCGAACGTTCGATCGCACTATTTGCGCTAAAATTCTTCGACTTCGATATTCGAAGTCGAAGGATTTTAGTTAATTAGGGTCAATTAACCATCGATATCCGACCCTTAGTGAATCGGCTCCTAAATTTCCCCTGTTTAACCACATGGTCAGGACTGCCATAAGAAGCTGCACCAGAGCAATTAAGAATATAGAAATCTTCCTTTCAGTGGCCACTGTAACAGGTTTGCAATTGGTTTAATATATTAAGGTTTTGGGTACAAGAACATTGCCTGGGCCTAGGTAGACATGTATTTCATTTGTTTTACTCTGTTTAGCCAACAATCTTTCTGTTTTTATAGTGTTGTGGAATCTCTTCACTCTTGTTACGTTTTTCTTTTAATATTCATATTCTTGTTTTGTTTTGCCCGAGTTTCCTTTGCTTCTCTGTTTATACATTTTTGTGTGTGCATAGCAGAAAGTGTTTTCTTTTTCTCCTCCGTATTAGTTCCGCTCATTTAACTGTTTATTCTAGCAGAATAACTGATCCTAGCCAATGTTTGTTTCTTGTCTCCAGTAGATACATCTCCAGTATTAGCTCCATTAGGGTCCATTATTTTTCATTTATTATTCATTGCCTACAGTTCGGATATACCATAGGTGTAGAACTGACTGGAAGGAGCCTATGGGGTAAATTGATCAAAGAATAAAGTTCCGCCACTAGAGTGAAATTCCGCAGCTCTCCATTCATTTCTATGGGATTTTGAAAGGCGCATTTATCAATGGGTGAAAGTGAAAGTTCACGCCTATAAAAATCCCATAGAAATGAATGGAGAGTGGCGGAATTTCACTCTAGTGGCGGAACTTCACTATTAACTTCACTCTTTGTAAATATACCCCTATATTCTGTGTAACCTCATGGATGCATGTTAAAAGTTAGATAAATACGGGAAACAAACTGCAGTGGAACCAGAATGATTGAAAGAGTACACATAAAGAATAAAAGTGGATATACAGCACAAGGTGTAATAAGAAAGTCCATGCAACAGGCTCATGCAGGAACAAGTCCATGTAACAGGCAAAAGGTCTTGGCAGGCAGCAGGCAAAACAAGTCTGTGTAACAGGCCAGGGGTCAAACCAGAAGAACAGTATAAATAATAATAACAAAGTAGGAACACACTGAAACAGAACCTAGGGACTCTGCATACTTTAATAGGGTTATTTACTAAAATCTGAATTATCTCATATTTTATTTAAAAAAAACCCACGACCAAACTTCCATGCTTGATTTGATCGTATTAATTAATAAAATAACCCAAATTAATCAGATCATAGAAAAACTTGATCAAATCGAGTACATTTTTTAGTTTTTTCACAAATTGCTCAAGTTTTTTGCCTAAAAACCCAGAAAAAGCCAGATTTTCTGCTAAACCCAGCGCAGACCATGACAATTTTAATTTAGACAGGCGTCTCTCTCTCAATGACGTATACAGGATCTCCTCAAGTCTGAGATGGCAGATTTTCAGATTCTGGCTTTTTGCAGCATCGGGATATAATAAATAGTTTTTGCTCCAAAAAGCCCGACCTGATAAATTCGAGGTATAGAGAATAACCACTTTAGTCTACTTAGAATTAATTTAAACATTAAGGGGCCGATTCACTAACTTCGAGTGAAGGATTCAAAGTAAAAAAACTTCGAATTTCGAAGTATTTTTTGGGCTACTTCGACCATCGAATGGGCTACTTCGACCTTCGACTACGACTTCGAATCGAAGGATTCGTAGTAGAAAACGTTCGACTATTCGACCATTTGATAGTCGAAGTACTGTCTCTTTAAAAAAAACTTCGACCCCCTAGTTCGCCATCTAAAAGCTACCAAAGTCAATGTTAGCCTATGGGGAAGGTCCCCATAGGCTTGGCTAACTTTTTTTTATCGAAGGATATTCCTTCGATCGTTGGATTTAAATCCTTCGATCGTTCGATCGTACTATCTGCGCTAAATCCTTCGACTTCGATATTCGAAGCCGAAGGATTTTAGTTCCTAGTCCAATATCGAGGGTTAATTAACCCTCGATATTCGACCCTTAGTGAATCAGCCCCTAAATTAACCCAAAATTATTATTTATTATTGTTTTATTATGACCAAACACAAAGTACTGTTTTATTATTACAGAGAAAAAGGAAATCAATTTTAAAAATGTGTACTACTTGATTAAAATGGAGTCTATGGGAGACGGACTTCTCGTAATTCTGAGCTGTCGGGAGCTACTTTACTGCACGGTGCCTTATGCAAACACCCAGACTTAACTGCCCTAGCAAATGAATTGGCAGCAAACTATACAATACAAACTATAAAATATACAATAAAGTCTGTTATACCTAACAGCACATGCATGGGAACAATGCTGGCTTCTCTGTACAATACGTTCTGTACAATATGTTCTGTACAATATGTTCTGTACAATTTCATGTCTCTTCTGCTCCCTGCCCTGCATAATAATCAAATCTCATCTCTGGTCATTCTGCATTCAAACAAATGTTATATGTAGTAAGGAGGATTTTCAGTGATTATTGTAGCGGGCTCTCAGGCAATTTGCCACTATTGACTCTTATGATTTTATATTATGGGGCCCAGATTTTCCAGTATATTATTACCATTGGAAAGTGATTATGCTTTATAATTGTTTTATTATATCTCTGTAGCCTATGACAAAACCCAGGCCCCCATATGTAATAAATGCTATGAGTAGCTGCTCCTGGGATATTACATAACCCCCAGGGATTTATCCCAAACTCGTTGTTCATTTCACAGACCCATGTGACTGGCCACATTCCCAGTTACAGCAGGCCTTGCTCCATACAGTTACAATGTCATGACCAATTTTGGATTCTAGAGGATTAAACCAAATAATTTCAATATATTTGCAATTATTTTATCCCTCTGATAAGATGTCAGAAGTTGGTATGGCATTTTTTTCAATTGAGAATGATAACTTACATCCATTTTGCTACATTACATGACATGTACATTAAAATTATCATTAATTAATAAATCATATAATAAAACCTTTACTAATAGCCTGTGCCAAGAGATTTGGGAATGGTACTACAGGCATGTTATCCAGAGTGCTCTGGACCTGGGGTTTTCCGGATAATGGATCGTTCCATAATTTGGATGTTTATATTTTAACTCTAACAAAAATGTATCTTATATTTTTATTAGATCCAACGAAACTCCCATCCACGAATTTATCTTATTTATCAATAAAATAACTCGAAAAATTTGGGTCAGGAAAAGACAATAAATTTAAGTAAAAACTCGAATCAACTCTGAAGAAATTGTTAGGATTTGACGCCCAAATCAAGATTATCGGACGAAATCCATTGCAGATCACAATATCTTCGAACTGTAAGGGGCAAATTTACTTAAGGTCGAATATTGAGGGTTAATTAACCCTCGATATTCGACTGTCGAAGTTAAATCCTTCGACTTCGAATATCGAAGTTGAAGGATTTAGCACTATTAGACTAATGATTAAATCCTTAGAATCGTTCGATTCGAAGGATTTTAATCCATCGATCGAACGATTTTTGTTCGACCAAAAAATGCTGGCAAAGCCTATGGGGACGTTCCCCATAAGCTAACATTGACTTCGGTAGCTTTTAGGTGGAGAACTAGGGGGTCAAAGTTTTTTCTTAAAGAGACAGTACTTTGACTATCGAATAGTCGAATAGTCGAACGATTTTTAGTTCAGATCGTTCGATTCGAAGTCGAAGGTTGAAGTCAAAGGTCGAAGTAGCCCATTCGATGGTCGAAGTAGCCAAAAAAAACATTCGAAATTCGAAGTTATTTTTCCTCTATTCCTTCACTCGAGCTAAGTAAATAGGCCCCTAAAAGTACATCTGCCATTTACTTCTACATGACCTCAACAGGTTTGAGATGGCAGATTTTTGGATTCGGACAGCTGTGGGGTATAATAAATCTCAAGTGTTATTCCTCTAAAAAAAACCCAAGCTTCTAGTTCTACTAGAAGATCATGAAAACATGAAATAAACCTAATAGGCTGGTTTTGCTTCCAATAAGGATTAATTATATCTTAGTTGGGATCAAGGACAAGCTACTGTTTTATTATTACATTATTAAATTATAAAATTTGGATTATTTGTATAAAATTGAGTCTTTCTGTAATTCGGAGACCTTCTGGATAACAGGTTTCTGAATAACGGATGCTATGCCTGTACTAAATTATTTCTGTTAATTTCTCTTATACATGAAAAAAATGGGGTAAACAGCCCTGGCTGTTCCCATGATTCCTGGTTTATTCCAACGACTTTTAAAATGACATTTGTAATTGCAGTTTAGTAAATCATAGCCATCACTGAACTGAAAGGGAGAAACGCAAGCATAAAGCAAAATCTCCCCAATGTGTGTGTGGCGCTTCTCTTGGCAGCCCCTGCACTCTCTAATGATAAGTTATATAAATCAGTAACGCCCACGCATAGTACCAATGAAAACAAAATGCTGAAACTCATTTTATTTCCCGTTAACTAACAGTAATAGGAGCCAAAAATTTGCCCAGAAAAACAATAAGCTTGCATCTCATTGCTTGTATATTCTTATGTGTTTCTTTCACAAAAATAATTACTATTTGGTTTGCCCTTCTGTGTAATTAGAGACTTCATAAATTAGAAGTAATTGAAAATAGAATTAAATGCTTGTTTTCTCATTGTTCTCAAACGAACCAAAAAATAAATGAGTCTTTAGGAAACATTTTTCTTATTTTAGATTTGTACATATGGAGGCCTATTTATCAAAGGTCTGATTTTAGTGGTTTTACAGGTTTTTGAAACGACAACTAAACTCACAAACTCTAAGGGGCAGATTAGGGTCGAATGTAAATCCTTCGACTTCGAATATCGAAGGATTTAGCGCAAATAGTTCGATCGAACGATTAAATCCTTCGAATCCATCGATCAAACGATTTTTCTTCGACCAAAAAAGCATTAGAAAGCCTATGGGGACCTTCCCCATAGGCTAACATTGCACTTCGGTATGTTTTAGGTGGCGAAGTAGGGGGTCGAAGTTTTTTTTAAAGAGACAGTACTTCGACTATCGAATGGTCGAATAGTCGAACGATTTTTAGTTCGAATCGTTCGATTCGAAGTCGTAGTCGAAGATCGAAGTAGCCAATTCGATGGTCGAAGTAGCCAAAAAAAACCTTAGAAATTCGAAGTTTTTTTATTCTATTCCTTCACCCGAGTTAAGTAAATGGGCCCCTAAAACTATGAATGTCATAATAATATTTATTAAAAAAAGTTGAATCAAGAATGGAAAATTACACTGAACTGTGCACTATGCTAGTGAAAAAAAACCCAGAAAACCTCTAAGGGGCAGATTTATCAAGGGTCGAATTTCAAAGTAATGGGAGTTTTTTTGAACTTCGAAATTTCTTGCATGATAAAAAGAATCAAAGTTTTTAACTTCGGGTGAATAGGCTGTATTCGAATTGTTCAAATTGAAGTTTTAGCGCATGCAATCGAATTTGAAATGAAGGATTTGCCCCAAAAAACGTTGATTTTTCAAAGTCCACCAAATGACTCCAAATGGGTTCTAGGAGGTCCCACATAGGCTAAAACAGCAATAGGTTTTAGATGGCGGATGGTTGAAGTTGTAAAGGAACAGCACATGATAAATTTCTTTATTCGAATAGTCTAATTTTTTCCAAATTCAAAACGAATTTTGGCCTATTCGATAGTCGACACAAAAATAATTAACATTTTTTTACTTCGAATTTTCACTTTGACCCTTGATGAATCCTTAGTCTTCTATGATTTGAAAGAAGATGGAAAGTGCTATGTTGTCTAGAGTAGATAAGTAGTGATGGGCGAATTTGCGCCGTTTCGCCGGAAAATTAGCGAATTTCACGTGAAATTCGCGAAACGGCGAAAAATTTGTGAAACCGCGCCGCTTCTCGTTTTTGACGCCAGCGCCCGTTTTGATGCCGTTTTTTTTTACGCCGGCGGCCGTTTTTTTTTGACGCGGCAAATTTTTTGATGCGGGCAAATTTTTTCGGGCACATTTTTTCGGGCAAATTTTCGCGGGCGTTTCGCAAATTTATTCGCTGGCGCCGAATCGCCACAAATTCGTGCCTGGTGAATAAATTCGCCCATCACTATAGATAAGAGTGTTAAGTCATAGTGATACAGCTGTTAGAGTTCCAGTTTGAAGTCAGCTTTGGCAAGAAAAGAGGAGCATAAGGAGCACAGAGGTTAAAGTTATTAGGAAAACACGAAGAAGCGGTTGAGACTGGAAACGAAATGCAGGCTGGTGATTGTAATAGAGTTTTCATCTTGCTAAGTAGAGGGAATACACTATGGTATTAGAGAGGTGTCTGGAGGCAGCAGAGGAAATTGGGGCATAATTAGACATAATAAATGGGACTTGATGATGAAAATGTAATTTTTTTTTGTTATGAGTCACCATTTTTTTCTGTTGCTTTGGCTTCTTACATGATTTAACATTTTTTTGCTCATCTTCAGTCTGAGATTAAAACAGCTTCAGTAGCCATTATCTTGGGACTGGCAGCCAGTCTAATTGACTGGCTGAAAGAGAAATAGCAGAGGGCCTAAACTGAGAATATCTGATAAATAGAAAATTGCTGCTAACCTTCAATCACCTCGCTCTCGTATTTTATCCACTTTCTAGTGACGACTGTCACTGCGCAATATAAATAAAAATAAAGTATCCCCTGCAAGCTAGAGTTTGAGTGCTGTACATTTGCTAAAGTAAAAGTGTGCATGTACTGTATTTATAGGAGCAAATGTGTGTGTGCAAATGGCCTCTAGGGTTGTTTCAGCTGCCGACAAGGAAACAAAATTCACACATATCTATTAGTAAATACCTTGCCTGCCAGTACAGTTACATGTTTGGGAGGCAAAGGGACATCATGGACAGCGCACCTCTGAGCAACAGCAGAATGTAATGTCCAAAAAAATAATTTCCACAGTTAGGACCTGGTTTTGTCTTTCTATCTCTGGAAATGTCCTTATTTTTAAAAATGGATTATTTTGCACAGAATAATTTCGGTAATTATATAAGAAGAAATACATGTATTTTCTTTCTATATACTGTAACCTATAGTTGTGTAATAACTGTAATAGTTGTGTCCTTTAAACTTGAAGTCCTGTGTGCCCTCTCCTAGCACACTTGTAAGGAGGTATAATATATTTTATTTTAGTTATGTATTTAATTATATGTAAATACTTGAGGTAGTGTGCTGTTTGAGCAGCAGTTGGCACTAGCCCATATGGTTGGCCAGAAGGGGAAAGTCCCAGGGTCGGACTAGACTGGCGGGACACCGTGAAAAAATCCGGTGGGGCCTGGACCTCAAGGGCCCCTGCCAGCCCAGACCTGCTCCCCCAGCTGCCCCATAAACATCCGCTCCTGCGCTGCGGCAGTGAACACTCATGTGCGATGCACGTCATTTGTGCATGCGAGCTGCGTGTTGTTCGAACATGCGTGTTGCACGCTGTTCACGCATGCGTGCACCAGGGATAGACTTTGGAGTTCAGGAGGGGCCCCCAGGCACTGCCAGGAGGGCCCTTTGTTATGCAGCCTCGGTGGGCCCCCAAAGGCTCCAGTCCAACTCTGGAGAGTCCCCTTCAGAAGCTTATTTAAGGAAGTGCTGCAGCTGTGCATGTCCTCTTTTGCCTAACATCATCCCCAGGAGAGTCAGACATACTGAGCCTGTACCTGATCTTTGCTAGGGTAGATAGAAAGGGAGTGTGAGTAGCTTGCTCTAGTAGTGAGAGTTAGATAAGATAGCTAGCAAGGATAGCTTGCATCCAAACATGGAGTTAGTATTTAGGGTACTACCCTGGGTCAATGTGTATCAAACAGGGAAGGGGTGTGTGTACCTATTAGTAAGTGACAGCCTAGTGGTGCTGTTGTGGTAGATGGCTTCTAGGAAGCTTGGAGAAAGTATGGACACTGTATATAGACACTTCAGAAAAGTAGGGGGAGAGATATTGGGAGAGGAGTCCCCCTTTAATGGCTAATGGCACTCTGTCAGTGTGCTTCTACATGACCAGGGGTCCTGAAGGGGTAGACAAGTTCCTGGTCATTTGTGACTCCAGTTTGTGAACCTGTCAAAAGCTGCTAAATAAATATTTGACTTGGTTCATCGCATCTACATGCATCATGCTTTATTCAAATTAATGGGCCCAATGGGTGCAATGGCTGGGAGCATACCAGTGACCCCATGAGGGGGGTGCCCCATTCTACTATGGCACACAGTGTCCCTGGAAATGAATAATAAATCTGAATAACTTCCAGCATACAGAAATGGAACATTCCCTGGAATTTTAATCATAATGTCAGTCTATGAGTACGCTAGAGCACCATGGCAATGTCAAGGAAAACACCCTATTGAGGCCCTATTTTGGCCTAGGGTGGCCATGTTTTCTGGATAAAAGGGACTGGTATTACAGTAGCAGTTGCATGTTGAGCCAAATTGGCAAGGAGCATTAGAAAATGGAATACAGAATCCTGTGCTTTCTTGTGCTTACACAGCTCTAGCAATAGTGTCTGTCTTCATTTTTGCAACACATAGCTATTGTATCAATGAGTGATCGATCATAGCCTCATTGCAAATTATATTTAAGGATAAATCCCTGTTGTATAACCCTGCAAACGTACAAAGTCCTGCTAAGCCCTGTTGCTCTCAATCTTTGTAGAAATATTCTGTACTGCCGTCTGGAATGATGTGTCCCATTACGTTTGTTAGTAGTGAATGTGCTCCTGTTATCCAAACAAACACCTTTACATTTCTCTGTATTAAAATTAATCTGACACTCATCTGCCCGGGCCCAATACATCAAAGTCATTTTGCAGAGAAATTACCCGCAGCTTCGAATGTTCAACTTGACAGGATTTTGAATTATCAGCAAAAGATGAATTTTCTTCCGTTCTGGTAGCTTCTGTAGAACACTCAGCGATCGTCAGTTAACATTAACACAAATGCGTTTTTTTCGGCCCTTTTGGAAATACAAGAAAACGTTTCCCTTGAACACAGTTCTGTTTTTACGTTATTACTGTCATTTCGTTCGTTTGCTTTGATATCTGTTATCTGCAAGGATTAGTAGTCATCCCACCCACTCCTGATTTTGGTTCTCACTTGCTGTTCTCTTGTAGAGAGTGGGCTCTCTGAGAATTTCTGTGTAAGTCAACCCACAGCTTCTTGCACTGCCTACAAACCCTACAAGCTGCTCAGAACATTTCTCTAATTTTATTCCTTTTATACTGATAGATATCCTAAGGCTTCTGAGAGAGAGAATAAGCATTTTCTCAGCTAGCAGAAAAGGAAGAAGAAGGTCTTGCACATGTGGCATTATGAAGGAAAGCACATTGGGGCAGATTCTACTTCTTAATGCGTGGCCACAGTCATCCGATGATATATTTAGGGATTATGGAGACCTATTTCACACTGCCAACTACTTTTGACTATAACAATTGTTTGCCATAATAAGAGGTAGCTTTGGGTACAGATAGCGGTATGAGATCTATTATCCAGAAAGCTCCAGACCTGGAGTTTTCCAGATAAGGGGTCTTTCTGTAAATTCTATCTCCGTACATAAAGGAGCTGTTCTGGTAAATCGATTCTCTGATTCAAGCTTTTTTTTGCATTTTTCTCATGGTTCCTTAATCCACAATTTTTTCAAGGGCATAACTACAGAGGAAGTAGACCCAAGCCCATATATATAGGGGGTCCCACGAGGTCCTAATTAATGAGCAATTTCAACATATATTGGTAAAACAGGTCAACCTCTGGATATGTTGGGGCCCTAAAATTAATTTTCTGTGGGGCCCAGTAACGTGCAATTACGCCACTGGATTTTTAAATAATTTATTAAGTGTAAAATCCATAAAATCAACAAATATAAAAGTACGCCAAATAAAAGCTGTTGAGGCCATGTAGAAATAGATGCCCTTCCTTTTTTCTTTTTTTTTTTTTGCAAGGATCTGTCTTTTGTTTATGGTTTATAGTTTCATGTCAGTCATTGTTTTAGAGAAATTGAGTTTAATCTTGGTTTCAAAAAAGCTCTAATACAGGTATGGGACCTGTCCAGAATGCTCGGGCCTGTGGTTTTCCGGATAATGGATCTTTCTGTAATAATTCTAATAGAAAATCATGTAAACATTAAATAAACCCAATAGGCTGGTTTTGTTTCCAATAAGGATTAATGAGATCTTAGTTGGGATCAAGTACAAGCTACTGTTTTATTGTTACAAAGAAAAAGGAAATCATTTTTTAAAATCCAAAATTATTTGATTATAATGGAGTCTATGGGAGATGGCCTTTCCGTAATTCGGAACTTTCTGGATAAGGAGTTTCAGGATAACGGATCCCATACCTGTGCTACTAAAATGCTACCTTTAATAAATGGGCCTCCCTGGCTACTTAAAATAAATGTAAACATTAAATAAACCCAATATGATTGTTTTTCCTCCAATAAGGATTCATTTTTTGGCTCAAGCACAAGGTACAGGTAAGAGAAAAAGGAGAAACATTATTAAAATCTGAATTATCTGATTAAAATGGAGTCTGTAATTCAGAGCTTTCTCAATAATGGGTTTCCAAATAACGGATCCCATACCTGTATTGCATATTAAAGGGATTTTGGCATTGCAATGTAGCTGAGAGTGAAGGCAAGCAGTAGCTTGCACATTATACAGAGAATAGAGACAACCAGAGAAATGTTGCTTTTAATAGCAATTATACTTACAAACAACTATTTCAAATATTTAATTGATACTAACAGAGATTTCAGCCAGAGATTTCTATGTATCAATGGCATATATGAAACAGGATTAATTAGACTTTGTACTACTATTACAACCCTGCTGGGCCCTGCTAAACCCCCTATTCGCCTGCCACTGATTCTGATAAAAATGAATGTAAAGTGCCATACTGTAGTTCTGATGCCAAGCCACATAATTAAACGGTGGATGTTTTTATGGAAGTATAAAGTTTGCGGCTTCCCATATACCAACTTTGCCCAGACTTTATGATTTAAGAGGTTGGATGGGAAAAAAAATCAATGAAAACTCATAAGCTGCAAGAGTCCTCCCAGATCACCTATTTATTGATGCACTTTACTCCATGGCCTCAAGCATATTATTTCAATGTAACTTTGATATATGGTAAAATATGACTGAACTTAGCCTATGGTGTTCTGTGATGAATTGGAGAGGTCACAGGATAAAAACTCGGGCCCATATATCGAAGTAAAATGTATTATCAGTCACAGTGCTGCAGCAATAAATTAGGTACAAAGGCAGATAATGTGTCAAACAATGACATATGCCCAGAGCATGATACTGTAGAGAAGATGAACCTTTACAACCATTTTATTTCTTTAATTGTAACATTTAATACATTGAAGCATTGTCTTGAAATTGAAGAATTGTGCAGTTCCTTGGGTTTAAACGGAAGTTGATAAAACAGAACCTACTTTTCATTTACAAAATCTACAATCAAAAGCAAATAAGTTGTTAATTATCTAGATCAGGCATAGGCAACCTACAGTGCCCCAGATCTTGCAGGACAACAACACCCATCACTTCTTTAAAAGATCATCTGATGAAAGGATGTCAGGACAGCCATGTTTTAGACTTTCTGAGGAATGTGCATCTAGAAGGAAGAAAATAACTTTTTCTTCAGTGCACAAAACTTGATTCAGCCTACTGGACTCCCAGTGGAGATGGAAGAATGCTAACCTGGTTGTATTATAAACTGGGTGCGTCTGTAACGATCTCGTTAATGGAAACCTTGTGAGGTGAGCAGTACCTTTACCTTCACCTTACAGGGGCCCGGGACTTTCTGCTGCAGAAGCCAACAAGGAAGTGTTTAGCCAAAAGACAAAATGAGGTAGCGGCAGGGATCAAGAGAAAACGTAGTCAGGGTCAGGCGAAGCGTTCAAGGCAGGCGGCAGAAGTCGTAGTTAGATTTACTGCTTGTAAATTCAAATAAAGCCTCATGGGTTGTAGTATAACCGAAGTAAAAAAACTAAAATGTCAAAAATAAAAGTAGAAATAACAACTCAGTCACCAAATGGATCTCATATTTTATATAACCGCTTGGGTAAATCTCATCAGGGTCGGTGGAAAAAACAGGAAAACGGGAAAAAACCCAGTGGTCCCAGCTGGCCAGATCCACTCCCCCCTGCAGGAAGCTCTCCACACTGGACCCATAGAAGAAAAGCTGGTACATGATGGTCAGGGGTAGGGGGAGGAGGGTTGCAGCTGGCGCAAGGGACCCTGGAGTTGGTGGAGGGGGGGCGGGGAGGTGGTTGTGGGGGACCCCTGATGTGGGACCTTTTTACACATTTAATCTGCAAAGCCCCATTTATTTACTCAAAAAAAAAAACCTGGTCGAACCAAACAGTAGAATACACCACACATTTCTGGAGGTCTTTATAGGCAGAGGGTGATTTTTGTAATTTGGGAAGCTGATTAAATGCATTTTTCATTTTTTTTTTATGTATAACATCCCAGAATGCATGGTACTGCTAGGATAAATGTATTGCCAGAACACATTACTTCTTTCATTTAGAGCACATGATGGGATATATACAGTACTAATTACATGTATAATGTCCCCTGAACTCATGGCAGGATAAACATAGTTCCAATTCCATGTTTACAAAATGCTTGTCCCGTGTGTTCTAAATGTATTGGTGTTGGTTTAGGGAAGCTTAGCCTTAGCGTTAAAATCCACCTCTTCACACAGATAGTCGCCCAAGAAGAGTGAATCTCATCTATACATACAAACTCAACACCTATACAGTACATATAGTATATACCAACTAAATACAACTCAATAACAAGTATAAAGTACTAGCAAGATTGGCTTTATCTGGTATCTGTAAATGTACTTAATCTCTTTGCCCGGTTTTCATTTGTGCCTAGTAAAAGTGATTGCTCTGCAATTACTATTACAAAAATGAAAGCAGAGCAGAGCAATCACTATTACTAGACAAAAATGAAAGCTGAGCAGAGAGATTAAGGACATTTGCAGATATGCATTAAAAGCCAATCTGAGCTCCATTTCCTTGGCACCAGGATACTCTATTTTCTTGTCACCCAGCAACATAATAGAGGGTGCTAAAGGAATTGCTGATAGACATGAAATGAGCGTGTTACCTGTCCCCAATCTGTCACTCACTACCATTTAATGGTAAATAGCATCATGGTGGCTGAGTGTTTGCTGAAATCTGAGACCAGAGGATCTATCCCTTAGTTGTGTTGTGCTATGAAATCTTTAATAGTCTTTATGTTCTCAAAATGATTTATAGGGATGGATCCGCATGGGATAATCCAAACACCTCACCCTCTCACTTCAATAAAGCTTATGTTAGTATTGAAGGCACAATCGATACTTATTTGTCATACGTGTAAATAATTTAAAAACAAAGAAATCCTTAAACCAAAATTTGGCAGTGGACATTTCCTATTTTTAATTGGCTTGGCTGAAGGCAAATGGATTTGTTTGTAAAGAGGTGAAATATAATTTTATGGTAAATAGTTAAGTGAAGCTCGTACTTAAGTGGGCAGTAGGCGGTAATGACCACCATGTTTAGGTCTTTCCTCCAGGAAACACTTATAAGGTGGGGGACCAAAGTATTAGGGCCAAATAAAAGGGGCATGGCACAGGGGAAAGCCTCTTTGGTCTAGGTAGTACTCTGCAGTAACTGTCACAAGGTTAAAAATAGGCAGACTGCCCAGTCCCAAATGAGGAGTTTTTTGGGGTTAGAGACCCAGTGAGGAATCAAAGTTAGGGACTGAGTGTCAAGTGGTAATCCAGGTGACAGAGAGGGAGGTGGGGGCTGTATTAAGACACAAGAGCTGTTACTACACGTTGCTTTGAACTCAAGGTTGTTTTTACACTGGGTTGGTTGGGCTGAATCTGGAAATACACTGTTGGAAAACTTAGTGAGAAAAGGCTGGCTATGAAGTGAAGTTGTGTAGGGACAAGCTATTATAGTTAACTGGCAATTGTGAACAGCGTTGCAATAAAGAGAAACAGTTTAGTTGACTTCCAAATCCTATTTATTTTATGCAACATTAAGGCCTAATGCAACCGCAACATCTTGGAGTCAGGTAGCACCAGCCACAGGAGGCCCAATAACATGTTGAAAATGTAAATAGAATTCATGCTCACAGACTGCTATGGAATTTCCTTTCTGGGTGTAGAGCTAAAACATGTCAGCTGTCAGGCTTGTCGATCATTCCATAGATGCTTCTTCTGTCTTACTTTGACCATAACAATAGGATGGACTGTAAGAACTCAATGCTAGTTATACAGTTAATAATTGGGACCTGGGGTTTTCCAGATAACGGATCTTTCCATTCTTTGGGTCTGCATGCCTTAAGATGACTAGAAATTCACGTAAACATTAAATAAACCCAATAGGCTGGTTTTGCTTCCAATAAGGATTAATTATATCTTAGTTGGGATCAAGTACAAGCTACTGTTTTATTATTACAGAGAAAAAGGAAATAATTTAAAAAAAAATTGGATTATTTGGATAAATTGGAATCTATGGTAGACAGCCATTCCGTAATTCGGATCTTTCTGGATATTGGGTTTCCGGATAAGGGATCCTATACCTATATTAGTAAATATTTTACCATGTCCCCCTATTTGTGATGTTCTGTGTGTGAAAGACACATCTGGATGGATCTGGTCCAGTTGAGTGATTTGGCCAAATCCATGAAAAAAGTGCTTTGATTTGAACCCCAACTGTATCATAATACTACTAGTATTCCTCTGCATTAACACCATGTTAAAATCAAACATCCTAGATTGACTTGTATCTGCTACAGCAAGGCTGCAGCATACTGGACCTTTCATACTTAACTAGATGTTGTACCTGCTACCTTCCCTAATGAGCCTTGACCCTATGCAAAGACAAGGTTTAAAAGAAAAGATAAAGATCTAATGGGGCAAGGACAAGGTGCATAATTAGTAAATATGTCCCCTATCAAATAGAATAAATGGAGTGGGCTGAAAATAGCTCTGGCACATATGCAAAAGCCCTTTCAAATAAATTGTACTAAACAACTATTTCTCCTGCTGGTTTGGGAGCTACATGGGACATGCATGGGACATGCATGGCTCTCCAGCCCATTTCAATGCACCATTTAAGGGAATATGTGTGGGCTGTGCCCCTTGAATGTCTCTATGGGAAAAGTTTATTTCTCAAGATATTAATAGCATTTAAAGGTGCGATGACAGATAAGTTCAGTCATCCACAGATAGCAGCTTTGAAATATGCAGCCAAGTTGCCAAATAAACCCAGGAACTGTGCCCATTTTGCTTGAAATCACATAAAAAAATTGTATTTGTAATGTGCTAATCTTCTGATCGTTTTGTAAGATTAAGCAGACATGCATCTTATTATCATTGATTTGTAGCTCCTATAATTCTTCTCAAACCCCTAGTCCTATTCCCACCACAGCAGGGATGACTGTTGTAGAACATAAACACTAAGGGGCCGATTTACTAAGCCGCAACTTTTACAGGTCTGGCTTATTGGCACCACAACTCCGAATAACATATTATATTATAGAATTCCGAATAAGAAAATACTCCAAGACCATGTATAAATCAATGGTAGATTTCCCTTTTACAACTGATATTTCTTTGATTCGTAGTTTTAGAGGTTTTCAGGTATTTTGGGCTTTTGTGCTACAATATGAAAAAGTCACAGTTTTCAAGACTTTTCTGCAACTTTTCCCATTCGTGCTTTTTCAGTTTTTTAATACATTTCATGACATTCTTGGTTTTAGAGAAAGTGAGTCTAGTCATGGTTTCAAAAACCTCTAAAACTACAAAAATTTGACCTTCAATAAATAGGCTTCCACACACATGTGAGGTGATAGATCAGCCTGGCTGTACCCACTAGTGATGGGCAAATTTGCGCCGTTTCGCTTTGCCGAAAAATTAGCGTATTTCGTGCGAAATTCGCAAAACAGCGAAAAATTCGCCGACGCCCGTTTTGCGAATTTTTGCCGCAAATTTATTCGCTGGCGGCGGATCGCGCAAATTCGCCGCAAATTCGCGCCTGGCGAATAAATTCGCCCATCACTAGTACCCATACACACCTGTGTTTAGTCTGATATACATATGTCTGATGTACAGCGCTACGCAATATGTTGGCGCTATATAAATACATGTTAATGATAATGTACATCTATAACTTATTATAATAGACAAATATTAGACATTTCCTTTTTTTCTACTTGGCTTGGCTGAAATCAAATGGATATGTTTGTAAAGAGGTGAAATATAATTTTATGGTAAATAGTAAGTGTAGCTCGTACTTTAGTGGGCAGGAGGCGGTAATGACCGCCTTGTTTAGGTCTTTCCCCCAGGAAACACTTATAAGTGCCAAATCGGACACAAATTCACTAAAAGTCGTTTCTATTTGGCGCCATTTGGTGTGTGAGTGATGTTTACCCTTTTTACGCAACCTCATTCCTGTAACCCGCATTGGGAACCGCCTGGTTCAGAGATGACAGTTGCTCCAGAGTTCCGCAGCATCAATAGGTGCAATGACACACAATTTGGAACAGGAGGAAGGTACACAAGGAGAGCCTTGTTACACAATTAACTTTAATGAATAACGATTTTTGTGGGCCTGTACCTGATACTATGGTGGTAAATTAGCCCTACTACATTTCTGGGTGCTGCTAGCTTAATATCACTTGTATTGCTTTAGCATCTTTGCAATTCAGATCTGTATGTCTATTTATTTATTGAAAAAAAAATTCTGTGGCATTAAAAATTGACCCGTTTTTATTCAACAATTCATTTTTTTCAATTTACTATCAAATAAAAAAAAAATGATTATTATTTCACACATTTACCCACATCAGCTTTTATATTATCTGAACCCACTTAACGTCTAACTTAGCTCAAATTAATATTTACTTATCACTTAACTGAAACTTGCTAAAATGAATATTTGCTGATCGCTTAACAAAAGTAATGAATGAGCAGCTGAAAATTTTCTGGCGGAGCTAAGTAGCTTTTTCGGAGTTGTGTGTTACTCAGCGAATTTGTGGCTGCGGATAATCCTATTTTCCCTACTGTGTATGAAGCCAAGGCTGACGCTCTCTTTTTTTCTTTTAACTATGTAATCTCTCCAAAGCTTGTATAATGCAAATTAATTATTCGCACACCGAAAACAAACATTTGCTAATTTTAGTTAATTGCACGTGGAACTGTGCTTTTACCCTTTATTAACTGACTTTTATTTCAGGTCTTCTTGCACTCATTTCCCAGAATCCTCCTAAACTCCCAAGTGGTGGAGTGTCTTCTGCTGCCTTGGCTGGTGACAGTGATTAATTATTAGGAGCTCTGGATGTCATTGATTAGATAAGCCCATTCACTCATCCTGAGGAGTCAGTAGGTTATTGTGCCATATTGCCCTGAGCTGCAGGTGGGTCTGCTAGAAATGCAAATTGATCTCGTTCCTCAGTCCCTAATCAGTACACCTAGCTACATGGAAGCTGGAAGTCTGTCAGATATCCCAACTGCAGAAAACCAAAATAACATGTCATGCCGTTACACTGCAGCTCCAGAAAGAAAGAATCCTAGCGAAGAGCCACAGTAGAACCACCCGCAGAATTAAATATACAGCAGCAAACCTGCCAACGCTGAAGGGGCCTGCAGGTGTACAAATTGGATAAACAAATGTAAGGACAAAACCAAACCTGCCTACTATAAATAGATCAGACATTTCCAGGTTGTAAACAAACCTAGGCAATCCAACAATAAATACATGAAAATAAAATATGTGCACAATGTTTGTGGAGGGACAGAGCTCAGGTAAGTCACTGTTTAAAGCAAATGGTTTATTCCTGCATCACCATTGTTGAGGTTCTACTGTGAAAATGTGTTGCCACCAAGCCAGTATTTATTTTTATTTTTTTTCAGAAAAGTTGACAGCTTTAGTTGAATCCAGCAAATGCATATTTGAAAGTATTATAGACCCTTTTTGAATTTCAGAATTTATATTTCACATTCTGTTGCTTCTAACATGAACAACATAAGACAACTCTCTGTGAGGAGCACAATCCCAAAGCAAAGACTTATTTACATGTGGGATGGTCCTGTTCACAAAATGGGCCCAGTAGATAAGGTTTTCTCAAAAGTGTCCTATGAAGAACTGTGACTGTAATATATCCTTCCCTAAGCCTACAGAAATCCGTGACACGGAGACTTATCAGAGACTGTTTTTGCCCATTTGCCATGTTCTTCATCAGGACAGCAGACTGGGGGAAGTGAATTTGGGTTGTTATGTAAATTATATTTCTTATGAAGTCTTCAATAAAAATCATAAATACCTACAGCATAGGGAGGCGAATAAACTATACTGAAATTCAGCTCATCCTGTAAAATCTGATATTTCACACCTAAATTTTACACGCCTGGGTTGGAGTGATCCTTTAGAATGCCTGCCAGTAGATAAGAAACAAATTATAAAGGGTCCACGTGGGCAAAACGAATAAAAGTACAAACATTAAAGCAGGGGTCCTCAACCTTTTTTACCCTTGAGCAACATTCAAATGTAAAAAGGGTTGGGGAGCAACACAATCATGAAAAAGTTCATGGGGGTGCCAAATAAGGGCTGCGATTGGCTAATTGTTAGTCCATATGTGGACTTGCAGCCTATAGGAGACTCTGCTTGGCCATAGACTTGATTTTTGTGCAATCAAAACATGCCTCCAAACCAGGCATCAAAAATGAAGCAAAAGAGAAAAATTGCCAGCGCACAGTTTGACAAACAAATGAAGTGTTAATATCACACTTTGGCCAAAATATGTAAGCTCACGTGCCACCGTGCGCTGGAAATTTTTCTCTCTCTCTTTGTGTACAAATATTGGCTTTTTATAGTTTATAGCAGCTGGTCAACTCCAGAATGTGGGTTAAGCCAAGTGTTGGCACAAAGGTGTTTATAGCAGCTGGTCAACGCCACAGAGTGAGTTAGAATGAGTGCTGGCAATTTTTTCTGTGTTTTATGTACAAATTAAAAAATAAGTAACTGATTTGATGAGAGCAACATCCAAGGGGTTGGTGAGTAACATGTTGCTCATGAGCCACTGGTCGGGGATCACTGCATAAGGTCTAAGGAATAAACCACAGAGAGTAAGCAAACAAGTGCAAGAAGAAAAGTGCATGTACTGAAAGAGATAATTCATATAAACTGACAGCCCATGTACAATTACCCTAAACCTTCCTTATCTTGCTGAAAAAGCCCATTGTCACAGTCGGCACCCTAAATCCAGAACCAATGCTAAGCACCCTGTTCACGGCTCTTGCTTTTGCCTTTAACAGCCGTCTTTCACCTTGGGAGGAGCCCTTGGCTAATCAGATGCCGCCAGGTCTTAATAAGAGAGATCAATCAGAAGGGATGCGGATATAGAAGAGTCAGTTACCAGGCAGGTTCAGGATTGCAGAAGTCAGGATCGTCAAAACAGACAGGGGTCACAACAGGTATCAGATATCAGACAGAATTCAGGCTCAGAAGCACCAGGAAATCGCTAAAAATGATCCTATAACGGGCAAGTTAAAAATGCAAAATGTCCCTTTAAATCCATTTGAATTTCACGCCATTGCGCGCATGCACCTATAAATAGAGAAGATGCATGCCGCGCGCGCACTAGGTCACCAGCACACAACAGAAGAAAAGCAGCATGGCGGGCGTCCCCGCCGCACGACTAGACCACCAGGGTGAGTTATCACACCCATAAGTAGCCCATAAACTCAGTGCTAGAACATAAAATACAACCCCCATAGACTTGAATGTACAGTATCATTTCCAGGCTTCTACAGAAAGCAGTCCTTAAATGGTCTGCCTCGTGTGCCATTATCTTTAAGACACATTGGGCCAGATACAATTCAGTGAGAAAAAGGTTTATCACATGAAAACTCACAGACAAGATTCAATTTGAGATGCAATTCAATTCAGAAAAAATATATCTCGCGGTTTATCACGTGAACACTCTATTGAAGTCGATGGGAAAAAACTGGAACTGAATTTGGTGAAATGTTTTTTTTTTCTCCTCAAATTGAATCTCATACATGAGTTTTCATGTGCTAAAAAATGCGATAACTTTTTCTCACTGAATTGAATCTGGCCCATTAGGTTTTAAATCTATATATAATATGTGATAGGAATGCCTAGTGTAACAATTAGGTAGTTGGAATCCTGTTCATGTCAAGAAGCTCTTGAAGTGCCATTAAAGTGCCTCCCAACATTGAATCTAAAGTTCCATCATGCTTATGCAACATGCTTATGGGTTCCACTTGGATTAATTCTGATTTATTTGGCAATAACAATCAAGGCAAGTCAAGGGCAAATGACCCTTTTTTTGTGTATTTTCACCAGTGGTAGACTGAGAAACAGGTAACTCCAGGGACAATGTCTGTTGATGCAGCAAGTAAGGCAGTGTTTGCTGGCTCAGGAAAAGCTGGATAAATGGCTCCCTGGATACCCCCCGAATATTCCAGAGTATGGAACCCACCCAGAATGGTGAGAACCCAAAAAAGAGGGGAACAGTTGTGAATGCATGGTGTTGAGATACTAATGAACTGTATTACTGTGACTTTATCTTGGGAAAGGCTTGTTGAAATGAACTTTTTTCCTGAAGATGTGGTGTCCCTGTCTTCTTGCTCCTGATCCTCTACTAAACCCTACCTACCATTGCTAACTTCGCCCAAAAACGAAGTTTCAGGCAGCCATCTTGTCACAACACCTAGGAAAACGGTTTTGCTACCTGCCCAAGGCAATTCAAAGCTTACTTGTATTGCTATGTTTAGTTCATTCAAAATAGAATCATTTTAGTAGAACAGAATTTAGAACAGAAGTGGAATCATTTATAGGTTACTAAAAAAGGAACATACTTTGACAGTTCTAATGAGACTTCTTCATTAGATGAAGCTTCTTCATTATAACAACAGGTGAGATACTGCCAGTAACTTCCATCAATCCAGCCCCTGCCATAGAGATCGGTAATATGTAATTAATATCACAGCGTTGCTCTTTTTAAGTAGCGAGTTCTTCGATTGAAGAGAAAATGGAACTTGCTTTTGATTTATCGACTTGCCTGAAGGTTTCTGTTTACATTTGTGGCTCTCCAACCTGTGGATAATGACAATTTAAGATCATTAAAATCTGTTGCTGCCATACTTCCAAAGCAGTTCAGATTGTTTAAAGGATTTGTGCATATTGCTTAAAGAAAGATGGAAATTTTCCTTTACAAACATTAGGCAAAATGGCCATGCGAGGTGAAGGTGCCAATGTAGAGGCAGTATGAATCCAACGCTGTGATGCAATTAAGAGTTAAATCCTTTTTTGATAACCTAGGCAACATGCATTAAAGGGGACCTGTCACCCCAACATAAAAGCTGTATAATAAAAGTCCTTTTCAAATGAAACATGAAATCCAAATTCTTTTTTTATTAAAGAATTCATAGCTGTTGTTAACTTGTTTAAAAATCTCAGCTGTCAATCAAATATTGTCTGCCCCTTCTCTATGCCTTAGGAATATAGAGGCGGGGCAGAAAATTACTTTCACTTTCCATTCAGCACTTCCTAGATGTCACTGCTCTCCACATATTCCCCCATTCTCTTCACCATTTAATTGTGTAGCCAGGGCATGGGGATGGACATCAGGTCCCCCATTCTGGTGCACAAACAAGATTCCGAGATGATGCAAGACTTGCCTTAATAACAGTGACCACAAAATGGCTCCTGCCTCCTTGCTATAATTATGTATTCCCAGACCAAAGAAAACAAGATTCAAATAATTTATATTGTGTAATTAAAGTTCATTTTTCTTGATTAACGAGTTAAAATAGGATTTGGAATCATGAATTCAGGTGACAGGTCCCCTTTAATTGCCTGATCCAAGTATGCAGGGATATTTCAGAATATCTTGTTACCCAGAATGCTATATGATTGACAATTCCATTGATCACAAAAGACAGGCTAGAAATAGTAGGTATGTCAGTTCTAATAAATATATTTCATTTTGGTTTGCCCATTGGATTAGAGGTTAATTAGCATAAATTAATTTTTGTGTCAATGGTTAATTAGTCTTGTCTGTCAGAAACCTCAGGACCAGAGCTAAATTGGGTCAGAAATGTAAAAACGTTGCAAGATGCTGATACTTATTGCAATGATCTGTCCGTATGATTTCATACAGCAAGTTCCTCCTAATGAGACATTTTAGTAGGAGTGCTTCTTCTTATTTATAAGGGCAATTTTGCTTCTAACCATGAAATAAAGCACAATGAATCATTGCCGTGACTCATTTGTTCTCCGTAATGTTATTCTTTAAAAAACACATTTTTCAGTGTGTTAAAAAAAAGTTTGACAAAAGTATACACAGAATGCACAAAATAGATACGAAAATAATATAGTGAATTGTTTTCTCTTCTTGACGTTGTATTTAATTCTTTTAACATTGCCTTGACTTTTCTGCCCGAAAAAAGTTTAGGTGGTTTCCATCTGTTTTATTATCAAGAAGCCGGGGGTTGATGGGTAATAAAGATGTGAAATTAGAATTAAATACAAGTAATTGTAATTATTGTGCATACATACGCTGTCTAAAGTGCCCTGAATACTTCCATATATGGTTAATTGATATTATATCAACTCTGTTAGACAGTAGCCCGCTTCTGATTGGTTCCTCAATCATTTGGAATAAACTCTATTTGGCTTATCACAAAAATATGTTTTTTTTTCATTACAATTCTAGTATCTGTGCTCCACCTTGAATCTAGTATTTAAATAAACAGCTTTTCAGCCTCATATTTGCAAGTATATGTAAAATTATAATTATGTTTTCTATTTCGAGAGTTGTATCAGTAATTAACGATTATAGTCACTTGTGGGTCAGGTAATTATGGCTTGGTTATACTCACCATCGCAATGATAATTGCCTGCCCCTACAGTCAGGCAATTTGGTACAAAAAAGCTGAACCTTTTGACTGAGTGAAACTGTAGAGCTTTTAGTTGATTCCAGAGAAGGGGGAAATATCTGAAACCATCTCCAGTTTCCCTTTAGAGGCAGAAACAAACCTGGACAACTTATATGTTAGGTGATTACAGCACAAAATATTGACTTTGGCCAAAGGGAACTAAATGACTATTACTGATTTAATTATCCGTTATCACTAACATCTGGGCTTAACTACCAGTACCAGCTGTATGAAAGCTCTCTGCATAGAGTCCCCTTTATTTTCCACCATCCTAGTGACGGGACTAGGCACTTCGTTTTCATAGACCTCAACTATTAGGGCTCTTACTGACGAGCGGTTGAAGCTGCGCTCCCCTGCGCTCCATTTTTCTGCGTTCGGCCGAAGGGGAGCGCAGGAATAGACGCATTTAGCTTTTTTCAATGGGGCTGTACTCACACAGGCGCGTGTAGGTGCTGAACGCAGGTTGAGATGCAACATGCTGCATTTTTCCTGCATTCTGTGCCTACACGCGCCTGTGTGAGTACAGCCCCATTGAAAAAAGCTAAATGCGTCTATTCCTGCGCTCCCCTGCGGCTGAACGCAGAAAAACAGAACGCAGGGGAGCGCAGCTTCACCCGTTCGTCAGTAAAGAGCCCTTACATACACATAAACCCCAAATTAAAATGGACCAATTAAAGAAGAATGTAACAAAGACAATTTCCAATATAAATTTATAATATCATGTCAGTTGTTACTAGTAACGGTATGAGACCTGGTATCCAGAATGCTCAGGACCTGGTGTTTTCTGGATAATTGATCTCCATATCTTATGTCTACTAAAAATCATTTGAACATTGAATAAATCCAATAAGCTGGGTTTGCTTCCAATAAGGAGGAATTATATCTTAGTTTGAATCAAGTACAAGGTACTGTTTTATTACTACAGAAAAAAAACAGATCATTTTTAAAAAATTGTTATTTGATTAAAATGGAGTCTTCGTGAGACGACCTTCCCATAATTTTTTAGCTAACAGGTTTCTGGAAAATGGATCCCGTACCTGTAAGTATAATTGATATTGAACACACAACTGTTTTGGTGACTGGCAAAGAAAGTTATATTTGTTTATGTTATTTTTATGTTTGTGTTCAGCATGAAGTGCAGCCAAATAATATTTTATATAAGCTCTATTATCCAGAATGCTCTAAATTAGGGATCTTTTCAAAATATGGACCTTCATACCTTAAGTCTGTTAAAAATCATTTAAACATTACATAAACAAATGGTTTTGGCACCAATATGGATTTGTGCAGCTTAGTTACAAGATACTGTTTTATTATTACAGAGAAAAAGGAAGTTTTTTTTTTTAATGAAATCATTTGCTTAAAATGGAATCTGAGCTGAACTTCCTGTAATTTGAAGCTTTCTGAATAAAGGGTTTGCAGATTTTTCCCCCATTGTGATTGTAAAGTGTAGAAAGAGTTTGGGCTGCTTTCATTTTGGCTGTAGTTCAGAGGAGGAGGAGGCCGTGAGCCAGTACAGATCCTGCTGAACCAAGACATCCAAGTTGCTACGAGCTACAGAATATTGTGTCACATCTGATCAGCAATTTATGCTTCACGTGCTCTTCCAGAATTTCTGGGATTATTAAATACCCTTACTTAAAAGAGTATATCTGTTTCTTTGTTCTCCAGTGTCTGTTTGACTTTCCTTCGGGTACTCTGATTTCCATCCATTCTCCACAAACACACAGGCAGGTTCATTGGCTCTGGATGAAGTTGACCATAGTTTGTATGTGAATGTGATAGGGAACTTAGACTGTAAGCTCCACTGGGGCAGGGACTGATGTGAATGATGGACAGTATTTGTAAAGCACTGTTATCACTATATAAAAGGTTATTAAAGGGGCATTACTCACAGCATTATTTATTCATTTTTACAAATTGCACATTCTTTTTCCCCTTCATTCCCTTAAAAATGTTCTGCTTTTCCTTTAAAGGAACTGTTCAGTGTAAAAATAAAAACTGGATAAATAGATAAGCTGTGCAAAATAAAAAATGTTTCTAATATAGTAAGGCAAAAATGTAATGTATAAAGGCTGGAGTGACTGGGTGTGTAATATAATAGCCAGAACACTACTTCCTGCTTTTCAGCTCTCTTGGTTTACACTGACTGGTTACCCTGGTTACCAGGCAGTAACCAATCAGAGACTTGAGGGGGCCACATGCATCATATCTGTTGCTTTTGAATCTGAGCTGAATGCTGAGGATCAACTGCAACCTCACTGAACAGTTATGTACCATGTGGCCCCCCTTCAAGTCGCTGACTAACTCAGAGTTAGAGAGCTGAAAAGCAGGATTAGCGTTCTGGCTATAATGTTACACATCCAGTCATTCCAGCCTTTATACATTACATTTTTGGCTAACTAACTGTATTAGAAACATTTTTTATTTTGCACAGCCTATCTATTTACACAGTTTTTATTTTCACACTGAACTGTTCCTTTAATCAGCTTTAACATAAAGTTAAATACTGTAACCTGTGAAATGTTTGGAGCACCATCTCAGTGTGTAGAGTTTCTGCCTTGCAGCTCTGGGGTCCTGAGTTCAATCCCAGCAAGGGCACTATCTGCAAGGAGTTTGGATGTTCTCTCAGTGTCTGTGTAGGTTTCCCCCATGTTTTCCGGGTTCCCTTCACTCTCCAAAAGCACACAGGTTAATTGGCTTCTGACTAAATTAGCCATAGTGTGTGTAAATGAGACAGGGATTGTAAACTCCTCTGAGGCAGGGACTGATGTGAATGTATAATCTCTGTAAAGCACTGCAGAATATACTGTATGTGGGCACTATATAAATAACAGGAAATAAAATATTCAGTTTTAGTGAGTCCTGCTCTAGGTTGTGATGGTGCCACAACATATATGGTTGAATTTATTTATTATTTATAAGAAATATTATAATAAGAAATATTGAAATTGTTATATATATATATATAATTTATATAATAAATATTGAATTTATTGAATTATGGTTGAATTTATTTATGAATGAGGTGGTTCACGTTTAATTTATAGTGATGGCTAATTTGAAGTGGCTTATTTGAATCAACTTTTCTATTGGCCTTCATTTTTTATTATTTATAGTTTATTAATTAGTTGCCTTCTTCTTCTGACTTTTTCCAGCTTTCAAATCGGGGTCACTGACCCCATCTAAAAAAAAAAACAAATGTTCTTCAAGGCTACAAAAGTATTGTTATTGCTACTTTGTATTACTCATCTTTCTATGTGGGCCTCTCCTATTCATATTCCATATTGCTATGGTAATTTGGACCCTAGCAACTAAATTGCTGAAATTGCAAACTGGAGAGCTGCTGAATAAAAAGCTCAATAACTGAAAAACCACAAATGAAAACCAATTGCAAATATTCTCAGAATATAACTCTCCTGTCTATATCAAAGTTAATTTAAAGGTGAACAACCCCTTTATTGAAACATCTGAATGTTACTAAACATGACTCAGTATTGCAGGTGCAGGGGCGGCCCATCCAGTATGGATTTATGGAAAAACAAGCTGAACAATTTGTTTTGAAGCAATTGAGGCTTTTGGGGAGGGGGGTGACATTGTAGGTAAAAAACATGACAATGTGCATCTGAAAATTGCATTTTGCTCACAGCACTGCTTTTAGGGATGCACCAAATCCACTATTCACGAAAGATTCGGCCGAATACCGAAACGAATCCTAATTTGCACATGCAAATTAGGGTGGGAAGGGGAAAACATTTTTTACTTCCTTGTTTTGTGACAAAAAGTCATGTGATTTCAATCCCCTTCCCTAATTTGCATATGCAAATAAGAGTTCGGATTCAGTTTGGCTGGTCTTAAGGATTCGGCCGAATCCAAATCCTGCTGAAAAAGGCAGAATCCTTGCCGAATCCCGAACCGAATCCTGGATTTGGTGCCTCCCTAACTGCTTTAAATGTCCCTGGGGATATAGGTAGGGGACCTGTTATCCAGAATTCTTGGGACCTGGGGTTTTCTAGATAAGGGATTTGTAATTTGGATTTTCATGCCTCAAGTCTACTAAAAAATAATGTAAGTATTAAATAATCCCAATAGGATTGTTTTTCCTCCAATAAGGATTCATTATATCTTAGTTGGGATCAAGTACAAGCTACTGTTTTATTATTACAGAGAAAAAGGGAATCGTTTTTAAAAATTTGGATTATTTGGATAAAATGAAGTCGATGGGAAATGGTCTTCCCGTTATTCGGAGCTTTCTGGATAACAGATCCTATACATGTAGTACATGAGTTCTGACTATGTGGCAGCACTGTAGTACTTTTTATTATTTCCCATTAAGTAAATGTTCACAGAAGAAAAAACCCGCTGCGGCTTTTCTTTACCGTTATGTCTATAAATACACAAGAATATGTTCAACGCTAAATAGTTCCAGGGTGTTTATGAAACTTTATCTTTCTCCCTGCAGCAGATGCACCATTCATCCAAAATGTGTTTACCCAATGCTAAAGCATATACTGTAAGTTGTCAGCTCCCTGCCACAGACCCGATGCACTTAATATGAATGCGCCGTATTTAATCATCAGAACCAACTTGGCTTATTTGCAAGTGCTCTGATTGCCTGTTTCTTGGCATAAAAGTGACAGAATTAATTTCAAGTGGCTGCACTGCTGACGAGAGGTGAGGCTGGAAACAGACACAGACATTAGAGAAATGTAAAAATCATGCGGTGCAGGCGTCGGCAATTATTCTGGGCTGAATTATCATCTGTTCCTTTACATAAATCTTTGATACGTGTAAAACAATGATCTGTTTTAATTACTAGTTCAAAAAATGTAGGTCACAATTAAAGAGGAAATGTGTTTTTTTTTCTTCTTTTTTTATTGAAACGATCTCAAGCATCGGTTGCCGTGGAAACAGATAAAGATTTTCCGACACATTAATTATTCTTTTTTTACATGACCACTATTCAACTTTTAAGCATCTTCAAGATGCGCTGCTAAAAATTCTTTATCTGTTTCAAGCAGTTTCTGGAATTGTTTTTCCTGCTTCAAGTGCTTTAGAGCCTGAAAGTGCTTCAGTCTGACAGCAGGGTTGGTCCTTGGGCAGCTGCTCGAGGTGATAGCCAGAGAAAGACACAGAGGCTTAGGGTAGGACTACATGGATGTTTTCTGTGCGATCCGATGTGCTGCGACAAAACGCCTGTGACGGAAATAAGGTAAGATATAGAAATGTCGGATGAAGCTGCAGCATTGATCCGGCACTACGCGCTGCGTCTGCATCCGACAGTCGTGTCGCCCCAGATCAGTGCTGTGACTTTATCCAACAGTGAATTCACTTACCTTATTTACATCGCGCCGAAAACGTCCGTGTAGTCCTACCCTTAGGGTCACTAGATAAATGTCCATTTTGAATCAATCAACGTTGGCGTAAGCCACACACACAGACACGTGTACAGTTAACTGACAGTTGCTATAATCAATGCATCTGACACTTTGCTTGTATTGTATTTTAGAGCAGGAAAATAGAAACTGTAAATGAAGGCATGGAAAACAAAATTGTCAGATTGGCCTGCCGTGATATTGGGACTTTTCCTGGTGGGCCCTGACCTTAATGAGCCCTTTTTTTAAAGTGATACTGTCACTAAGAAACTACTCTTCAAAATAGTATTATACTTTGAAAGTTACCTATAGGTCATGTTGATCGTTTTTCATCGATAGTTCTGCTTTTGTAAGAAATTGATACAAGAAATTCCTAAATCTGACTGTTTTGCCAGCTTGACTGTCCCTTCTCAGCCTGTCAATTAGAGATTCTAATGCGGGTTACTGCTGCACAAATATGGCAGCCCCCTCATAGAGGAACATGGAGGATCAGACAGGTAATGGAAAAGCATCTGGCCAATGATTTTATGGAAAAAAGATAAATAGCAGGCAAAGACAATGTTATGATAGATGGAAAGAAAAGTTCAATTTTTGGTGTCTGTATCCCTTTAATTCTGTCTTTACCGGGTTCTATTTGTCTTTCATTTATTCCCAGCAGTGGGAAAGATAAGGAAGAGTTAGTTTTGCAGCATGAGATGGGGTCAGGGAAATGAAAAGGCCAAATTTATTGCCATAGATTAGCACAGAGTCGGATGGGACACCAGGAAAAAACCTGGTGGGCTCTGGCCCTAGTGAGGCCCACTGGCCCAGACCTGATCCCCATGGCCACTTGAGCGACTGGCTCCCTGACCTCAACAGTTGCCAGAAGTAACAAGCAGGTATGCACTGGGGAGGGGGTTGCGGGGGGCAGGGTGGGGATGTGGGAACCTGATGTGGCAGCTCTGGTGGGCCGGTGGGCCAGGACCCCCTCCCCCAGTCCAACAGTTGATAAGCAGAAGAATCCAGAGAGGCTGTTTATTTTATAGAGCAGGCAAGGAGCAAGAGCTAATGGATTTCTCAAAGAACCATATTGTATATGTTGTAAACAGCACAGGGATAGAGATGTTCTGCCTGCACACCACCTGTAAGATGGGTCCTTGGTATCACTGTCTGAAAGTACAGCTCAGTGCAGCTCCTAATACACACATAAACTAATTATTAGTTATTCCCATGGTTCCCAGCATTCACTTTGGCAATTGAATGTCAGACAACTAAGCAAAATTCATATCATCTGATGCAACAACGTGATATTTATTCAAGTGCATATGGCAGGCATTAGCTAGAGAGCTCACACTCTCATGATAGTGTGAAAATGAAGACGTATCCAATGTAATAAGGGCTTGAGAGAAAGAGATGGTAAAATTGAAGGAAGGATATGTATTATAAGAATTGCACAGCATGAGCAAGACTTGTGTATGCTTTAAAGGGGTTGTTCACATTTATATGAACTTTTTTTTTCATTTTATATTATTTGTTATTCATTATTTTGATTTTGAACTATTTCGTTTTTCATTCAGCATCTCCCCGGTTTGCAAATTCAGCAGTTTGGTTGCTAGGCTCCAAATTACCCCAGCAACCATGCATTGATTAGAATAAGAGGCTTGGATATGAATAGGAGAGGCCTAAATAGAAAGATGAATAATAAAAAGTAGCAACAACAATAAGGGGCAGATTTATCAAGGGTCGACTTTCGAAGTAAAAAATACTTCGAAATTCGACCATCGAATTAAAATACTTCGACTTCGAATATCAAAGTCGAAGGATTTTTTAAATTTGGCAATCGAACGATCAAAGTAAAATGGTACGATCGTATGATTAAATTGTTCGAATCGCACGATTCGAACGATTTCATCGATCGATCAAAGGATTTTCCTTCGACCTCTAAATACTTAGAAAACTGCTCTAGAAGGTCCCCATAGGCTAACATAGCACTTCGGCAGGTTTAATTTGGCAAAGTATTGAAGTTGAAGGTTTAATAAAGAGACAGTACTTCGATTATCGCATGGTCAAATATTCCAAAAAATTTTACTTCGAAACAATGTAAATTTGAAGTCGTAGTATCATATTCGATGGTTGAAGTATCCAAAAAAATTACTTCAAATTTCAATTTTTTTTACTTTGAAAATTCCCTTGAATTCACTTCAACCCTTGATAAATCTGCCCTTTATAAATGTGTAGCCTTACAGAGCATTTATAGTTCATCTGATCCTGCTCACAAAATAAATATAACAGTGTACAGGTATATATACACAATATACAGTATACAGGTACATATACACAAATGCAAGAGTCCTCTGCACTCAGCCCACAAAACAGGGATTGTTTGTCCATATGTTGCAGTATATACACACCCCAACTCAGATGCAGTTGAACTGCAGACTTTCAGCTTTAATTCAGTGGCTTGAACAAAAAGATTGCATAAAAATGTGAGCTCTCCATGCAGGTGAAACAAGCCATCCTTACGCTGCAAAAACACTTCTATTTCTTTCAATACCCAAATGCAACCCCCTCCCCTAGCAGTAAATAGTAAATATAAAAAAGATTAATAAAGACATTCACTGACTCAGACTAGAGTGGCAAAGTCTGTTATCCACAAAAACACCCTAATCTTTCTTCATAAAGGAAGCGCCCCCCCCAACACAATTTTATTTAATGGATAACTAGTCAGTATTTGTCTAAAATATGACACACGGCAACAAGAAGACATGGCTGTGGCACATGCAGTCCCTCAGTGCTATAGATGTTAATAATAATTAGAATAATAACTGTTGTTGTAATGTCTTGCTCAGGCCTAGCAACAGTTAGGGATGTCGCGGACTGTTCGCCCGCGAACTAATTCGCGCGAACATCGACCGTTCGCGTCCGCCGAATGTTCGCGAACGTCGCGCGACGTTCGCCAATTTGGGTTCGCCTTAGCTGGCGCTTATTTTTGCCCTCTCACCCCAGAGCAGCAGATACATGGCAGCCAATCAGGAAGCTCTCCCTCCTGGACCACCCCCACACCCCCTGGACCACTCCCCTTCCATATATAAACTGAAGCCCTGCAGCGTTTTTTTCATTCTGCCTGTGTGTGCTTGGAAGAGCTAGTGTAGGGAGAGAGCTGTTAGTGATTTGAGGGACAGTTGATAGTAACTTTGCTGGCTAGTAATCTACTTGATACTGCTCTGTATTGTAGGGACAGAACTCTGCAGGGATTTGAGGGACAGTGAGTTTAGGTTAGTTAGCTTTGCTGACTAGTAATCTACCTTCTACTGCAGTGCTCTGTATGTAGCTGCTGTGGGCACTGCTTCTCATCTCATCTGCTGACTGCTGTAATAACCCAATAGTCCTTGCTTTTATTTTCTTTTTTGTTTTTTTACTTTGCTACTATAAGAGCCCAGTGCTATTAGTCTAGCTGTGTTGGGGAGTGGGACTGGTGTGCTGCTCCTCCTAGTAGTTCACCACTACCAGCACCAACCAGAGTCAAAATTGTTACAAAGTATCTTATTTGCACCTGTTAGCTGTTCTGAGCTCTCTGCCAAAAGCTAATTAAGTTAGAAACTGTTTTTTTTCTGGCTGTTCAGTTCAGAGAAAGAGGGACTGGTGTGCTGCTCCTCCTAGTAGTTCAACACTACCAGCACCAACCAGAGTCAAAATTGTTACAAAGTATCTTATTTGCACCTGTTAGCTGTTCTGAGCTCTCTGCCAAAAGCTAATTAAGTTAGAAACTGTTTTTTTTCTGGCTGTTCAGTTCAGAGAAAAGAGGGACTTTCCAGTACAAAAGAGGGACAGGGGGTTGAGTGGTCAAAAGAGGGACAGTTGGGAGGTATGCAAGTGCCACCTAGCTGTGTGAGCTTTTTCACATTCTGTCTAAATAACAATAATAATTCCGTGTCCGTAAACATCACCTGAGTGATGGTTTTACAGCAGCAATAATATATTCTGTACCCACTACTGTATACGTTGCCCTTGCAGGCATTGTTTGCCCAGTCTTTAACCAAGTGCCACCTAGCTGTGTGAGCTTTTTCACATTCCGTGTCCAGAAACATCACCTGAGTGACGTAGTGTGATTTCTGCCCTTTACAGCACAAAACGCAGCGCTGTGTCAACAATGTATTTTTTCAGATACATTTTTGCCCTTGATCCCCCTCTGGCATGCCACTGTCCAGGTCGTTGCACCCTTTAAACAACTTTAAAATCATTTTTCTGGCCAGAAATGTCTTTTCTAGCTTTTAAAATTCGCCTTCCCATTGAAGTCTATGGGGTTCGCGACGTTCGCGAACCGTTCGCATTTTTGACGCAAGTTCGCGAATATGTTCGCGAACATTTTTTCCGCCGTTCGCTACATCCCTAGCAACAGTGAGAAATTATTAAAATGTTGGAGTAATATAATAAAAAGTGCATAGTTAGCCATAGCTATAATATAGCAAGCAATGAGATGTTTGCTTTTTAACCTAGCCTAGGTGACCAGTAAATTATCCCTTGATTGGTTGCTATTGGTGACTATACCTGCAACAGGGTCTGACTAGGGTGTGAAAGACCCACTGGGGCTCCTACCCCAGGGGCCTACCCACTCACACACAGCCCCTTCCACCCACCTGCACCCCCCTCCCTCAGACTTTGATAAATAACCCCCCATGTGTTTGACTGATAAACCCTCACCTGCCGAAGAGCACAATTCCAATCAATATATTGAAGTATTTATCCCAAAAGCATACATATTCTCTAATGCAGCTTTCTAAATACACCAGTTACAACACAATTAAAACTTTTTAAAGAAGATGGTTCCAAGTAAGAATCAAGCCTCTGGAGATTGAAATTGGCAATGGACATAATCTAACCCAAGAGATTGGCAATGGACATAATCTAACCCAAGAGATTGGCATTGGATAGAATCTAACCCAAGAGATTGGCAATGGATAGAATCTAACCCGCAGTGATGAAAATTCGCAGAACGGCGAAAAAACAAATGCATTGAAATTTTTTTCACGTATTGAAAACTATGCCTGTTTTTTTTGTTTTGTTATTTTGAGGCAAAACCTGGTGAAAAACTTTGCTCATCACTGGCAACGTGAATGACTGGGATACTTAACAAAGCCTCTAAAGAACTTGTGTTTTGAAACAACACTACCTTTTCTAGAAATATGTTGATTAGCCTGAAAGTTTATGTGAAAGTTTAATAATACTGGATATAAAAAACAGCATGTGCCTTGATGCCTTTACTAATATACCGACTCTTGTGATGCACCCGAGCAGCAGTGAATCATATTTCCCCGACGCCCTTATGGGCTTTATGTTAATGGATAGATGTGCTGTCTAAATTGCTGACTATAAGCTGCTTTGAAAAGGTCACTGAATGAAATATCATATTTTATTTTTATACAGTGCACCTGAAATGTCCCTTTATGTATTCACTGAGTGCGGGGAAAGAGCCGTTTCTAGGAGATAACACATTAATACACAGCGCTGGTGTCTGATATAAGAGAATTCTAATACAAGCAAGCTTTTCTATTACATTTTCCCAAACAGATTATGCCCGAACTGTATTGCTGCTTATTATGGAAACTTGCGAATTTCAGAAAATAAAACCGATAAACAAAGACTTTATTATTTATTTAAAGACAGCAGATTGGCTCTGCACCTTCAGCTCCAAATACAAAGTGCAACAAATGGTGTTTTTCCCCCCGATGCAGTGTGGTTTTTTTCCTCTAGAATTACATCTTCATTTAACCAGATGGAAATAGCTACATGTATGGAACCTGTTATCCAGAATGCTTGGGACCTCAGGTTTTCTGGATAACGGATCTTTCTGTAATTTGGATCTTCATACATTAATGGGCACATTTACTTAGCTCGAGTGAAGGATTAGAATTAAAAATACTTCGAATTTCGAAGTATTTTTTTGGCTACGTCGACCTTCGACTACGACTTCGAATCGAACGATTCGAACTAAAAATCGTTCGACTATTCGACCAGTCGAAGTACTGTCTCTTTAAAAAAACTTCGACCACCTACTTTGCCACCTAAAACCTACCGAGCACCAATGTTAGCCTATAAGGAAGGTCCCCATAGGCTTTCCTAGCAATTTCTGATCGAAGGAAAATCGTTCGATTGATGGATTAAAATTCGAATATGAATCAATCGATTGCGGTAAATCCTTCGACTTCGATATTCGAAGTCGAAGGATTTAAGTTTGATGGTCAAATATCGAGGGTTAATTAACCCTCGATATTCGGCCCATAGTAAATGTGCCCCGTAGTCTACTAGAAAATGATTTAAACATTACGATCAGGATTAATTATCGGACGCATTATTGAGTACAGTTGGGACCAAGTACAAAGTACTGTTTTATTAAAAGGAAATCATTTTTAAAAATTTGGATAAACTGGAGTCTATGGGAGACAGCCTTTCTGTAATACAGAGCTTTCTGTATAACGGGTTTTCGGAACCCATGCCTGTGCAACATGTTGTGAACAAAATCATTCAGGCAGGGCATAGATATCTACCTGCAATGACATGAAATTTTTCTGGCATAAAATGTTTCATAAGAAATGTACAAAGTAGCTGCTGAGTGGGGACCCACGGAGTAGATTCACGTACAATTTTTCTAACCTCCCAGCTGTCCACCCACCCCCATCAACTTCTGAAACTGATACAAACCAGGGCCAATTGAGCCTTGCACTTAATACCAGCTATAAGAAGCACCTATGTGCCTCTGACTGCCCACTCCTTATGAATACAGCACTACTGAACATAGGCAACACTGTATCCATTGGAGAAAACTTTGCTTTAGAACTTAAAGACCTGCAGCAAATTTTAAAATACACATATTATACTGTGTAATTTAGTCCCCTCTCTATTACTGTCTTACAGAGTTACCCCCATAAGTAATAAAAGGCACTCTGTTTGCACGGGTGCAGTAACCCATAGCAACCAATAGGATGCTTGCTTTTAAACAGATGTGTATTTTAAAATTTGCTGCAGGTCTTTAAGTTCTAAAGCAAAGTTTTCTCCAATGGATACAGTGTTGTAAATGCTACTTGCTGATTGGTTGCTTTGATTTTCTACTCCTAAGCAAACTTAGTGCCTTTTATTACATTGCCCCCAAGATACTAATTAGGTGCTCATCGGTTTTGTCGTATCATTGTGGCATGATCTGATGTAGAAAAATGGCAGGTCCATTTCCAGCTGCATTTCGATCTATGGTTTTCATTGTTAGAGAACTGCAGCGTTACAAACATAATTGAGTGCTTACTGTTTCAAGCCTGTTTGTTTCAATTTCTCCAGGCAGAGTCGTTATCCATTGTTAGTAATGTGTGGTGCTTACTATGCCCCCTGACCTTCTACAATATATAACTACCATGCCTAAAATTAAAAGTCTCCTATTCATTCCAGGGGTGGAAAAAAATTTCTTCTGAGTTTGCAGGCCCAATACATTTTCTATTGAGTTTTTGGGTACGTATTGTGGGTGTACCCTTGGGCTATTTGCACCTCACCTATACTCTCTATAAGAGAATTTGTATTATAACCTACTCCTTTGTAGTTGAGTCGGGAGTTGGAAGATTGCCTTTATTCTGAGTGCCTGCTCCATTGAAGTTTTTGGTCTGTCCGATCCCCATGCTGAGGGCTCAGGGCGGTGCACCTGGGCCACTTCCAAAATGTGGGGAGTGAATCTTATTGTTTATTGTTTGTTATTTTGGAGACCCCAACTTCAGTTTATCATAACATAAGAATATTGCATTGATAATAAGAATATTGTGCCAAATCCATTGGATTTGGTGGAACCCTCGAATCCTTTGTGAAAGATTCAACTGAATACCAAACCGAATCTGAACCATAATTTACATATACAAATCAGGGAGGGGGAGAGAAAAGAGAGTGCCTGGCTAAAAAAAAATGTTTTACTTCCTTGTTTTGTAAAGAGAACATTTTAAAACTTCGGATTCAGTTCCAACAGGAACAAGGATTCAACCGAATCCAAATTCTGCTGAAAAAGGCCGAATCCTGGATTCAGTGCAATAATAATAATACTGCATTGACGGTACATGAAAAAATTATACTCTTCAGAGCCACAGACCTTGGCCAACCCCCCCCCCCCACCCTTCATCCATAAATACTATGGCCAGTGACTGGCTTCTATTAACCGGCCTGAAATAGAAATATGAATGTCCATGAATATTTCTCCTATTCAAGGAAACAGAATTCTAGTTAACATAAGTCAGTGAGTTTCTTGTTTTGAAAAAGGACTTGAAAATAAAATCAATTCCTAACATGGGACGCTGGCAAATCGTTAGTTCTATTCCGATGATCTGCCATACGCTACATAAGGAAAAGGATTATGTTGTCAGAATAATGAGAAAATATTGAAACCTGCTATGACAACATCATATTGATCCGTTATAGGGATCAATCTCATTGCAGCAAACTGCAAAGGCATGGCGATGGGCCCAAATCAGGGATTGTTTTTCTTAAAGTGATATTGACTCCTTCCAGGAATACAGGAATATCAGAATAACTTTAAAAGCTTCCTAATCAAATGTGCTAAACCAACACCTTAGGGGTCATTTACCTTCCCTTGACACACAAGGTAGAAGCAGATAGGGGGCAGGTAAGGAGGGGGGCACTTACTTATCATCTCCTGTCCTCCTATGGCCCCTGTTAGATCAAACATTGACCACATGAAAGTCCTGAATCTGACGGTTCAGCCTGCAGTTCTGGATTCCTATTCAAATGTCCAGCATTTCTCTTTGATCTCCTGCACTGAACTGCCAGAAAAAGTTACAAAGCACAGGTATGAAACTTATTAAACAGAATGCTTCCATAATTTGGATCTTCATACCTTAAGTCTACTAGAAAATAATTTAAACATTACACAAACCCAATAGGCTGGTTTTACCTCTAATAAGGATTAATTAGATCTTAGTTTGAATCAAGTACAAGCTACTGTTTTATTATTACAGAGAAAAAAGAAAATCATTTTTAAAAATTTGGATTATTTGGAAAAAATGGAGTTTATGGGAGATGGCCTTTCCATTATTCGGAGCTTTCTGGATAATGAGTTTCCGGATAACGAATCTCATATTATACAATCTAAATGAGACTATTGAGGTAATGCAATAAAAGGCACTAAATTTGCCCATGTGCATTAACCTATAGCAACCAATCAGCAGAATGTATTTACTGGTCATCTGTATAAAAGCAAATATCTTATTGGTTGTTATTGGTTACTGCTCCTGGGCAAACTTAGTGCCTTATATTAAATATGGGGGTAGGTGTTCAATAAACCTTCTTTAATGTTGAAGGATCTCTGGACTCCTAATAATCTGATTTGCCGTGAGAGAGGTGTAGTTCAACAACCCTGCTCCCTTCCTCCACACAACATCACAAGGGCCCAGCTGAGAAGATGGGCGATACTGTAATCGTGCTCTACCTCCAACCTAGCTTTAGCCTTTTTTTTTGGCCAAGAAAGGGTTACGGATATTTTACAGAGAAATAATCTTCATTTAATGTGACACTATTGGATAACAGCAGGTTCATCTTCAATTTCAGTTTTAATAGCCAGGGAGTTGGGGACTCCCAAACTCCTATTTTAAAGCCTAATAATAATCGGCAGCATTGGAAATACAGGAGATACTATGCTGGTTCTGCAGTGGCACAGGGAAACACTAAGGGGCAGATTCACTAAAGGACAAAGTGGCTAACGATAGCGACTTTTTGCTTACTTGTTAACATCACCAATTTACTAACAGGTGCCGGCTAGAGAAAGAGACCGTCGCTAGCATTCGTTCGCACTCTATCGCCGACGCCAGGCGATTTTTTGTTCTGGCGAAAGGTCGTTACTCCGCAAATTCAGAGTTGACGTTGCCACCTCAGAACAGGCGAAGTGCTAAAAAGCAGCTAGATCTTCCTCAATCTTCTGTCACCTACATTATATCCCATTATATGTGCCCAAAATGCATTAAAAAAAAAAAAGTTCCAAAAGCGCTGGCGGAATTGCCTGCAGAAGTCCTGACAATTTTTTTTTTTTTTCGCCAGACATTTCATAACATATGGAACATTAATTTTACAGTGAGCTCATGTGTAGGGCATTATATTAACTCTCTTGTCTTTATTAAGGTTCCCTGGACTTGTATAAGAAAAAGTGGTAACTTCAAGCATTTGCACCAACATTTATAATAAATATTTCCATACTTCAAATTACCGAATTTTTGCTAGGCACAAACGAATTCTAGCGCATCTTCACTATGAAATGTTCACACTGCCGAAGTAACGCTACTGAAAAGTCGCCAGCGTTTGGTGCTCAGGCCGCAACTTCGCATATTCGTGAATAAGCGTAATGGTAGCGAATGGTAATGGTATTTGTGCACTGATCAAACAATACGGCGAGACACTTGGAAACAAGTATAACAGTAGGACAATTAGAAGCTAATATAGCAACGCTTGTTAATTATCTACTTATAATTTTACTAGTGACATCATTGTAGGAGTCCTTGCAACTTGTCCCTCATTGTAAATCCCAGTGTCACTTTTTGCTTCTAATCTCCCCTTTCAAGTGTTTAAGGCAGGGGTCCCCAACCTTTTTTGTGTAAAACACATTTAAAGGGATACTGTCATGGGAAATTTTTTTTTTTTTTTAAATGAATCAGTTAATAGTGCTGCTCTAGCAGAATTCTGCGCTGAAATCCATTTCTAAAAAGAGCAAACAGATTTTTTTATATTCAATTTTGAAATCTGACATGGGGCTAGACATTTTGTCAATTTCCCAGCTGCCCCTGGTCATGTGACTTGTGCCTGCACTTTAGGAGAGAAATGCTTTCTGGCAGGCTGCTGTTTTTCCTTCTCAATGTAACTGAATGTGTCTCAGTGGGACATGGGTTTTTACTATTGAGTGATGTTCTTAGATCTACCAGGCAGCTGTTATCTTGTGTTAGGGTATTTTATTTAAAATATTCATAATACAATAAACATGAATCAGAAATTTTCAAACAAAGGTACAAAAAGAATACGTTTCAATCAATTACATGATTAATCAAAACAAAATATAAAGACAGAGTAATTTATAGATTTTCCCACATTTTCTTTTGAGCATCTGAAAATTCTGATTCTTTAGTTTTTATGAAAACAATGTCTCTGCAAATTGCTTCTGTAACTGTTTTCACTGATACTTGTATCTGCCCAATAGTCAGTCTGCATCTCATTTGCCACAAATGATAACGCAGTACTGCAATAATAATGTACAAAGTGGCTTTATTTCTCCTTCCAACTCTCTGTTTCTTTACTATTCCATAAGACAATTCTGAGTAGTCTAGATTTTTTACTAGATTCAGTTTTAGATGCTTTGCAACATTTTCCCTTAGAGAACAAGAGACTGGACAATCTACTAAAAAATGTTGTTGGGTTTCTTCTACTTTGCACCCCCAAGGACATTCTCTGTCTGTAACATTAAGGTGTTTCATGTTTCCTCTTACAAACATCTTGCCTTGTAGGGAAAGCCATGATGTGTCCCAAAACTTTTTTGGCATTCTTCTATCTATCAGATACTTTATACTTTCCTCTAACATTTCCTTGGGACAATCTCTGATGCTGATTTCAGAGGAAAAGTAAAGGTCTATTGTTTTCCAATATAGAGATTTCCTATCTAAGGATCTTAAATCTTCTGAACAAATATCCCATTTTTTTAAGATTTTTACTGACTGCCGCAGATAGGTGGGAACAAGGCCTCCTCTTATCCTTACCTCTTTCACTCTACCGCCGAGTAGCCAATCTCTAATAAAAGGCAATGCCCAGTCTCTTACACTGACTTCCCACAAAGACTCTTTCCCCTGCACCACCCCTCCAAAGTTAAACTTCAGAAAAATGGTGCAGAAGAAACCCACTGGACAAGGCATGTCCAACCCTCCCCTTTTCTTCCGCAGGAAGGTGATCCCCCTTTTTACTGGGTTGAGCCTATTCCCCCAAAGCATTTGGAAGAACAGGCTCTGGATCCGGGCATAGAGAGATTCTGGCAATAAAAAGACATACGAAATGAAAAGAAAAAGCGGAATCAGAAAAGTCTTAATAATGTCAACTCTTTCCCTATAGGTCAGCTTCCATGCTTTCCATCGCTGAACTTTTGCCTGACCAGCATTCAGTTTATCTTCCCAATTTACCTTCGCCAGGTCTCCCTTCCCGAATTTCACCCCTAGGATCTTAACTACTTCTGGGGCCACTGGGAATTTCTTGAGTTTAAACCAAGGTTCCCCTTCTAAAGTCCAAAAAGCTTCCGACTTTTCTTGGTTAATCTGAGACCCTGATGCCTCAGAGTAGCTTCTGATACACTCCAAAGCCTTGTCCTCCTCCTCAGGCTTTGATATTACTAGAGTGACATCATCCGCGTAGGCAAGGGACTTAAAGGATTGACCCAGCGGAAATGGAACTCCCTCAAGCCCGCAATTCTGCAGTCTCCCCAGAAAAGGATCCAAAGAGAAAACATACAGGAGCGGACTCAAGGGACATCCCTGTCTCACACCAGCTCTCACCAAAAAGTTCTCACCTTTCCAACCATTAATCAGCGGGAAGCTCTTTGCCCCTTTATACAAAGTCCTAATCCATTCTACAAATTCTTCCGGAATGCCATATCTAAGCAAAACAGCCCATAGGTACTTGTGGTTAACCTTATCAAAGGCTTTTGCTTGGTCTAAAGATAGAAAGTATTTACCCCATTGCCTACCTTTACATCTCTCCAGTGCTTCCCTTAGTGACAAAACAGCTCCAAAGATATTTCGCCCTTCTACTGAAGAGAATTGAGATGCAGAGAGAAGAAAACCTGCCACCGCACCCAACCTCTGTGTAAGAATCCTTGCCAGAATCTTTCTATCACAATTGAGAAGGGCAATTGGCCTCCAATTCTCAATGCGCCTCGAATCCTTCCCCTTCGATATCAGAACTAAAGAGGAGTGCTGCATAGATGGTGAGAGATGTTTTTCTTTTAGGCAGGCATTAAAGACTTGGGCTAACACTGGAACCAGATCTTCTTTAAAGGTGACATAGAATTCTGCTGTTAACCCATCTGGTCCAGGAGCTTTCTTTTTCTGTTGTTTGTCAATTGCCTGCCTTACTTCCTCCTCTGTTATCTCTGATATCAACAGGGAAATGTCCAAATTTGCAGTGTCTGATACTGGGGTTGCTTTTAGAAAAACTTGGATCTTCTCCTTATCCAAAGCTGTTTCTTTGAAAAGGTCAGCATAGTAAGTCTCTACAACCCCCAGGATTCCCTCCCTAGATACTTCTAAATTACCCTGGGAGTCATAAAGGCTCTCAACCTGCTTTCTCTTTACAGTCTCCTTACAATTCTGACAAGGGTCCGGGGAAACCGAGGTTCCGTAGTCCCTCTCCAGAACCAGGGACTTAAGCCGGTTGTACTGATGCTGTCTCAACAAATACTTCAGCCGGTTTACTTTTTCCCCTTCCTCCCCTGCCGAAACACAGATCTCAAGTTTCCTTCTTAAAGACCAACTCTCTTTTTCTTTAGCCCTCCCTTTCTTAAAAGAGGTAGAAGCGAAAAAGCTCCGGAAAGAATCCTTAGCCGAATCCCACCATTCCGCAACAGAATCGAAAAATTCAATTTTTGAAACCTGCAACTTAAAAAATTTCTTAAAGGCAATTTTGACCTCCTCCTCCTCTAGTAATTCTTTGCCTAATCTCCAAAGGCCTTTACCTACTCCCATACCTCCTGTTCCACCATAATGAAAGGCTAATCCCAGATGGTCTGAAAATTCCATTATAATTTCTCTAAACTTGGAGAAGATTTCTCCATTTTTTATGAAGATGAAGTCTATCCTGCTACTCCTTGTGCCGCATCTATATGTATGACAGCTGTTTCTACCATCGTAAGTTGCTAAATCTATTAGTCCAGCATCTTTAATCAAATTTTTGAAAAATAAACTTTCGTATTTATTTATTTTGCCTGTCCTATCCTTTTCATCCAATACTTGGTTAAAATCTCCTGAGAAAATTACTGGAATTGATGTGAAGAGAAAAGGTTTGATATCAGTCAACAAAGACCTTCTTTCTGAAATTGTATGAGCTCCGTAAATATTAATGAGCCTCATTAGTTTCTCTTCTATCATAATGTCCAACATTAAACATCTTCCTAGTGAAATATCTACCACTTTCTTGACAATCACCTTCTTATTTCCTTTAAACAAAATACCAACTCCTTCTGCAGGTTTGGTTGCTAATGACCAGAAAGATAAACCCTCTCTCCATTCCCTTTTTGCCTCCTTAACTTCCCCCAAAGATGAGAGTCTTGTCTCTTGGAGAAATATAATGTCAGCTTCTGTTTGTTTTAAAAAATCATAAGCCAAAAATCTGGTCTTGCTGGTTTTTATACTACATACATTAATGGTCAAAAAATCAACTGACAGATTCATTTTTTTGTTTTTTTTCCTTGAGGCCTCACTCTCATCCCCTGTCCTTTTAACTTGTATCCTAGGGTGTAGATTTACCTCCATTTCCTCCTCTTCTAAAGACTCCCACTCTAGGTCTAGGGACACATCATCAGGCTCGTTTTTACTTTTTTTTCGACTGGTGTCTTGAACCTGGTTTTTTCTTTTTTCTCTTTCCTCCTCCTCCCCCTCTATTCGTTCCAACTCTTCTGATTCCTCAACTACTTCCCCCCATGATTTTTTCCCAAGACCTCATATCTATTTTGGCTTACCACAGTCATTTCACCAGTCACATTTTTCTTTTCTGTCTTCCTTTTCCTAGTTCTCTTTCCCACAGATTTCCATTCATCTACTTCTCCCTCTTTAACAAGGGGTATCTTTTCTTTTGTCCTAATGCTATTATCTACCTCATTTTTTCCTTGCGTTTGTATTTCAGGAAGATTAGTCACATTGGTCACATCAGTCACCTTGGTCACATCAGTCATATTCTCTCTCAATTGCTCTTCTATATTAGGGCAAGCTTTCTTAATATTTCTCCAAGCTTCTGGACAATTTTTAAAGGCATGGCCTATTTTCAAACACAGGTTGCATTTAATATCTTTTTCACACTCTTTACTGGTATGACCAATCTCTCCGCAGAAGGCACATTTCTTAATGCTACAATTCCCTGCGAGATGATTTCTTGCCCCACATTTAAAACAAAGTTTGGCCTGTCCCACATAAAAGCAAACACCCCTATCTCTACCAATGAAAAAGGACGTGGGTAAATGTTTTTGTGAATAGCCTTCTGTATTTAATTTGACTTGAACTTTATAGCCCCCTATCCAAAAGCCTTCTTCATCAAAGATTTTTACAAGTGGTGACATCACTGTACACTGTCTTTTAAGCCATACCAAAATATCCTCAGGATGTACAGTTTCATTTTTCATTATGACTGTAATATTTTTAAGTTCAGGTTTAGAAATGGGTATGACTTTAAAATCCTTCCATTCTTTAGCATGTTTTGTCAGGTTGTTCACCTACCCATTTTATCTTTACAGCATTCTGTCTTTTGCCATATTCATCCTCCTCCTGCCCCTCCCCCTGTGAATTCTCAAACAGTTTCTTTTTCTTTGTCAGGTTGTTCACCTACCCATTTTATCTTTACAGCATTCTGTCTTTTGCCATATTCATCCTCCTCCTGCCCCTCCCCCTGTGAATTCTCAAACAGTTTCTTTTTCCCCCACACACTGCCTCCTTCTTTATTGTTTGCACCTGGTTCTAGGTAATTTTCTATTGCTCCAGAAAGGGAAGTGCCCTCTACTGGCTGTTCAGAATTTAAAGACTCATCTGTCTGATTAAAAGGAGTATTTAACCCTTTCGCTTCTGGTGTGGAGTTACTACCAATTTTTTTAACAGAGGGGATGTTAACACTTTCTTGCACTGATACAACCTCAGATACATCACAAGAAACATTTTCATTTAGTAATTGTGAGATTTTAAGCAGCCTTTCCGTTTCTGCAATCCCTCCCCCACTTTTCATTTCCTCAAATCTTTTTTTATTATAATACAACTCTTTCCACGGTTCAATCACATTCAAAATTGATTTAATTTGTAAGTCCACCGATTCAAAGTCTTTGTTTAAATAAGCCAGTTGCCTAATGGCCTCAGTCCTTTGATCTCCCTTTAACAGCCTTAAGTCTCTGATCAGCACATCTATGCCTTTGGTTAAAACAGACTGTTTGGTCTCCAGGCATTTTAACTCATTAAGTGCTCCGATGATTTTATCATATTCAATTACCAAGCCAACATTCTTTTCAGTGTCTTTTCCTAATGCTGGCTCAGACAAATTCGTTTTTTTTTCCTTTAAATGAATATTTTTCCCCAAACTGACATCTCCCTTTTCCAAAACTGACACAGTCTCTGTGCCTCCTTCCCCCACAGTCACAAATGCAGCCACTTCAGTATCAGGCAAGTTAACACTCACCAAGAGCGATCTATCAGTCCCTGCAGCCAGGTTTCCATTCTGTGCAGCATTTGCTTCCAGGACCTGCTCGGCAACTTCCTGAGCAATCGTTCCTGCTGCTTCCTCCATTGCCTCTGCTGAACTCAACTCTTGCGGTAGCTCTCCTCCTCTCACTGCCGGGATCTCACTCTGCACCAGATCGGAAGGCCCTGCAGTCACGCCGCAGCTCCCTGCACTCGCTCCTGCACTTCCTCCCGGACCCGGATGTCTTCCATTGCTCTCCTCGGCTTCTTCCATCGAAGAGGAGTCATATTCAGGTAGTTGCCGCCTAGTTGGTTTGTTCTTTTTCGTACTTCGTGTACGTTCAGCAGGTACTGGGGACTTTTCCTCCATTGCTCTGCGGTTGCTTCCAAGGCGGGTTTGTCCACCCGCAGGGGTTGCATCTCCCTTCTTCCTTAACCCCATTTAGGCAGGGGTGAGGAGGGGGGGAACCCCCAAAAATAACAAAAATGGAGAAATTAATTATACTGGGGGGTATAAAGGAGGGGGTCACAGAGGGATAGGGACCGGGACTAACTCCCCCAGGACCCGCAAGGGCCTGGGAGAACACACAGTCCTGCAGCACACTTAAAACACGTCCTCACGGTATGAGGGTATATCTTGTGTTAGGGAGCTGCTATCTGGTTACCTTCCCATTGTTCTTTTGTTTGGCTGCTGGGGGGAAAAGGGAGGGGGGGTGATATCACTCCAACTTGCAGTACAGCAGTAAAGAGTGATTGAAGTTTATCAGAGCACAAGTCACATGACGTGGGACAGCTGGGAAATTGACAATATGTTTAGCCCCATGTCAGATTTCAAAATTGAATATAAAAAAATCTTTTTGCTCTTTTGAGAAATGGATTTCAGTGCAGAATTCTGCTGGAGCAGCACTATTAATTGATTCATTTTGGAAAAAATTTTTTTTCACATAACAGTATCCCTTTAAAGTAATATTGACACTAAAAAATGAATTTTAGCATATGAATGTACATTAAATGTTACCTATAGGTCATGTTGATCATTTTTTGCTGAGAGGTTTGTTTTTGTATATAATTGTTAGTTGAATTTCCTAAGCCTGACACTGACTGTCCCATCTCAGCCTGTTACTTACAGTTTCTAATGCTAATGGACTCCTGCTGCACAAATATGGCAGCCCCCTCATACAGGAACATGGAGGATCAGACAGGTAATGTAAAAGCATCATGCAAATACTTTATGGCAAAGTTAGAAGTAGCTTGCAAAGCCAATTTTATAATAGATGTAAAAAAAAGTTTAATTTCAGGTGTCAGTATCTCTTTAAGTATAAAATCAATTCATAGGGGTGCCCAATAATAGCTGTAATTTTTTATTTGGTAGCCCCTATGTGGACTCGCAGTCTACAGGAGGCTCTGTTTGGCAGTACACCTGTGTTTTTTTGCAACTAAAACTTGCCTCCAACCCAAGAATTCAAAAATAAGCACCTGCTTTGAGGCCACTGGGAGCAACATCCAAGGAGTTGATGAGCAACATGTTTCTCAGGAGCCACTGGTTGGGGATCAGTTGTTTAAGATATAGCTAAAAACTAAACAGCAGCATTTGACATTGGGCATCATGATGGCACGAGGGTTAGCGCTGCTACCTTGCATCACTGGGGTCTTAGGTTTGGTTCCAGGCAGGGCACTATCTGCATAGAGTTTGTTTGTTCTTCATGAGTTTCCTCTGGGTAATCTGATTCATCCCACGCTCAAAAAATATACAGGCAGGTTAACTGATAAAACTGAGAGTGTGTGAATATCATAGGGACCTTAGATTGTAAGCTCCACTGGGGCAGGGACTGATGCGAATACTGTAAAGCACTAGAGAATATGTTGGTACTATACTGTATATACAGAACAATCGTTTATAGTGTTTTCTAGTAGGGTGGCACCAAATCCATCGTTTGTCCTATTGGTTAAGGATTAGGCTGAATACTGAACCAAATCCAAACCCCAATGCAAATATTCAAAGCTGAACTAAAAATGTGCCTCATCCTTCAGTTAAAAATGAGCCTCATCCAATGGGATGAGGCTCATTCCTTTGATTGTATTCAATGATTACAGTGGGAGCATACATTGACTGAGAGCATCTTTAGTCTTGCATCAGGATTGCTGTGGTGTAAGGGAAATTGTACTCTACTACTGTAAGCCAATCATTCTGCTGCCCAAGTTCCCCTGTGTCCAATCAATGTGGATCAGATTGGCCACTTTTCATTCAACAACATTTGAAGCATTGGCAGCGCAAGGCAAAACGTCCCATATGCCGTAACCCTTCCGCGACTCTGGCAACTCAGCTTTAGCGTCATCAAGATTAAGTGCCTGGATAAGTATATTGGAAATGAAAAGTATTTACATGAATGCATCCCTCGTGATTAAAGCAAGCATCTTTGTTTTTGTGTGTTGGCTGGCTACAAATCTTATCAGTTCTTAACTTTCAAAAGTTTCTCTTATGCAGTAATTACTTTTTTTCCGAAGTTTCTTTTAATTAAAATATATCAAAAAGCGCACCTTGCAGCAGAGGCTGTAATGAATGGGACTGCTGTGCCTGGCAGATTAAAAAAGGAACGGTAATGAGTGGTAAACAACAAATCTGCACACGCCTGGGTTTTTATACCCTTTCAGCGCCAGCCAAGTTTGTAACTTCATTTGCATTCAATGCCAGATGATACTTTTTTTTTTTTTTAACTTACTGTTAATTGAAGTTTAGTATTTTGCACAAAATGAAAAAAAATAGAAATAAAGTGAAATAATATGACATAACATACAATAAAACAATATGAAATAAAACAATAACATTTTTGCATAAAGTTTCTGTTGTCACCGTGTCATTCTTACTTTACAAGGGCTAAAACTGTATCTTTATTAATCCAGGGATTCCATATTAACTCATATTTATCAAGCTAATCTTTCAATAGGTAGGTGATTTTTTCATTGGCCACAATCCACCATCTCCAGTGCTGATTGGTGTGGCCCAGGACCTTTCCACATTGAAGCTAAGGCACATCTTGTAGCTGAACAGATTTGGGTTGCCAGTTTATTGTGGTTTCTGGACATTTGTAAACGTCTTCCAAACAACGCCGCCCATGGATCCGGAGTAATATTTGTTTGGAAGATTGCGGAAATAATTTTAAACGTGTCAGTCCATATTTGTTGCACTATTGGACACGACCACCAGTTATGCCAGTTGTCTGTGTCCTGAACGCATCCCCTAAAACAGTTTTTGGAGTTTTTTTTGAGTCCCATTTGTGGAGTAAGGCTGGCGATACAGGGATACATAGGGTTTTTCCTTAATGATAGCATTCAATGAGATCTTCGCCATTTCCATTTATATTTCTGTCCATTGTTCTTCGATAGGTTCTCACCTATATGTGTCTCCCATCTTTGCTAGTGCTTTGTTTTTCCTGGAGACCTATCATGCCATATCAGTCTATAAAGTTCTGCAATCAAAGCTTTACGAAAAGACAAATTATTGTATATCCATTCAAACCTTGTTAGTTTAGCTACTGGTGTTATAGGGAACAGAGTTTTAATGTAGTGGGACACTTGCATTTATCCTGGTCGGTCATTTCGTATTTATCCTTTCCCAATTTATCCAATTGGAGGAATTGGTGCAAAGGCCCTTTAGTTGCTCACTGTTTGTAGCCAAGGGTCACCAAACCTGGAGCAAAATCCGGATTGTAGATGATACTTTTTGATGTTCTGGGAGAACTTTAGTTTAAATGGGAAAGGGGATATATATATATATATCTGCTTTATGATATGCAGGAAAATACAACAATTTCTGAAAGCCCAGTTTCTCCCAAGTATTTTGACACCACGTATGTATAGACTTAAGTAGATTCCTAATTTGTATTAATTATACTGTAGATTGCAAGGCCAAAAATGCCCCTAATAGTAAGTTGACCCCCATAAATCCAAATATTTTTAGAAGGCTCTTACTGTATTTTAGACATGGAGTGCCCATACTTTACTAATGTGAGGTCTACTTTTAGTAATGATGTTCCATTATGATCTACATCTATAAAAGCATTGTTAACATTCTATTCCAAGGAAAATATTATTGACAATACTGACACGTTCCTATACAAATCATAGGAAGGTGCCAGTATCAAGTATGTGCTGCACCCGGAATAGTCCCCTTGAAAGCCGCCACCAGCTGTCACGGTCCTTACCCTTCACCAGAGCAGATGCTAAGCACCCTGGTCTCGGCTCGACTTCACCAGTTAAGTGACCGCCTTTGGCCTCGGGAGGAGCCCTCGGCTTACTCAGATGCCACCTGGACTTAACGAGAGGTGCAAGGCGTAAGTTCTGGAAGGCAATGGGGCATGACTGTTTACAAGGATACTGGAAGATAGGAAGCCACCAGGAACCGGCAGGCCGGGCCAGCACAAGCAGATAGAATAGTCAGACAGGCCAAAATCAGGATAGAGATCGTAGAATAGTCAGAAGACAGGCAAAGGTTTCAGGATTGGAGAGGTCAACATAGTTTCAGACAGGCAAGGTCAGGGTTGGAGAGATCAGCATAGTTTCAGACAGGCAAGGTCAGGATTGGAGAGGTCAGAGTAGTAGCAGGCAGGCAAGGGTCAAACACAGTAGATCAAGACAGGAATCACAGTAATAACACCCAGGAACAAGCTAATTGAACCTAACAACGGGCAAGGTCCTGTAATCTAAATGGGCTTTATATACCTTTGAATTTCGCACCAGTTGCCTTTAAATGACGAATGTGCGCGCGGCGCGCTCCCTAGAGGAAGCCGGCACAGGAGAAGGAAGCAGCGCGACGGGCGTCCACCAGGGTAAGTTCCTTACACCAGCCCTGTGAACCTACGCTCACCCGACCCTCCGACACTGCTAAAAGATCTTCTGTGCTGTTTCAGTGACGCTGGGCTGGGGGTGGCACGATACTTCCATAGGCTAATTGCGAATAAAAACAGGACTTCAGCTTATGGAAGGATCGATCCGTGCCCAGCCCAGCATCACTGAAGCAATACGGAAGATCTGTTAGTAGTGTCAGCTGGTCTGCTGAACCAAGGTTTGCGGGAATGGGAGGCAGCTTTGCGGGGAACTATAGCGGGTGCAGCACATGCTTGATACTTACACGTTCCTATGATTTTTATCAGAACGTGTAGGTATCCCTTAAAATATTGATTTATGAGAAAATGTATATTGCTAACAAACTATTTCTAATGTAACCATTACAATAACAAATAAAAATAATAAATATCTGAATGAAGCATGAAACAGGATCTACTGATGCACATGTATATCCAAGTTTTGGATATACTGATGATCAGCTAAAGGTCTACTGGTAGATCCTGCTCTACCTTTTGGGTACCCCTGCTTTAGACTATCAAGCGGCAAATCTTTGCTAAATTGGGTGGATTTTGACATTTCTGAAAGTCTTTTCAGAGTTTGCAGAGTTTGCAGTTCACCTCTTATCTCAATATCAAATCAAATAGCCACAACTATAATATACATTGAAACCACCAATATAATCATAAAAATAATCGTAATTACACATTGTGCTCAGTGTATACAGTATGTTATGTGTTCAGAATTGTTAGAGATCAGTTTATCAGATATAGATCATATGACATGACTAGTGATGGGCGAATTAGCGAAACGGCGCTGGCGTCTCGTTTTTGACGCCGACGCCCGTTTTTGATGCCGGCATCCGTTTTTCGAAAAAAAAACATTTTTGACGCCGGCGAATTTTCACGGGCGTTTCGCGAATTTATTCGTTGGCGGCGAATCACGCAAATTCGCCGCAAATTCGCGCCTGCTGAATAAATTCGCCCATCACTAGACATGACTTTTTATTTACTTTACTTTGCTTTTGTAAGTTGTGTTAGCTCTGCGGCCCTCTGCCAATACTTTAGTCAGTTACTGAGTAATTAAAATGCCCTTTCTCTTCTTTTACACAAGGGGATCTGTCCAATACTATATTTATATAATGAACCTGTTTGTAGTTCTACTGATTCGTCTACAGCCATGTCATTAGTCCCCGCAGCTTCTTTTTTTATTCTGGGGTTCATATCACGCACTCACATCAATCATAACCTCCTCCTTTGCTATTTCCCTTTCCTTTAACCTTTTAAATGCCACAGATCGTAGAATCTACGTTCTGTGGCAAAGGTACTTGAAATGCCACAGAACGTAGATTCTACGTTCTGCAGCATTTCCTGGTTCAGGAGCGGAGGAGCGGCTGTTAGAGCCGTTCGCTCCGTTCCTGCTCGATCCCCTGCCCCTAGGCAACGAGCAGAGCAGGGGATCGAGTGGCCCCTGGGGCGCGATCGCCCAGGGGCCCAAAAACAGCAGCAGGCACGTGTTACTTACGTGTCCTGCTGCTGCAGCCTGCACCGGATCGACGATCTCCGCCCCCACAGCCAGGGGCGCTCCGCCAATGAGGCGAGCTGAGCCGCTCGCCTCAGGCGGCAGCGCCAGACAGGATTCCAGGGGCGGCAAAAAGCCGCTCCTGCACCTTTAACAGCCGAATTTCCGGTTTTTAAACCGGAAATTCGGCTGCGCTATTGCGAGAGAGCGCAATTGCGCTCTCCGCAATCGTGTTCCTGCCTCCCCTCGCCGACAGGTAAGTCGGTGCGGGGGGCGGCATTGCAGGAGCCGCCTCAGGCGGCTCCTTCCCCAGAAACGGCGCTGCCCACAGCACACAGACAGGAACCACGAGGCAGATGTCTTCCAGAGGCTCTTCCTGATCGCCTGCAACAGTCTCCAGCGACTTTTTCAGGTTAGTGCAACAATTACACACACAAACACACCAACACACACTTATTACAGTAATACACACTTAGATTCACACTTACACACACTTACACATACATTTTTGGGGATTGGGGGGGTCACTTACACTCACTGCACTTACACACATGTGCACACGCACACACGCGCACATAACATGTAATTTACCATTTGTACACACGCACACGCACATACATGGCATTGTGGCTTTTTTTTTTTTTTTCTTATCGCATCGTTTCTTTTTTTGGCTGAAAAAAATGTTTTATTGCCATTACGCATAGCGTATTCGCTAACCGTACTGTGCAATACCTTTTGTATGTTATTTCGGTGATTATATTGCAATTTTGGGTATTTTGGTGCATTTTTAGCCATTTTATTGAATTTTTAGCCATTTTATTGCATTTTCAGCTCTGCATATGTTGTGTTCACTTGTTTCTAGCCGTAGAACCTGTTTGGCCCATCTAAAATATTCAAACTGTGATTCTGACGGCCGATAACACTAGTCTGGAAAAAAAACATTGATTTTTGTGGTTTTATTGGATTTTTTTGCATTTCACCCTTTACTGCCTTATTTTGTTTTGCCTTGTAAATTTTATCTACTATATATCCATTTGGGGGTCTCTGTGCGCCACATAGTTTGGTATATCTATGCATATTGGGCATCAAAGTGTTCAGTAGACCTCTGGCGTTCATATTTAGGATGTTTTATGCTGATACGTTACGAAATGTGGGGCATATAATGGGGTAAAATTCAAGCTTTCTGACAATTTTCAGAAATTTGATAAAAACCGTTATGTTCAGCATTGCTTTGCAGTTTGGCAGTTTGCAGTAGAAACACTTATTTACCCATATTGGATTCGTCAGAATGAGTACTTTCTGAAAATATATGGTTTTCTGGGGTCTCTGTACTGTTAGGGGGGTCTAATGTCGCATAATACACACACCAGGTGCTTATATTGCAGCAGCCAGCGCGTCAGCTGTGAAAATGTATATACACTATTGTCATTTGGGGTCTCTGTGCGCCACATAGTTTGGTATATCTATGCATATTGGGCATCAAAGTGTTCAGTAGACCTCTGGCGTTCATATTTAGGATGTTTTATGCTGATACGTTACGAAATGTGGGGCATATAATGGGGTCAAATTCAATCTTTCTGACAATTTTCAGAAATTTGATAAAAACCGTTATGTTCAGCATTGCTTTGCAGTTTGGCAGTTTGCAGTAGAAACACATATTTACCCATATTGGATTCGTCAGAATGTGTACTTTCTGAAAATATATGGCTTTCTGGGGTCTCTGTACTGTTAGGTGGTCTAATGTCGCATATTACACACACCAGGTGCTTATATTGCAGCAGCCAGCGCGTCAGCCGTGAAAATGTATATACACTATTGTCATTTGGTGGTCTCTGTGCGCCGCATAGTTTGGTATATCTATGCATATTGGGCATCAAAGTGTTCAGTAGACCCCTGGCGTTCATATTTAGGATGTTTTATGCTGAAACGTTACGAAATGTGGGGCATATAATGGGGTAAAATTCAATCTTTCTGACGATTTTCAAAAATTTGATAAAAACCGTTATGTTCAGCATTGCTTTGCAGTTTGGCAGTTTGCAGTAGAAACACACATTTACCCATATTGGATTCGTCAGAATGTGTACTTTCTGAAAATATATGGTTTTCTGGGGTCTCTGTACTGTTAGGGGGGTCTAATGTCGCATAATACACACACCAGGTGCTTATATTGCAGCAGCCAGCGCGTCAGCCGTGAAAATGTATATACACTATTGTCATTTGGTGGTCTCTGTGCGCCGCATAGTTTGGTATATCTATGCATATTGGGCATCAAAGTGTTCAGTAGACCCCTGGCGTTCATATTTAGGATGTTTTATGCTGAAACGTTACGAAATGTGGGGCATATAATGGGGTAAAATTCAATCTTTCTGACGATTTTCAAAAATTTGATAAAAACCGTTATGTTCAGCATTGCTTTGCAGTTTGGCAGTTTGCAGTAGAAACACACATTTACCCATATTGGATTCGTCAGAATGTGTACTTTCTGAAAATATATGGTTTTCTGGGGTCTCTGTACTGTTAGGGGGGTCTAATGTCGCATAATACACACACCAGGTGCTTATATTGCAGCAGCCAGCGCGTCAGCCGTGAAAATGTATATACACTATTGTCATTTGGGGGTCTCTGTGCGCCACATAGTTTGGTATATCTATGCATATTGGGCATCAAAGTGTTCAGTAGACCCCTGGCGTTCATATTTAGGATGTTTTATGCTGATAAGTTACGAAATGTGGGGCATATAATGGGGTAAAATTCAAGCTTTGTGACGATTTTCAGAAATTTGATAAAAACGGTTACGTTCAGCATTGATTTGCAGTCTGGCAGTTTGCAGTAGAAACACTTATTTAACCATATTGGATTCGTCAGAATGTGTACTTTCTGAAAATATATGGTTTTCTGGGGTCTCTGTACTTTTAGGGGGGTCTAATGTCGCATAATACACACACCAGGTGCTTATATTGCAGCAGCCAGCGCGTCAGCCGTGAAAATGTATATACACTATTGTCATTTGGGGGTCTCTGTGCGCCACATAGTTTAGTATATCTATGCATATTGGGCATCAAAGTGTTCAGTAGACCCCTGGCGTTCATATTTAGGATGTTTTATGCTGATACGTTACGAAATGTGTGGCATATAATGGAGTAAAATTCAAGCTTTCTGACAATTTTCAGAAATTTGATAAAAACCGTTATGTTCAGCATTGCTTTGCAGTTTGGCAGTTTGCAGTAGAAACACATATTTACCCATATTGGATTCGTCAGAATGTGTACTTTCTGAAAATATATGGCTTTCTGGGGTCTCTGTACTGTTAGGTGGTCTAATGTCGCATATTACACACACCAGGTGCTTATATTGCAGCAGCCAGCGCGTCAGCTGTGAAAATGTATATACACTATTGTCATTTGGTGGTCTCTGTGCGCCGCATAGTTTGGTATATCTATGCATATTGGGCATCAAAGTGTTCAGTAGACCCCTGGCGTTCATATTTAGGATGTTTTATGCTGAAACGTTACGAAATGTGGGGCATATAATGGGGTAAAATTCAATCTTTCTGACGATTTTCAAAAATTTGATAAAAACCGTTATGTTCAGCATTGCTTTGCAGTTTGGCAGTTTGCAGTAGAAACACACATTTACCCATATTGGATTCGTCAGAATGTGTACTTTCTGAAAATATATGGTTTTCTGGGGTCTCTGTACTGTTAGGGGGGTCTAATGTCGCATAATACACACACCAGGTGCTTATATTGCAGCAGCCAGCGCGTCAGCCGTGAAAATGTATATACACTATTGTCATTTGGGGGTCTCTGTGCGCCACATAGTTTGGTATATCTATGCATATTGGGCATCAAAGTGTTCAGTAGACCCCTGGCGTTCATATTTAGGATGTTTTATGCTGATAAGTTACGAAATGTGGGGCATATAATGGGGTAAAATTCAAGCTTTGTGACGATTTTCAGAAATTTGATAAAAACGGTTACGTTCAGCATTGATTTGCAGTCTGGCAGTTTGCAGTAGAAACACTTATTTAACCATATTGGATTCGTCAGAATGTGTACTTTCTGAAAATATATGGTTTTCTGGGGTCTCTGTACTTTTAGGGGGGTCTAATGTCGCATAATACACACACCAGGTGCTTATATTGCAGCAGCCAGCGCGTCAGCCGTGAAAATGTATATACACTATTGTCATTTGGGGGTCTCTGTGCGCCACATAGTTTAGTATATCTATGCATATTGGGCATCAAAGTGTTCAGTAGACCCCTGGCGTTCATATTTAGGATGTTTTATGCTGATACGTTACGAAATGTGTGGCATATAATGGAGTAAAATTCAAGCTTTCTGACAATTTTCAGAAATTTGATAAAAACCGTTATGTTCAGCATTGCTTTGCAGTTTGGCAGTTTGCAGTAGAAACACTTATTTACCCATATTGGATTCGTCAGAATGTGTACTTTCTGAAAATATATGGTTTTCTGGGGTCTCTGTACTGTTAGGGGGGTCTAATGTTGCATAATACACACACCAGGTGCTTATATTGCAGCTGCCAGTGCGTCAGCCGTGAAAATGTATATACACTATTGTCATTTGGGGGTCTCTGTGCGCCACATAGTTTGGTATATCTATGCATACTGGGCATCAAAGTGTTCAGTAGACCCCTGGCGTTCATATTTAGGATGTTTTATGCTGATAAGTTACGAAATGTGGGGCATATAATGGGGTAAAATTCAAGCTTTGTGACGATTTTCAGAAATTTGATAAAAACCGTTACGTTCAGCATTGCTTTGCAGTTTGGCAGTTTGCAGTAGGAACACATATTTACCCATATTGGATTCGTCAGAATGTGTACTTTCTGAAAATATATGGTTTTCTGGGGTCTCTGTACTGTTAGGGGGGTCTAATGTCGCATATTACACACACCAGGTGCTCATATTGCAGCAGCCAGCGCGCGTCAGCCGTGAAAATGTATATACACTATTGTCATTTGGGGGTCTCTGTGCGCCACATAGTTTGGTATATCTATGCATATTGGGCATCAAAGTGTTTAGTAGACCCCTGGTGTTCATATTTAGGATGTTTTATGCTGATAAGTTACGAAATGTGGGGCATATAATGGGGTAAAATTCAAGCTTTGTGACAATTTTCAGAAATTTGATAAAAACCGTTATGTTCAGCATTGCTTTGCAGTTTGGCAGTTTGCAGTAGAAACACTTATTTACCCATATTGGATTCGTCAGAATGTGTACTTTCTGAAAATATATGGTTTTCTGGGGTCTCTGTACTGTTAGGTGGTCTAATGTCGCATAATACACACACCGAGTGGTTATATTGCAGCAGCCAGCGCGTCAGCCGTGAAAATGTCTATACATATTGTCATTTGGGGGTCTCTGTGCGCCACATAGTTTGGTATATCTATGCATATTGGGCATCAAACTGTTTAGTAGACCCCTATGTTTATATTTAGGATGCTTTATGCTGGTAATGATACATGGACAATACGATGCTGGAAAGTTGAAGCTTTGAGGCAATTTCCAGATATTTCACCAAAACCGCCAAATTTGGCAAAGCCTTGCGACTCAGTAGTTTGGAGCAGAAAGGCATGGGTACCCATTTTAGATTCCGTAGAATGTGTACTTTCCAAAAATATATGGGTTTGGGGGGTAAACATATATTTCTGTGTTTTTACCCCGCAAAAATGCAGTCAATGTGTTGATTTTTCATTAGCTGAAGTTACCCACGGGACTGTTTGTATGCGCTAACTTCATTTTGGGGCCTCTAAATGCCAGATACTTTGGTAAACTTATGAACAATGGCCACCAAAATGTTCAGAGGAACCCTGGCAATCATATTTAGGGTGCTTTTTCTTAGTACGTAATGACACATGGATGATATGGTGCTGGGAAGTTGAAGCTTTGAGGCAATTTTCAGATATTTCACCAAAACCGGCAACTTTGGGAAAGCCTTGCGACTCGGTAGTTTGGAGCAATAAGGCATGGGTACCCATTTTAGATTCTGTAGAATGTATACTTTCCAAAAATGTATGGGTTTGGGGGTAAACATATATTTCTGTGTTTTTACCCCACAAAAATGCAGTCAATGTGTTGATCTTTCATTAGCTGAAGTTACCCACAGGACTATTTGTATGCGCTAACTTCATTTTGGGGCCTCTAAATGCCAGATACTTTGGTAAACCTATGAACAATGGCCACCAAACTGTTCGGAGGAACCCTGGCAATCATATTTAGGGTGCTTTTTCTTGGTGCATAACGATACATGGGTGATATGGTGCTGAGAAGTTGAAGCTTTGAGGCAATTTTCAGATATTTCACCAAAACCGACAATTGTGGGAAAGCCTTGCGACTCAGTAGTTTGGAGCAGAAAGGCATGGGTACCCATTTTAGATTCTGTAGAATGTGTACTTTCCAAAAATATATGGGTTTTGGGGGGTAAACATATATTTCTGTGTTTTTACACCACAAAAATGCAGTCAATGTGTTGATTTTTCATTAGCTGAAGTTACCCACGGGACTGTTTGTATGCGCTAACTTCATTTTGGGGCCTCTAAATGCCAGATACTTTGGTAAACTTATGAACAATGGCCACCAAAATGTTCAGAGGAACCCTGGCAATCATATTTAGGGTGCTTTTTCTTAGTACGTAATGACACATGGGTGATATGGTACTGGGAAGTTGAAGCTTTGAGGCAATTTTCAGATATTTCACCAAAACCGACAACTTTGGGAAAGCCTGGCGACTCAGTAGTTTGGAGCAATAAGGCATGGGTACCCATTTTAGATTCTGTAGAATGTGTACTTTCCAAAAATGTATGGGTTTGGGGGTAAACATATATTTCTGTGTTTTTACCCCACAAAAATGCAGTCAATGTGTTGATCTTTCATTAGCTGAAGTTACCCACAGGACTATTTGTATGCACTAACTTCATTTTGGGGCCTCTAAATGCCAGATACTTTGGTAAACCTATGAACAATGGCCACCAAACTGTTCGGAGGAACCCTGGCAATCATATTTAGGGTGCTTTTTCTTGGTGCATAACGATACATGGGTGATATGGTGCTGAGAAGTTGAAGCTTTGAGGCAATTTTCAGATATTTCACCAAAACCGACAATTTTGGCAAAGCCTTGCGACTCAGTAGTTTGGAGCATGGGGCATGGGTACCCATTTTAGATTCAGTAGAATGTGTACTTTCCAAAAATATATGGGTTTGGGGGGTAAACATATATTTCTGTGTTTTTACCCCACAAAAATGCAGTCAATGTGTTGATTTTTCATTAGATGAAGTTACCCACGGGACTGTTTGTATGCGCTAACTTCATTTTGGGGCCTCTAAATGCCAGACACTTTGGTAAACTTATGAACAATGGCCACCAAAATGTTCAGAGGAACCCTGGCAATCATATTTAGGGTGCTTTTTCTTAGTACGTAATGACACATGGGTGATATGGTGCTGGGAAGTTGAAGCTTTGAGGCAATTTTCAGATATTTCACCAAAACCGACAACTTTGGGAAAGCCTTGCGACTCAGTAGTTTGGAGCAGAAAGGCATGGGTACCCATTTTAGATTCAGTAGAATGTGTACTTTCCAAAAATATATGGGTTTGGGGGGTAAACATATATTTCTGTGTTTTTACCCCACAAAAATGCAGTCAATGTGTTGATTTTTCATTAGATGAAGTTACCCACAGGACTATTTGTATGCGCTAACTTCATTTTGAGGCCTCTAAATGCCAGATACTTTGGTAAACCTATGAACAATGGCCACCAAATTGTTTGGAGGAACCCTGGCAATCATATTTAGGGTGCTTTTTTTTGGTGCGTAACGATACATGGGTGATATGGTGCTGGGAAGTTGAAGCTTTGAGGCAATTTTCAGATATTTCACCAAAACCGACAATTTTGGGAAAGCCTTGCGACTCAGTAGTTTGGAGCAGAAAGGCATGGGTACCCATTTTAGATTCGGGTAGAATGTGTACTTTCCAAAAATATATGGGTTTTGGGGGGTAAACATATATTTCTGTGTTTTTACCCCACAAAAATGCAGTCAATGTGTTGATCTTTCATTAGCTGAAGTTACCCACGGGACTGTTTGTATGCGCTAACTTCATTTTGGGGCCTCTAAATGCCAGATACTTTGGTAAACTTATGAACAATGACCACCAAAATGTTCAGAGGAACCCTGGCAATCATATTTAGGGTGCTTTTTCTTAGTACGTAATGATACATGGGCGATATGGTGCTGGGAAGTTGAAGGTTTGAGGCAATTTTCAGATATTTCACCAAAACCGACAATTTTGGGAAAGCCTTGCGACTCAGTAGTTTGGAGCAGAAAGGCATGGGTACCCATTTTAGATTCAGTAGAATGTGTACTTTCCAAAAATATATGGGTTTGGGGGGTAAACATATATTTCTGTGTTTTTACCCCACAAAAAATGCAGTCAATGTGTTGATTTCTCAGTAGCTGAAGTAAAGTCCTGATCAATTTGGATGTGCTAACTTCATATTGGTGTCTCTAAATGCCAGATACTTTGGTAAACCTATGCATAATGGGTATCAAACTGTTCAGTGGACCCCTGGCAATCATATTTCAGGTGCTTTTTCTTGGTACCTAATATAGTTTGGGATATGCGGAGCAGCAAAATAAAACCTTTGAAATGATTTTTCAGAATTTTGAATTTTTTTTTGAAAAACCGCTATTTTCAGACAAGCTTTGATGTTTGGTAGTTGGGAGAAGAGAGACATAGTTACCCATTTTGTAATCGGCAGAATGTGTACTTTTCAAAAATGTATGGTTTTCTGGGGTAAACCTACGGTTTCAGGATTTTTTGCCTTGGAATCTAAAGCATGCTGTTTTCTGCCTTAGTGCTTTCAAAATTCGGTAATATACTGCCGGGAGTTTTTGCTGTACAGAAATCCTAAATCTCCCTAAAACTATACATATCTGGTATTGGCACGTTCGAGAGACATAAGGCTTTCCAAATCAGTTGGATTTTCATCCCTAAAATGAAATATTTTTCTGGTATAAATTGATATACGATGAAAAATGGTAATTTTTCATTTTTTTTTGGTATTTAGCACTATAAATTTTTTTGCACAGGTGGAAATACATGAAAACTCAGGCAGATTTAGAAAGCTCAGTTTCTACCGAAAAAAAAAATGTATAGTTTTCCTAGGTAAACTATAGGTTTCCCCTCAGAAAATGCCCCTAAAGTGAGAGAGCACAAAATGTTTCAAAAACGGCTGGCATTTCGCGTAACCAAAATGTGAAATTCTGCTGGCACTTAAAGGGTTAAAAACATGGCATGGAATAACTTGTTTATTATTGTCATTATTTACAACCCAGGTAATTCATTTAGCCATGTTTAAGCAATACCATGATTGACATAACTCATCCAGTTTCATTACCTCCAGCTCTCCCTTGTTTCCCGTCAAGCTTTTTGTCTTAGTCAGCAAACATTTTTACTGCATTACTTCTTCAGTTTCTATACAGTATTGATTACATATGCCGATCAGTCCTAGGCTTTGAGATTGGGTCCTCCTTATAATCTAGGCTATTAGCAATTTAACTTGCTGTCCATATACTAAATCCCTTTACCTACAGTTTCTTAATTAATTTCCTTAAATGGGTTGTTCACCTTTAAATTAACTTTTAGTATGGTATAGAGCAGTGATGCCCAACCAGTAGTTCGCGAGTGACATGTTGCTCCTTAACCTCTTGGACGTTGCTCCCAGTGGCCTCAAAGCAGGCATTCATTTTTAATTCCAGGCTTGGAGACCAGTTTTAGTTGCACAAAAACCATGTGTACTGCCAAACAGAACCTCCTGTAGTCTGCCAGTCAACATAGGGGCCACCAAATAGCCAATCACAGCCCTGGGGAAAATTTTGCATGCTTGTGTTGCTCCCCAACTCTTTATTTTTTTATGTGGCTCATGGGTAAAAGAGGTTGGGGAACCCTGTTATAAAGAGTGATATTCTGAAACAATTTGCAACTGGTTTTCAGTTTTTTATTATTTGTGGCTTTTAAGTTATTTAGCTTTATATTCAGCAGCTCTCCAGTTTGCAATTTCAGCAATCTGGTTGCAAGGATCCAAATGACCACCATGCATTGATTAAAATAAGAGGCTGGGATATGAATAGGAGAGGCCTGAATAGAAGGATGAGTAATAAAAAAGTAGCAATAACAATACATTTTTAGCCTTACAGAGTATTTGTTTTTAGATGGGGTCAGTGACCCCCATTTGAAAGCTAGAAAGAATCAAAAGAAAAAGGCAAAACATTTAAACAAAAAGACCAATTGAAAAGCTGCTTAGAATTGGCGATACTATAACATGCTAAATGTTAACTGAAAAGTAAGAACCAACTGTGTCATAGGTACCAAAGTGTAGAACGAGCTCTTGGACTTTCCCAGCCCCCACCACTTACACTAATTGCATGTCCAGTCATTTATCCACAAGCTAAATCTGAGTATGTGGCAAACACACTTGCTGATTTGTAGGGTCCTAATGCCCTCTTAGCTGATATACTTACTGCCATGTCCTGTCTTTTCTTCCTCACCATCCTCTTTGGCAAGCTATATAAATATAAGCCCTGGCTAGGTTACAGTGTTGGTTTAAGGAGGTTATTCACCTTTTAATTAAACGTAATATGATAAACATTGGTATTCTAAGACAACTTGCTGTTTTTCAGTAATTTAGCATTTTGTTCAGCAGCTCTCCAGATTGGTATATCAGCAGCTATCTGGTTGCTAGGGTCTAATTTACTCTAACAACCAGGGCCTGCATAAAAATATAAGTAATAAAATGTAATAATAACATTGTAGCCTCACGGAGTTATAGGTTTATAGTCGGCAAACCCCCCGATTTGAAAGCTGGAAAGAGTCAGGACAGAAAGGCAAATAATTCAAAAATTCTAAACAATAAAAAGTGAAGGCCAGTTGCAAAGTTGCTAGGAATAGGCTATTCTGTAACATACTAAAAGTTGACTTCAAGGTGAACCACCCCTCTCAAAATGTGAGGAAATAGAAAAGTTTCTGTGATAAATTATATCCACAATAAATCACCTAAATGAGGGATGCACTGAATCCAGGTGGGAAGGGGAAAACATTTTTACTTTCTTGTTTTGTGACAGAGTCACGCAATTTCCCTCCCCGTCCTTAATTTGCATATTCAAATTAGGATTCGGATTTGGTTCGGCTGGGCAGAAGGATTCGGCCGAATCCTGCTGAAAAAGGCCGAATCCCGAACCAAATCCTGGATTCGTTGCATCCATGACTTAAACTAGTAAAATTTACCGAAGAAAAAAGTAAGTACTTTGGCTTGAGAACACAGGGCACAATTTCTCTTATCTTTTGTTCTTTCCAGATAAATTGTAGTAAGTTGTATAAGATATGGTTGAAGAGAGTAGATCTGACATCCTCCTCTAATGATATTATAGACCACTAGGAAATAGTTGGCAATGTGAGTAGTGTTCTCATATTCTAGGGCAGTGATCCCCAACCAGTGGCTCGTAAATTAACATGTTGCTCACAAACCCTTGGATGTTGCTCCCAGTGGCCTCAAAGCAGATGCTTATTTTTGAATTATTGGCTTGGAGGCAAGTTTTGGTTGTATAAAAAAAAAGTGTACTGCTAAGCAGAGTCTCCTGTAGTCTACCAGTCCACATAAGGGCTATCAAATAACCAATCAAGGCACTTATTTGGAACCCCCAGGGACTTTTTTACACGATTGTGTTGCTCTGCAACTCTTTTTACATTGGAATGTGTACTGGGGGCTGCTGTTCAGGGCCCCCTCCCGAACCCCCAGGCTCCCCTACCATGCCAAGGTGCACAGGTGGGCACGCATACTGTGTTTTTCCAGGGTTTGCAGTAGGCAGGATCTAGGTTTGGATCTGGGTCGGCAGGGCCCACCGGGTTTTTTCCTGGTGTCCCGTCGGCCCAGTCTTACCCTGAATGTGTCTTACAGGTAAAAAGGGTTGGGGACCCCTGGTCTAAGGGCTGTGTCACTCATGGAGAATCCACCTATAGAGCCTGTTACCATCCCATGTGACCAGCAACTGATATGAATGATATGTACCTGTCACTGCGCACACAATATATTTGCATTTCATGCCCAAAATCTGCCCGATGTGACATAGCTCTAAACCATTAGTAGATTATGATGGCACAGTGTCATGTCTCTCTTTGCTCCTCCACAGATTCCGTCATAATATGTTCCCTTGCAGGGGAGGAAATTCCCAATACGTTTTTTCTTATTTCTGAAAATAGATTTTCACAGTTGTATAGCCACGCTATCATATGAACGTAAACCTTCTTTTCAGAGCTCGCATTATCCCCAACCGTGTAGATTAATAAAGAAATGTACAGTTGTGCAGAGGATCCTGGGCCTCTAGCAGTGATAATAACCATTCTGTGATGAGGATGCAGAGGGCAGGAATGTGTTTGCTGATTGCTCAGCAGAAAATAGTGCAGGAGCATCGATCATCGTTAAAAGTGGCAGACAAGCAAAGTGCAAAGAAAACCAAAATCAGTGTTGAAACAAAACTAGAATTTATTGCATATTTTACTACTCTGTGCTCAAAGATATTAAAGCTGTGCATTTTTTAAGCTTAGTTTATAGATATATTCACAATAGTGCCAAATGTAGGAATCTCCTGGAGAGCTAAAACGGATATTGATTCCCGGTTCCATTGCAAATTAATACTGGTAACCTGCAGCGGTGATTGATCTTAGGCTCACTAAAGAGGGCTTCAACTTTAAGGGAATTGGACTTGGGAAGCTAAGTATAAGCAGATACCACATTAAGGATATCATTATTGACTGTGTGGATAAATAGACTGCAATCCCTTCTTATACGAGCCCCCGCTGCCAGGGAAATTACCTTTGACTGCTGCTGAATGCTGGGATTAGTAACGTGTCAAAGGCCACCGTTTTGAATTGGTAGGGCTCATTTTATTCATCCCACAGGTTTGAGATTGTTGGTGCAATGTATGTGCTTGGATCCAAAATTTGGAACAAGGTACAGAAGTATAGGGCTTCCTTGGAACTTACAAACAGAGAGGCTGGGGGAGCTCTTCAAGTTAGCTAAAGGCACTCCTTCCTAGAAACTTGCCGCTGCCGAGCATATGAGTGATGTACACACTGGAGAGTGTTCCATGTGATGCCCACCTACTGCCTTCCAAGCGTGAATTGCCCCTGGATACTGAAACATGATCAATGCTTTGTGGGCCTAAATGAGATTTGTCTGAGTTTGCAGGTATTGGAGCTATTCATCCAATGCTTCCCACCCAATGGACAAACAGAAGCTTATGAAAATTGAGAAGATGTAAGAATGTAATGGGGGCCAGAGTACGGCCTGGCTATTAACCCTTCCTTTTCCTGGATGGGCCACCGTCCATCTGGTGGGGGAAACACACCTGGAAGAAGACACAGCTAGCAGGGATGTGCAGTCAAACAGTTTCTTCTTTATTCATCAAAGCATCAGAACAGCAGTTCACCAATAAGGCTCAATACAATAATAGTCCTTCAGATTTCTCCTTTTTACTGGACTGCACACTGTCAGGGGGGGTTCACTCTTTCAGGCACTCCTCCTTGAGTCCAGACCAGCACTATTAGTCAAACCTAGCTTCTTAGGCCCTGATTGGTGGGTATCCCGCTGGACGCACTGTACGAACTCACTCCTTGTAGGGGCCACAGCTGCCCATGCTAGTCCCTGGCTAAGTAACACCCACTATAGTGTACCAGTTAACACAGCTCCCTCACTACATAAGTCACTATCTCTTCCAGGGACTGGCTCAACTATCAGAGCGCCTGCTGCTCTCTTACTTTCCCATGATGCATCTCAATATTCCTACCTACAACCAGTACTTTTATAACCTACAATCCTCCACTCACTGGGGACTCTCCCTCGCTACAGTAATTATCCTCTAGCTCCCCCTTGTGACCAACCTAAAAATGTCTATTAACCATTACTTAATTATTTACATTGAACTTAAACATTTTACCTCATTACACTTCATCCTCCTGAAAACCAGACACGTCCCCGTGTCTGCCAATTAGATTATTACTCCACATCTTCACAAGAAGGTCAGACATCGGAGAAAACTATTCTTAATATAGAAGTTCAGGTCTTCAGTGGTATTAAAGGGGGAGTAAAGTCTAAAATAGAATATGGCTAGAATTGCTGTATTTTGTATACTGCACCACAAGCCTAATCAAACAAATGATTTATGCTTTCAAAGTTGGCCACAGGGGGGTCACCATCTTGTAATTCTGTTAAACATCTTTGCAAGACCAAGACTGTGCACATGCTCTATGTGGTCTGGGCTGCTTAGGGATCGTCATAAATGATCAAAACAGCACAATAGTCAAATAATATCTGCCAGAAGCCGATACAGCAAGACTGATTAATAATCAGAATATGCACTGGGCCCTGTGTTGTCATGTAATCTAATGTGGATTTTATAGTTTTTATATTGTTTAATACAAACTTTCTCCAACTCTGCAGAACCAGTGGCTGCAGCAAAATAATCCTCCAAATAGAATCCCAGTTTATCTGACTCCATGATCCTTGTCCCTGCAGCTGGAGTTGGAAACAGTAAAGGGGATGTAAAGGCAAAAATAAAATCCAATACAAATCTCTATACAGTCGCTGATTGTTCTACAGGGAAACAAAGAAAGCTGCTTGAGTTCTGCATGGCTGGGAAGACAGGGGCTCCCCCTGCTGTTCATGAGTATGATTGTTTCCCTGCTCAGCAGTTACGGACCCTAAGACAATTCCTATCCACAGCAGTAAAAAAAGGGAGAATTTCACTGCATACAGTCAGGTTTCTTATAAAAACTGTACACATTTTTAAGTTAAAGTATATTGGAGATAGGTTTCTTTTTCATTAGAGAAAGTAAAAATGGGATTTGCCTTTACATGCCCTTTAAAAGATGCGTACACGTATTTGCAATGAACCAAGAGGATTACTGTTTATCGTTGTAAGCTCCAAGGGAGAGTGTTATCCAGCATCAGTTCTAGGACACCAAATGAGTCAATCTTTGCCCTGTTTGACCAATTCTAGGGGCAAGAAATTCTAGCGGTTCTTAATGCATTGTGGGAAATGGACAAAAGTGGAGTCGGCCTCTTTATTTTCTGTGATGGGGCAAAAAAGAAGACTTCTCATACATTTATGCTCATTGGCAGTAATGTACACTGTAGCCGATAATATGTAATAAGTCATTCATTTTATGTGAAATGGGCTCTGTTTGGAAAAGCTGATCTCAACACAAGACGTGCCTTTCTTACTAAGGCTCGCTGATTTCAGTTCATCCTGGATTCCTATCCCCACCGTGGATGGGGATTACTGAATGCTGCTAGTTTCAACACATTGTGATGCTGCCCTCTTGTGGTATTACAGTGGTGTAGCGTTAGGAATCTTATGGTTTGATGTGCAATAGAAAAAGCTTCATGCAATAAGGTTTTTCAACATTTCTTTAGACTTGCATACGTGCTTATGACTGCTCTAATGTTACTTAAAATAGGAAGAGGGAATAGAATAGTTCAGGATGTGTTGAAAGCAATAGGTGTTTGGGGGAAAGGCACAGAGACTGTTTAAATTGAGCAGAGTCCTGAGACGTACAACAAGACGTATGTAGTGGTTACAATCGCCTCTATATACCCTGGCATCCCAGTGCCCCCCAGAGGGTCAGCAAGAGGAAGGTAATCTTCTTATATTCTGAGACAATTTGCAATTCGTTTTCCTTTTTTTATTATTTGTGGTTTTTGAGCTTTTTATTCAGCAGTTTTCCAGTTAGCAATTTCATCTGGTCGCCAAGGTCTAAATTACCTAAGCAACTGTGTACCTGATTTGAATAGGAGAGGGCCTGAATAGAAATATGACTAATAAAAAGTAGCAATAACAATACATGTAAATTAGTTTTTTAGATGGGGTCTGTGACCCCCATTTGAAAGCTGGAAAGAGTCAGAAGATGAAGGCTAATAATGCAAAAACTATAAAATAAATAAATAAAAATAAATAAAGACCAAATGAAAAGTTGCTTAGAATTGGCCATTCTAGAACATACTAAAATTTAACTTAAAGATGAACCACCCCTTTTAAACTATAAATGTCCAATGACTCAAGAAAAATATGCCCATTTGGGAGTTATCTGATAAAAAGGTGCCAAGTTTGCAAGGGTTGTAGTTATCGATCCTCCCAAACCCAAGCATATCCTAACTGACATATAGATTATACATATTTAGGGTTGTTGTAATAAGGGGTGATTTGGGTTTGAGACCAGCTACAATTTTTCTAATATGGGACCTTTTTTTCTATCATATCATTTCATATCAATACTAAAACATCCTTAATGTTAATGGTGATATTCTAATATAACTTTACATGTCTAAATCTAATATTTAAACCAGCCACAAACACAGCATCAGATGTTTGGTAAACCTATCCTTATTTATCAAAAATCTACAACTAAGGGCCCAAAGGGGACCAAACTGCAAGTCTCAAGACAAACCGCAAGAGCTCTCCATGTACTGTCCAATGGATTTCAGGTTATATGGTACCCGTATGGGACCCGTTATCCAGACAGCTCCAAATTACGGAAAGGTGGTCTCCCATGGACTCAATTTTATTCAAATAATCCAAATTTTTAAAAATTATTTCTCTGTAATAATAAATCAGTAGCTTGTACTTGATCCAAACTAAGATGTAATTAATCCTTATTGGAAGCAAAACCAGCCTATTGGGTTTATTTAATGTTTACATGATTTTATAGTAGACTTAAAGGGATACTGTTATGGGAAAACATGTTTTTTTTCCAAAACACATCAGTTAATAGTGCTGCTCCAGCAGAATTCTGCACTGAAATCCATTTCTCAAAAGAGCAAACAGATTTTTTTATATTCAATTTTGAAATCTTACATGGGGCTAGACATATTGGCAGTTTCCCAGTTGCCCCCAGTCATTAGATTTGTGCTCTTATAAGCTTCAGTCACTCTTTACTGCTGTACTGCAAGTTAGAGTGATATCACCCCCTCCCTCCCCCCCCAGCAAGAAAAAAAAAGAACAATGGTAACCAGATAACAGCTCCATAAGACAACAGCTACCTGGTAAATCTAAGAACAGCACTTAATAGTAAAAGCCAAGTCCCACTGAGACTGATTCAGTTACATTAGGTCGGAGAAATAACAGCCTGCCAGAAAGTAGTTCCATCCTAAAGTGCAGGCACAAGTCACATGACTGGGACAGCTGGGAAACGGACAATATGTCTAGCCCCATGTCAGATTTCAAAATTGAATATAAAAAAATTTTGTTTGCTCTTTTGAGAATTGGATTCAGTGCAGAATTCTGCTGGAGCAGCACTATTAACTGATGTGTTTTGAAAAAAACATGTTTTCCCATGACAGTATCCCTTTAAGGTATGAAGATCCAAATTACAGAAAGATTTGTTATCCAGAAAATCCCAGGTCACAAGTATTCTGGATAACAGTTCCCATACCTGTTACTTGTTCTGTGATGGCAAAATTCCAAAAAATACCCCCCATACAGTTACCTTTACTGCAAACATCCATTCCACACAATCTGCCATTATTCTAATCGAGAGAAGAACATTGAGGCAATGGGTAAATTGACAGACTGTATTTATTGCACAAAAGATGCCCATAAAATTGGGTATGGTTAATATAATACAGTGCACTTTACTGGAAATATTTACAAAGGAAGACAGCTCTGTACATGATACACAATTTCCCTAAATAATTTAGAAGAAAGCAAACAAATGACAAAAAAAAAAAAAAAAAAGCCATTTTCAATCCAAAAAAAGGCATAAAACAGACAAAGGACAAGTTAATATTTTAGCTAGATAATTAAGACATCACAAAAATAAAACTGATTACCACCATTTTTGGTCAAGTACACGATGCTTTCTATTGTAAAAGTCATAATAAATAATGTTAGGCGCCAGTTATAAAAGTGACAGCTACACATGCGCAAGGATATGAACAGCACCAGCTCTGGCTAACTAGGGCCCTTCTGTGCTTTGTTTATCAGCATGGGCAGCGAGAAAGTCTAATCCTTAGAATCAGAAACTTGCACTGGATTTATGAAAATAGAATAGTACAGAAGCAGAATAAATATCACCACAGTGTTGTTTGGTTTTTAAATGGGACACGGGAATAGGCGGATTAAAAAAAAAAAAAAAGAAGCCCTTAGTGCACACAGCTGACAGTCAGTGGTTATAGGAGGCAGCCTTGTGGCGCTCAGGTGGAGCAGCCAATGGGACGCAACCACCCGGTAACCTGGCAGTTGCTCTAGAAATGTACAAATGTATAAAATATTGAGAACTGGCAAATCTAATCTTGCAAGGTATTATTATTATAATGTACATAGCTTACACCATCTATGAAACCTTTTGTGTAGTACAGGCGTGAGATCTATAATCCAGAAACTTCTCTAGAAATCTCGGAGATTCAGCAAGGATACTTCTCATATTCTCTGTAGTCTGGAAAGGCCAAGTATTCTGGGTAACAGATCCTATACCGGTCAGTCCATCACTAATGTACAGTATTTACAGTTTTAAACCAAACAAATGCATATAAACAAATACAAATAAAGCATTTCTTCATCAACTGCATACATGTATTATTAGTGGCTTGTAAACGGCATGCAAATAAAAGGGGATAGCACAGGAGCCAATGGCATCCTTGCATATTTATAGGCAGCTTTTAAATGCTTTCCATGTTTGTATATTGACGTGCTGCTAGTCTGTAACCAAAGGGAAAGAAACAGAGATAAGATGAAGCTTGTGCATTGAGGAAATAGAAGCACCTTCATCATCATCATCATCATCATCATCAATGCTTTAAAGAAAAACTATACCCCCAAAATGAATATTTAAGCAACAGATTAAATATCATACTAAGTGACATTTTAAAGAATCTTACAAAACTGAAATATATATTTAAGTAAATCTTGCCCTTTTACATCTCTTGAACCATTTTGTGATGGTCTGTGTGCTGCCTCAGAGATCACCTGACCGGAAATACTGCAACTCTAAGGGGCAGATTTACTAAGCTCGAGTGAATAGTTCGAATAAAAAAATATTCGAATTTCGAAGTATTTTTTGGGTACTTCGACCATCGAATTGGTCAAATTCGATCGAATCGAATGATTCGAACGATTGGAAGTAAAAATTGTTCGACCATTTGATAATCAAAGTACTGTTTCCCAAAAAAAAACTTCGACTTCATACTTCGCCAGATTAACGCAACTGAAGTCCAATGTTAACCTTTTCTAAGTTTTTTTTGGTCGAATAAAAATCCTTCGATCAATCGCTTAAAATCGTTCAACGATCTAAGCTTTTGCCGCTAAAATCCTTCTAATTCGATATTCAAATTCGAAAGATTTTACTTTGAGGGTCGAATTTGAGGGTTTTTTTAACCCTCGAAATTCGACCCTTGATAAATCTGCCCCTAAGTGTAACAGGAAGAAGTGTGGAAGCAAAAGACACAACTCTGTCTGTTAATTGGCTCTTGTGATCTAACATGTTTGGTTTGTTTGTGTGCACCGTGAATTGTATGATCCCAGGGGTGGCCCTTATTTTTTAAAAAGGCAATTTTCTGTTTAAGATTACCCAATGGCACATACTACTAGAAAAGTATATTACTATGAAAATGGTTTGTTTACATGAAGCAGGGTTTTACATATGAACTGTTTTAGGCAATATCTATTTATAGAGACCTGCATTGTTTTGGAGGTATAGTTGGAGGTATAGTTTTCCTTTAATAATAATGGAGTCACGATAAGATTTGGCAGTGTGCAATAATGCATGGTCTATCCTGCAGGCACAAATAATAGACAGAGGGGAAAATATGCACCACCACTAACAAAGGTGGTATATTTGCTGTACTTCATGACGGGAGGAAAAATCGTTTTTTTCTTTCAGATGGGGAAGTCCGTGCATCATGGCTAGATGAATGGCACCAATGAGGTCCTAAGTTAGTTTTTCAGGTACCATAAAGGGTGTAAATAGTGTCAGAGGGATGAGTCCCATTCTCACAATCATTATATGGCTTATATGGTTACCTATAATGGGATAAAGTTGTTGAGAAGAGAGTGGGAAAAGGATAGAAAGACAGCACAGAGTGCTCAGCGGTGTGGGTGTTACATAGAGGTCTAAGGAGAAAAGAGAAAAGTCTGACAGTAATGCTCCGGGGTTGACAAGACAGCATGACTGGGTAGAAATCGGGTGAATGGAGAAATCTTGGTCACGCTGATTATAATCACTTTTTTTTTTAAAGACTCTTCTATTCAACCTTTCCCGTTAAAAAATATATATCCTAGAGGTAGAGAAAATAGTTGTGCCTGAAGCAAAGAGAGTACCGGTACCTGTGCCTATATTCTTGTAGTCATGTAGCTGTTCCTTCCTATTTAAAAAGAGCTGCATTACTGTAGGACGAATAATTGTAGATGCAGGAGCGATCCGATGAGCTAACACACCAAGATTTAACAGCATCGAGACTGGATCCCTTTTATAACAGAAAACAGTCTACACTGTGAAAGTTTGTAACAGCAATAAGTACAGAAAGGGATGCATTATGGCATGGCAGTATTATTTTTAACTTTCCTCCCTAACAGCTTTTACACCCTAAATTTACCAGCGAGGTGGCAATTTTTGTTCATTTTAACAGCAGATTCTTTGGTTAGAGTAATCCCTATTGCTTGTACAGCTAGAACCTTAGCAGCATTAAAGGCAAACTTAGAATCTCTCTAGCAAAACTAGTTGTTCGTATCTATTTTAGAAGTGATATTGAAACTTTTTTTTTTTTGTGTGTGTGCGGGGGATTTTCTTCATTTATTTACAGAAATAGAAATAAAGGCTTTCATGTAAGTAGAATTCACCAGCCAAGATGCAAAACATGTGTATTAACATTTGTTCGTCTTTCTCTATACAATTATTTACAGTTTACTTTTTTTTTTTAAGTTATTATTTTTTTAAAAAAAAAAACTATTTCCAGAGGCAGGAAAATAGTCTGTGAAATGAGATTAAAAATAGTAATCGTCCGCCGCTTTTAGGAAAAGGAGAGTCATTTGTTTATTGGCCTCTCTATTAAAAAAGTAAATTCCTGTCCGCTTATTGGTGAGCAAAAAGCATGATTCCGACTATATGAGAGCCGCATCCTCCTCCCCTCTGATTGCAAGTTTGTAGATCGGTGGTGTGATTTCATTTAGAAAACCGAGACTAAGCTGGGAGTGTGGACTCCGTCCTTCGCATTTATAGGCACCCACTGCCAATGTATTTCCTTTAAAGAAGTATCTGTGCAACATATGGAGAGTGGGTGCTAGCGATAGCTGCCAACAATGGAAGATCACTGGATTCAATTCTGACAAAAAGACAGATAAAAAGAAAAGTTAGCCTTCAAACAGTTAAAGCAAAAAAAATATATTTAGGTCTGTGGGATTTACAGATGAATCAAATGTTAATTACTCACCACTGACTAATATGCAGCAGCCTTTCGTTCAATAGAAAAAATATCTAATATCTCACAGGGGGGGTTATTTATGGAAGCTAGAGTTGTGAAATCTCTAAAAAAATTTAGTTTTTTCACTAGAAAACTGGAAAAAACATTTCTTTCAAGATTTATTAGTCCCCCGATGCAGCAAAAAGCCTAAATCCAAAATTCGCCATTTCAGACCTTTCGAGATCATGTATACAATAAGTCAATGGGACAGGCACCTAACACAATTAACTAACTAAGTTAACATGGTCCTAACTAAGTTAACATGGTCCGCGCTGGGTTTAGCCCGAAAATCCAACACTTTCAGGCTAAAAATCAAGGGATTAGGGAAAGGGACAGAAAAAACTTGTACGATTCAAGTTTTCTCTGGATTTTAACCATACTGGTTAAATCGAGTTATTTTATTAATAATTCAAATTTACATTCAGTGTGAATTTTGACACTCGAAAATTCGAATTTACTAATCAACCTTTGGTAAATCTGTCCCTTAATTGTTTAACTAATTTTACCAGGCTATAATGAAAAACTAAAATGAAAAACTATGTTATAACAGACTGCTAATGACCGATTTGTAAAAGTGACAGTTTTGGTGTAGAGCAGTGATCCCCAACCAGTAGCTCGTGAGCAACATGTTGCTCTCCAACCCCTTGGATGTTGCTCCCAGTGGCCTCAAAGCAGGTGCTTATTTTTGAATTCCAGGCTTGGAGGCAACTTTTGGTTTTATTTAAAAGCAGGTGCACTGCCAAACTGAGTCTCAATGGAGGTTGACAATCCATACAGGGACTGCTAAATGGCCATTATTTGGCACCACAGGAACATGTTTCATGCTAGTTTTGCTCTCCAACTCCTTTTACTTCTGAATGTTGCTCACATGTTCTAAACTAAAGGTTGGGGATCCCTGGTGTAGAGTATTACTTTGAAATAAAAATATAGATCTCTGTTAGCCTTACCCCAGCACCAAGCTCAGTTCCTTAACATGAACTCTTGTTTGACCTTTCAGATATTCAGACAACATTTTGCTTTTGAAGTAGAGTTCTTGGAGTCGGTCTTCCAGGTGCATGATACACTAAAAATGACGAGACAGACAATGGTGATGGATCTTACTCATGATACATATATTGCACCAAAATCGGATAGAGTGGGGTCAGCATGTTGCTTTATTTAGCTGAGGAATTATCAAGAGTGAAACTGAAACAAATGTTATATATTAATAGTACCTAGTGCCATGATAATAATACAGATATATATATTTAGGCTTATAGGACACACAGTTACTTGCAGCAACTATATTTAAGAGATAAAAGGAGAAAGATGTGCTTTTTGGGGGTGGGCCCATAGCAATATACCTACTCTCCATTTGCTCTTTCATCACATCAGCTTTTCACTTGAATATGTATATGTGTATGTGTATATTCTACAGAGCATCAGTTTAAAGATAAATTAGAGTAATTGTGCATGGGTTTGTATCATTGTACTAATTCCCTGCATAGTTGAGAGATAATACGTAAATAAAATATTTCCATTACGTAAATAAAATATGTCCATTACGTACAAAGTTTGCAGACAAGTGGTGTTTGTACAGTTGGACGGTGGAATGAAGCAAACTGGAGACCAGGCTGGATACCAGCACCTCCTTGCCCAGTTTATTATCAGTAGTCCTTCTCTGGCTACTGGCCACTTGTACTGTCCATTTATCAACATCTGCAAGAATGCAGACAGCCTCTGCAATGGGCTCATCCAAAACTGGATGCTGAAAAGAGAAACACAATGTAGAAGGTCACTTTACATGTAGACATGTCATATCAATCAGCGATAAATGGCAGGGCCTGACAGAGTTAAGGCTGGTGCATTTTTAATGAAGAGAGGAACTCACCCAGGGTCAGCTATTATATTCACTGGGGGGGTCTACCTACCTGTACAGCATGTGATAGATCTGACACCAGACACTGCCTCAGCTTCTCTTCATTTGATATCCCTTGCAGAACAAAGTCTGGTACATAGGATGAGCAGTAGCCAGCCAGCAATGATCTTCCAAAATTGGCAATGTTGGGTTTCACAGAATTGACTTCTACCAATTTTGACCTGCAGAACAAGACATTATAAAAGGCTTGTAAAAACAACTATTAAACATTCAAATCCAAATAGTTTAATTTAAAGTTTAATTTAAATACAAACAACAATAATTCCATAATTATTTTAAACTGAAAACCACCAGTACACTAGGACACATTCCCTAAATTAACCATCTTAACACTCCATATAAGAGAAGGGTTACACACCACCCTTAGTTCTGTACAACAGTCACCTCTTGTAGTGTCTACAGTTCTTTCATGGCCCCTTCATCCTCCGACCTTGGGATGATGATGATGATGATACATGGAATTTGCTATCTCCCAATGAGTTTAACATGGAATATGATTTGTCTCCTGTTTTTAGATAATTTAACTGGTTTTATAGACATTACCTAAGAATCATGGTGAATCTGGAGATTAGGAGCATGGTGGATCTGGAGATTAGAAGCATGGTGGATCCGGAGATAATATAGTTTATCTCCTAATGGGTTAAACATGGAATATGATTTGTCTCATATTTTTAGATAATTTATAGATAAACTGTTTTAAATATGGCTTTTAATATTTCTCTTTTTTTCACAGTTTTTATGAGGATACAATTGACTACATGTGAAATGTGGACTTCTAAGTGTGCTAAGAGTGCTGCCCATCTCTGATTTCTATTCCAAATGTGGAAGGACATGAAGGGAGATGCACCCAAACCGTTAAGAATAGAGTAAGTTGTGTGCTACATAAAATTGTTTGGAATTATTTATCCATCAGGATCCCCCAAAAGTATTGATGTTTTCCCCAGCAACAACTTGGTCTAATTATTTAATTGTGTTGCTTCTGACAACCATGTAGAAGTGCAGATGGATCAATATTAGTGAGGTGACCCTGCTGGGAAAAAAACCCCAACCCGTTACAGATCATACTGGAAAATATTCTGAAAATGAGAACTTTTTATGGGGAAAAGGCTCATGACACAGAAAGATTCAGAACATGGATAGCTATTTCCCATGGTAATTTTCAGTTTAAGGAACAGAACACACTGAGGGTTGGCTCAGCTGCTCTTAGCCAGTGTATTTTTTGCATGCTGAGAGAAGCATATTTGCTTCCTTACCCAGCTCCTTTAAAAGTACAATGTTGCTTTAGTGCAGGCACACGAAGCGGAGGATGCCCAAAACTTCGAAAGCGGAACAACCTCAGCTCTGCTTGCCTGCAAGACTCTGTTCTGTCCCTCCTCTTTGTGTCTTCCATTCCAAACTAAAGCTTTCAATAAACAACATAAAAAAACTGTTTGAAATACCCATCATACAGCTTTTTAAAATATTTTTCCTGCCAAAAGAGGCCACGCTATTTAGACAACTTACCCAGGAAAAGCCATCTCTTCTTCTTCCATCCAATCTTCTTGATCGGGCCCATAATAATGAATAGTGGGCCTGAGAAGCTCATGGCCTGTGTCTTCACTCTCACTATCACCCAAAGCACTGTCTGAACTTTCATTCCTTGGAATGTCCCAGTCAGTGCCAGATGCAGCTTTCTTTTCAGAGTCTTTATCCCCATGGGGGACAGATACAGAGACTTTGTCTCTTTGGTCCTGCTCAGCAGAGCACTTTTTACACAAATTCACATGAACAGAAGTCAGTAAATTACAATCTGTGTTCTCCTCCTTAGAAAAGCTGTTAGGAATTCCTAAACTACTGTCACTATCAGATCTGTCTTTAATCTCCTCACTTGGAATATCATCAATAATCTTGGCTTCAATCGAGCCATCCTCAGGAAAATACTCATCAAACATCTCTGGATGAAAACATTTCCAGTTCTGAGCTTTGCCTGCAGCTCTGAGGAGGTTTTCACTAGATGCACCACTGTTTTTTTGGTCCTCAGCCGCCTGTTTCCTTTCAATTGTCCAGTCCTCCTGCCCTGGTTTAAGGTGGTGCTTGCTAATCTGATCAGCTACAGTTTGGCTTTTCATTTCTATATCGGAGTCAGGTGACATAGAATCACCAATCAAAAATGTCACCTTGTTCAATGGATGGCCAGAACTGCAAGGCATTGCTGCTGACTGGGTCTTGTCTGGAGGCTTTTTCTCTACAGATATTTCATTTGTCTGTATTCCTTTGACTGACAAGCTTTCAGAGTCCATAAATTCCTCACCCTTCTCTTCTTTACACTCTGGCTCAAGGCCTGTTACTGCCAGAGCATTTTTATCTAGGGCAGCTGATCCTGTGTTAATTACGGTCTCTATCTTAGTATCTAAGCAAGTAAGTGATTTATCTTTGTACAGTTTAGCATAAGCGGTTTCTTCCCGGCAAGTGGCTGTGGGAAAGGAATGGCTCCCTTTCAAAGCAGCTTCCTTTATATCTTTGTTTGCGCTATGGGCATCCTTGTTTTCTTGAGTGGCTTCATCGTTATTATTTTGCTGGTCAGTAAGAGGACCCTGGCAGCACTGGCACCTATTTCCAAGTGGTTTGCTTTCGTCTGGATCTGAAGTTAACAAGCAGCCCTTGTTTTTGTGCATTGTAATCAGGACATAATCCGATTCCTCAACCTCTCCTTTCTCTAGCATGGTAGTAATGACTGTACCGGGCATGACGATAGCCTCATCCTCTCCACTTTCCAAAAGATGAGTCTCCTGAAGTTCAGAGCACCTGATGAAGTATGTGAGGAAATAGAGCAACCTCTGTACAAGGTCTTGTCGCTTCCCAATAACCACAGTCCGAGAAAGCCGAACCGGAGATCCTATAGCTCCATATAAGTCTCCTGCAAAAATAAAATTATATGCTGATGCTTAATACAGACATATATAACCTGTGCATGTAAATAAACAACACTGGGAAATGGGCCCAATAAAATACATATTTAGAGAGAGGACCATATTCAGTAGTGAGCTTAAAGGAGAACGAAAGCTACCGAAGCAGTTTATTGCTAATAGATTAGCCACAATAGTGAAAGCTATAACACTATATTTATTCTGCAGCTCTAGAAGCTCTCGTTTGTTTAGGATAGCCGCTGCCATATCAGCTTGATTTGACATCACTTCCTGCCTGAGTCTCTCCCTGCTCACTCATAGCTCTGGGCTCAGATTACAGCAAGGAGGGGAGGAAAGAGAGGAGCAAACTGAGCATGCCCATGCCCTAGCCCTGGAGGTTTATGCTGAAAACAGGAAGTCTAATACAGAAGCCCATGTATACACAATAGAAGGAAAGAAATGTGATCTTTCTTTTGACAGAAGACTCAGAGCAGCAGTACTTTTAGGGTCTACTGGTGTATTTATATAGACCTTTCTGATAAAGCTTACTTAATTTTAGCCTTTCTTTCTCCTTTAAAGTCTTTCTAATACATACAATTCATGTGTGCCATAAAGTTTTAAGGTTTTGAGTGACAATTTTGTCACAAAAACACACAGCTTTAATGAATAATTCATTGTAGTTTGTGGAATTAAAAATACATTGGAAAAAAAGTGTATTTTGTGAAATGGGCAAATTTACCCATAAAGCAAATATTTCATGCTCTCATAGTTGCTTTCCAACACCAGAGGGCAGCATAGCTCAATTATTGAAACAATACACCACACCCAGTGGATAAATTCCTAAATAACGAGGGATGCACCGAATCCAGGATTTGGTTCGGGATTCGGCCAGAATTCTTCTGCCTGGCCGAACGAAATCCTAATTTGCATATGCAAATTAGTGGTGGGGAGGGAAATCGCGTGAATTTTTGTCACAAAACAAGAAAGTAAAAATGTTTTTCCCTTTCCACCTCTAATTTGCATATGCAAGTTAGGATTTGGATTTGGTATTCGAGCAAATCTTTTGCGAAGGATTTGGGGGTTCGCCGAATCCAAAATAGTGGATTCAGTGCATCCCTATAAACAACAGGAGCATTACAGGCTCTGCTAAAAAGATAATGACATTGTATGCTAAAGTTGTATCATCCAAGTTAGGTAGGGAGTGTCAGAAAGGTTTATTTCTCTGAATATTATCTTTGCAGAGCAATACTTACAGTGCAGTCTTATTAGATTTTATTACACTTTTATCACACTAATGACTGAAAAGGTATACTGATATTTGTGAAATACAGTTGTACTGGATTTAATGCATACACATTGTAAAAGATAGCCATAAGACAACCATATAGCTAAACATACTTTCTGTAAAGAGCCGGGCATGGATTACCAACACTAATGGGAGTTGTTATAAATATAAATATATATATATATATATATATATATATATATATATATATATATATATATATATATATATAAAATAAGAGCTTCATGGTTACCTGTTGTATATCTGAGATTAAAGCGACTTCAACAACACACATTTTTGTTACAAATGTTGCTTGAATGAAGATATCAGATAATACTTGCCTTGTTCAATGGCACAAGGACAGATTGGTTTTTTTTTAGTTCCGACACCACCGTTTGTTTCCCATTCGTCTGATGGTGCACGTTTCATTCAGAAGTGAGCTCAAGTGAGCATTTCTGGGGCTAAAAAAGCTCTAGTTGCAATCAAAAAGCAGTTTCGAGATTTGAAAATCGGGTGAAAATATCAATGCCTCTGTGTAGTAACCCAGAGCAATCAGAAATGTGCCTGTGTTCTTCTAGGCGCAATGAACTGGTCAAAATCTAATGCAGTTTGTTGCTATGATTTACTGCACTGGTGCAATTTGTTGCATATGTTTGTAAATAGGGTTCTGACATTGTGATTCAATTATAGGAGGCCCAGTGTCAACTACGGCCACAAGCTAAATATTCATTTAGTAGAGTTGCATAGTGCAGAATTCAACCAGAATGTAATCAAAGCATTGATAACAAATCTTAAACGGTCTCTTAGACATAAGCATTTATTTTGCAGCTTACCTAGTTGTGCCCATAAAGGGTTATATGGGTGAGTCTTTGCCAGCATGTCCACACTCTGTGATGAATGCTTCTCAAGAAAAATCTTTATGGGTGGCTGACCATTAGGCATGACAGTAGGGACCCAAGCCAGATGGTTTGTGAGGACAGCCGTGAGCAGAGCTGGTAGAAACCTGAAATAATAAATAATACAGTGACATATTACCTTTACTGATGTTGTGCAACTCACAAAATGCAAGAGATATTCATATCCAATTCGAACAGTCATGTTGTTACTGCATATAAAATAATGGAAATACAGATCTATAAAGAACTACTTTATCTAGCTTTTTATTTTAGGTTGAGCAAATAGTGAAGTACAAAGGGGTTTAAGGGCAGAGCCACACGCAAAGATTCGGGGAGATTTAATCACCCGGTGACTAATCGCCTCTTCTTCGGCCGACTAATCTACACGAAAAGCCTTCCCATGGGCTAGAATCTAAATCACCGGCAGGATGGCACTCGGAGAGCTTAGATTCCAGCCAAAGGCTTTTTTTTTAGGGAGGTTAGTCGCCTGAAGAAGAGGTGATTTGATCTAAATCTCCCCGAATCTTCGCATGTGTCTCTGACCTTGTTGTGAACGTTTTTTCTCTGCATATCTTGATTTTTTTTTTGTCTCCCACACTGAGTTTTTACATAAATAATGGAGAAAAAAACTGCACATTTAAAGAATTAATTATTTATTAATTTGCATCAAGTACAATGAACTGTTTTATTATTACAGGGAAAAAAGGAAATGTTTTTTTTTAAAAAATTGCATTATTTGGATAAAATGGAGTCTATGGGAGACTGCCTTTATGTAATTCGGAGCTTTCAGTATAACAGACCCCTTATCTGCACTGAAATGTTTCTGTCCCTTTCCCGTCTCTGCTTTACCCGACTTTTGAAACACAAGCCCAGCAGAAACAGATACTGGTTTCAAGTAATAATAACATTCACAAATAACAGTTAAGATCTTTTAAAATGTGTAATTAAATCTACACTGAAAGGTGGTTGAGTTTTGTGCTATTTTATTTGGGCAGAGTGCCCCTTTAAGATAAAATAAAGACCTGCTACTGAACATATTTTTACTTTAAGCTTCCTGCTAAACATATTTGTCTAGTTTACCTAGTTATAGTTTACCTATGTAATATTGTAGCTGCTTCCTTTTTTTTTTTTTATATGGTTCTTAAAGAAGGCCTTAGATTTGAGTTTGTCAATATTTAGCCAAGAGACACCCCAGGCTATATTCAGTAATATTTAGTAGTGATAATTGCGCAGCCTTACAGTTTTGAAGTTGCTATGCAAAATTAAATGGATGGGAATAGCAAAAAAGTTAAACTATACAAGTTTTTAATTTTGAATAGAATGGCATTGCTGCAACCTTACAGCATTTGGAGATGGTGTCTTTGAATATACACCCCTATGTTTTATACATTTCAAATTCAAGTTGCTTTACTGTATTTGTAACAATCATTATGTGTGAAGTGGTTTCAAGAATGAGTTAAAGCAAAGACAAAGACGATGGTATAAGACTTAAGACATTAGTGATAAATAAAGATGCTTTAAATTCTACGAAGAGGTTTCTTCAGCGGCATATAATCCAATCTTTCTCGGCCATTTTAAATCCCTCAATTATACAAAGGGGTCAGTTTGCTGAACTATATGATTCATTTGAAACCAAAAAGTAGGTTCAAATTCTATTTAAAACATTCATACACAGGGCAACAATGACAGTAATGCAGACAGCAGTGATACAACAAAGGGGCTGAGATTATTTTATGTCTCAAGCAGAATCCTTCATGAGTTCACATGATGCCCTGTGAGCTCCATTCTGTCTCTATTATAAGTCGCCAGCTTATGGGACCTCGCTATTTTAAAGAGGATTTATGATATAGAAATAGATTAGGTTAACCTACTTACTTCGTTCATTTAAAGAAGAAATATATATTCGAAACAAAAACTTAAAGGGGTGGTTCACCTTTAAGTTAATGTTTAGTATGTTACAGAATGGCCAATTCTAAGCAAGTTTTCAACTGGTCTTCATTATTTTCTATCCTTTTTTAAATATGTGCCTATTCTTTCCAGCGTTCTAAAAAACAAATGCTATGTAAGAGGCTACAAATGTATTGTTACATATTTTTTATTACTCATCTTTGTATTCAGACACTCTCCAATTCATATTCCAGTATCTTATTCAAATCAGTGCATACTGAATAACTCAAAATAACTAAAAAACCATAAATATTAAAAAATGAAAACCAATTGCAAATTGTCTCAGAATATCACTATCTACATCATACTACAATTTAACTTATTTGTGAACAACCCCCTTTAAGATCCAAAATACAGGATGGTCATCTCCCATTAACTCATTAAAATTTTTAAAAATGATTTCTTTTTCCTCTGTAATAATAAAACAGTATCTTGTACATGATCCAGACTATGACATTAATCCTTATTGGGGGCAAAGCCAGCCTATTGGGTTTAATTAATATGTAAATGGTGAATTGTCAGGCATAACCTCTTTTTACTACTTTCCAGAGATGTAAATTTGCACCTGAATTTTCATTGTGGGCAAAAAATATGGCGAGATCTTTTTTTACACCTAGCCCCTAATTTATTGAATGAACCCTATAACTCCTGGGACATGTATGAAAGCCTTCGTTGTTTGTTTACTCCTAAAAAGATAAATGCAGAAAATATGGAAGGAAACAGAAACAACATTGTGACAGCAAGCGAACAGGGCTACTTCTTATTATGTTGTTGTTACATTAACAATGGACAATTCCTATGTTTAGATAAGAAGCTCTACAGCCTTGCAGGGGGCAGGAGTATTTTCCATTGGTGGGTCTTGACCATGCTAAACATAGTGCCTAATTTTATCTCCCTTTTAAACTTGCCGCTGTGCTAAGAGAGAACACATAATTCCTTGATTAAAATGGATTCTCCCAAGGTTGGAATGACCCTTCAGCTGCAAATGTAAAATGTCAAGGATCTTGGCAAAGCAGTAGCTTGTCAACCCGACATCCTTGTAGTAAATGAAACTTAAAGAAGGGAAACTTTTCCAGCAATTGCTAGCTTCACTGTTCTTCTAAGAGCAGATGTTTTTTAAGTTAAAAAAAAAAATCTCTTTTGAATTTTTTGGAACTGGCCATGCTACTTATATAGCACTGTCCATGTTTACACATAAATTATTATCAGTGTGCCATAGCTGTGTGAAGAAGTATAAAAGTTATGATAAAAACTATTCCTTACTGGTTTTTTGAAGCGTGTTCCATCAGAAAGACAAATTCCTTCATGAAGCGCTGGCAGAGGTGGTTTTTCTCTGGCACCCCGGACATCATGGTTAACCAGACAGGCTCTGGGATCCTCGGCATTGTGTACAGATTACATATTGTTGTTCTGGACAATACAAGAACACACACATACAGATCTGTATTAATGTGCTGTTGTGCAACAAAATAGGTTACTGAGCATGCAATGCATAGCTACTGTCCATTTATATCTTCATATGGATCAACTCACGCTGTACTTAAGAAAAGGCAGACACATGATAAAATATAGTTTGTGTGCTTTATTCTTGACGCAATAGGAAGAAACCACCTGCAAGGTGCTCTACCACTTATTTCCCCCAGAGCCCAGTGTTAATAAACTAACATCACTAGATGAGAGGGCTTCCTAAACTGGAGGCTTATTATTGGAGAGGCTTCACAGCAATGTTAGGTTGGAGACCCATGAACCTACCGGAGGTCCTAACCTCCAGGGCCCTTCCAACTACCCCTTCCTGCCAATGACCATCATGTTATTTACAAAGGCCAAGCTCGTTAAAAAAAAAATTGTGCTAAAGGTAAAAAGTCTGAGTTTCTCCTCTATTCAGTTTTCTGAATATGAAAGAAGTCAGTTCTCCTCTTGGTCTATCAACTGGCTTCTACTACATTGTTTTGTGATTAAAGGGGAACAATTGCGAAAATGAAAATGTAATTTAAGCTTCCTCATACTAAAGTAAGAAATTTCCTAAATACAATCAATTAAAAATTCTGCATTGTTTCTGAAATAATCAAGTTTATATTCACTATCCCTCTCTCAGCATCTGTTTCTCTTCATTCTGTCTTCATGCAGCAGTTGGGTGTCAGATGAATGATCCAATATATCTTATAGGGAGGGAGGGGCTCGCTTTGCTAGCAGATGTTTTGGAGCTCACTCAAATAACTGTTTCCAGTACAAACAAAATCTAACAAAATAACTGCCTTTTGCACAAATTCTGCATGTAGAGGGATGGGATGTCTGGTGATTTTAATAAGAGTGAGCTCTAATACATCTTCTATGCAAAAGGAGCCCCAATACATCTTCTAGGCAAAATTAGCTCTCTTATGAGATATATTGGATCATTCATCTGACACCCAACTCCTGAATGAAGCGGATGAAGAGAAACAGATGCAGAGAGCACAATAGTTCCCATTTAAAAGCAGTGCAAAGACTACAAAGGTACAGACAGATAGTGATTTCAATAGCAAATAACAGAGAGAATTTTTTAATTTTATATATAAAATTGACTGATATTAACCAAGATTAAAACTGTAAAATGTAATCAGGGCTAGCATTTAGATATGTTGCTTTTAATTTAGCTAGCAGATTTCACAGGCAGTGCTTTAGCAGATCAAGAGGCCCTTGTTGTCTGAAGGTGCTAAAATATGTTTGTGTGTCTTGTGACACATTATTTACTATTCTGGTAACCCCTGGCTGAATCTGAGCCCGATAGTGTTTCCTCCAAGCGAGATCAGATTGCGCTGGCCACTCTCCAGCAGACATGTGACTGCAATAAAGGGAACCCTCAATAACAGAAGGGAGTGTATAAATGGTTCATGAAGCAAGGGCACGGCACAGAGGCTACGTGTACACAGGCTAACACCCTGCTCCTCACACACTAAATGCCTGATGCTATAAAGAACTATACAGCACTTAGCACAACATTTTACTCAGTTCTAGACATAGGAAAAAACATTTTAGACTGGTTTAATTCCCAAAAATTACCCACTTGTGGTAAAACAGTGATCTCTGGATTATAATTATTACTCATTCTGGATATTTTGTATAGGAGAAAAGAAGAAAAGTATCCCCGTCTTCTTAATCAGAAAAAATACAAAAGAATATATATTTTCACTGTGTGATTTGTTTTCAGTTAAACCATTAGGTCACGTGATCCAGTATCTATGAGTTCCCCCCTTTTTTAAATAATTTATCCCACAAAGTGCTAGTGCTTAACCTCAATAAGTTAACATTAAATAGGGTAAAACTAATACACAATTAATTTTCCTTTTAAATATTGTGTGTATTTGGTAATTTCTAACTCATAAACAATTCGTTTAACATTGATTAATAAATTACTAACAACCAGCTAAAACACCAATAAGGGTGGTAAAGTGCCACCAAATGTGATCGATTCACATATAAATTACTTAAAGTGCAGTTATAAATATCTCTGATTTCAAGAAAAGGTAGGAAAAGGAAATTGGTAGAAGGGTGGAGAAGTCCCGTATTGTCTAGCTCAGTGATCCCCAACCAGTAGCTCGTGAGCAACATGTTGCTCTCCAACCTCTTGGATGTTGCTCTCAGTGGCCTCAAAGCAGGTGCTTATTTTTGAATTCCAGGCTTGGAAGCGAGTTTTAATTGCATAATAACAAAGTATAGTGCCAAGTAGAGCCTCTTGTTGGCTACCAGTCCACATAGGAGCTTCCAAATAGCCAATCACAGCCCTTATTTGTTACCCCAAGGGACTTTTTCATGCTTGTGTTGCTCCCCAAATCTATTTACATTTGAATGTGGCTCACGGGTAAAAAAGGTTGGGGACCCCTGGTCTAGCTGATTGTTTTACTAACTGCGGGACCCCACAAAGGAGGAGAAGTCCGTGCTTCTGGAACTGTGGTCTCAATTCTATTTTAACTAGCTAGATTGAGAAGCTATCTTTTCTAAAAAAACACACAAATTCCAGAGCACTTATAGTGAAAACAGTAAAACAGGAATACAGATGAGGAATCTCCTATAATCTGAGCGGAGAGAAGCGCCCAGATCACTATAAAAAAAGTTTTTTATAAAAAGAACCCACCAAGGTTTTATCTAAAAATGGTATAAACCAGTGAAAATGGAACGCCAACGCGCGTTTCGCAAAATTGCTTTTTCAAGGCTGTGTGTGCTGCCACGGACACCAAATATTTATAATCTTTCGAACATGCGCCGGCGTCATTACGCATGCTCACGCTCAGCGCAATGACGTTGCCAAATTACGCTATAGATTCTTCTAAAGTTAAGGTCTGGGCACTGGAGAAAATCAATTTGGGAATTAGAAAGGGAAATTTAGAACAGACCCTATTAAAACGTGAGAGTTATTGGATATATAAGATGAACACTGTATTCCCACATGGAATTAACGAAAATAATCTTTTCACAGCATTCATTTGAAGATTTTTTAATAGGAATCATTAATGAACTTTATACTGGGATAGTTAGCCAATTATTATTAACCAGTTAGGAGTTCGTCGAACAAACTAATATGACTACTAATAATTCTTATACTACACAATCAACGGGTATATAAAAACATTTTCTTTTATTAGCAATGGTTACATGCAGTATGAATTGATTTAATGGAATCTGTATAAATCAGTTGGATACACAACATAAGAAATTATGAATAATGGAGAGTTAATTCGTTCAAATCAAGATTAAGTTTATTTTACTTTTTAACAATTGTAATGCAATCAATAAAGATATATTTTAACAGTTTAGTCAAATTAATCCCCACCAATAACATCCCCTATAATGATTATAGCAAGGCTGTCACTGAACACATCACTATACACAAGCCGTCATTGCGCTATGCGTAATGACGCTGGCGTAATTTGGCAACGTCATTGCGTTGAGCGTGAGCATGCGTAATGACGCCAGCGTAATGACGCCGGCGCATGTTCGAAAGATTATAAATATTTGGCGTCCGTGGCAGCACACACAGCCTTGAAAAAGCAATTTTGCGAAACGCGCGTTGGCTTTCCATTTTCACTGGTTTATACCATTTTTAGATAAAACCTTGGGGGGTTCTTTTTATAAAAAACTTTTTTATAGTGATCTGGGCGCTTCTCTCTGCTCAGATTATAGGAGATTCCTCATCTGTATTCCTGTTTTACTGTTTTCACTATAAGTGCTCTGGAATTTGTGTGTTTTTTAGAAAAGATAGCTTCTCAATCTAGCTAGTTAAAATAGAATTGAGACCACAGTTCCAGAAGCACTGACTTCTCCTCCTTTGTGGGGTCCCGCAGTTAGTAAAACAATCAGCTAGACAATACAGGACTTCTACACCCTTCTACTAATTTCCTTTTCCTACCTTTTCTTGGAATCAGAGATATTTATAACTGCACTTGCAAGTAATTTATATGTGAATCGATCACATTTGGTGGCACTTTACCACCCTTATTGGTGTTTTAGCTGGTTGTTAGTAATTTATTAATCAATGTTAAACGAATTGTTTATGAGTTAGAAATTACCAAATACACACAATATTTAAAAGGAAAATTAATTGTGTCTTAGTTTTACCCTATTTAATGTTAACTTATTGAGGTTAAGCACTAGCACTTTGTGGGATAAATTATTTAAAAAAGGGGGGGAACTCATAGATACTGGATCACGTGACCTAATGGTTTAACTGAAAACAAATCACACAGTGAAAATATATATTCTTTTGTATTTTTTCTGATTAAGAAGACGGGGATACTTTTCTTCTTTTCTCCTATACAAAATTAAATACTGACGGAAGTCAGATCCTCTCCTTTTAGTCAATTTTATATATCTGAAGTTAGATCATTCTTTTTTTTTTTGTCATTCTGTATATTTAGTACAGCTCTCGAGTACGATCAGTGATTTTAATCAAGCCAAGAGGAGAGAATAATGCCAAAGTCTGCTGAAGAAGAAGAATGAAGAAAAAAAAAACCTAAAATATAAAAGTCTGTTCTCATTTTTCTTGAAACAATATGGCAGAAGTTAGTTCTCCTCCAGCTCTGTAAATCAGTAGGCTTCTACAGGCTGTCTCCTATAGACTCCATTTTATCCAAATAATCCATATTTTTCAAAATGATTTCCTTTTTCTAGATTTTTCTTCCTTGTCTGAACCAAGCAGATTACCGACTGCTTGTTACGAGTTACTGCCCAGTCTTACTAAATTGCCTATTTTTTTTCTTCAGTCACACAACTGTTTAATTAAACGCACGTATTCCTTTATGATGTCTGGTTCTTATTGGGAATGCACCGTATCCAGGATTCGGTGCATTCCTTCTGCCTGGCTGAAGCGAATCCGAATCTAATTTGCATATGCAAATTAGGGACGGGGAGGGAAATCACGTGACTTTTTGTCACAAAACAAGGAATTAAAAAATGTTTTCCCCTACCCACCCCTAAT